>NC_050443.1:127249209-127570386 GCF_903995425.1 Onychomys torridus
AAACCCACTACCACCAGCATTATCATCAACAAGAAAACAAAACCAACTACCACCAACAATGAGAAACCAAATCAAATCTAAAACCGGAACAGAAAAGACTGGGCTGGGATCATAGAGCCTGGAACAGCTCCTCCCTCTGCAGAGGGTGAGGGAGGCTTATCTTTCACTGGACCTTAAAGTTGGTTTCACTTTTGAAGAGAGGACCGATATATGAGAGACTGACAGGCATTCCCTGTGCACTCCACATACAGCTCTTTCACGTTTTCATATCCTATTTTATTGCTGGATACTTGAATCCAGGCAGGTCTGTGGTGGAATCTGGCTATGGCTTCTGGACAAACTCTGATGCCTTGGGTAAGTTCATTCCCAGCTTGGAACTCATTTTTCTCATCTATAAAATGAGATCATTGGCAGGATTACAGGTAGTCTGTGAATGCCCCAGTAGTGTTGGGTGGTGGTATGTGAGTTGGGGATGGGGCAGGTCCCAATGCACAAATGGGCCAGGTTTACCCTGGAAGAGAATAGGCCTGGGGTTTGGTGCTGGTGAGTGAGTCTGGGCAGGCAGGATGCTTGGGCCATTTGGGCTTCTGAGGCTGGGTGCCTGCTGGAGTTGCCACTGGCCCTCTCTGACTGACTAGGAGGCCTAGGCAGGGGCACAGGGAAGGCTAATGTGTCAGGACAGGTCTGTCTTATCTACTTTTCTTTTAGGCCAGAGGCTGGGAAGTCAGGGCTGTCAGGCCCTTCCAATTTCTTCTATGCCTCTTCCCCTCCCCCCATCTATCCTGCAGCACAGGCTCTCTAGCATTTTCCTGACTTTCACTAGGTTTTTTACAGCATTCAGCCATTATCACAGTTATTTCTTACACAAACACTACTGGATAGGTATTAGCAGTCCTGATTAACCAGAAAGTCCCCAGAGATTGATTCCAGAAGTTTGAATGGTTTCTAAGGGTACCTGGTGTGTTTCTGGTGATCCAGTCATCTCAGATCAGTCCCTAGTTCCTCACAGATTTTCTTTTCTCAAAACCTTGGCATGGAAACTCCCCCACTACTCATTGAAAAGTTTACTCTTGGCAAGACCTGGACTTCCTAAGTGAAAGATATTTTTTCATATTCGCTGGGTCATGTGGTTTCCGGGAACAGGGAGAGAATTCCCTCAGGCTGGATTTCACAAGTGCCACAGTGTCCTCGATGTTTCTGGATAAAAATGGACTAATAGCATCCACCCACCATGCAGCAGAAGCTGCTGATTCCTGAACATTCCCTCTGTGCTGAGCTTGTGTTATAAAACAGTGTGCATATG
The DNA here is from genome assembly GCF_903995425.1 of Onychomys torridus. Classification (NCBI taxonomy): domain Eukaryota; kingdom Metazoa; phylum Chordata; class Mammalia; order Rodentia; family Cricetidae; genus Onychomys; species Onychomys torridus. Next base: position 127,250,513 of record NC_050443.1, read on the forward strand.
CACATGTATTTAGTGTGCATGGGGAGGCAAGAGGACAGTCTTGGGTGCTGTACCTCTTTCATTTTTATTTTATTTCATGTGTGTGGGTGTTCTGACTACATATATGTCTGTGTGCTAAATGCATGCAGTGCCCACAGAAGTCAGAAGAGAGCCTCAGATTCCCTGGGACTTGAGTTACAGAGGGTTGTGAGTTGCCATGTGGATGCTGGGAATCAAACCCGTGTCTTCTGGAAGAGCAACCAATGCTCTTAACATTGAGGCGTCTCTCCAGTCCCTACCCTTTTTTGGGGGGTGGGGGGGCGGTCGGTCGCAGATTTCTTGCTTGCCTGGAAATCTCCAGTTAGGCTTTACTGGCTAGCCATTCGGTGTAATGCTTGGGTGGAGATCAGAGAATTGCTTTTAGGAATTAGTTCTCACCTTCTACTTTGTTGAGGCGGGTCCTCTCTTTCTGCCACTATGCAGTGTACTCCAGGGTAGCAGGCATGTTCTCCCTCTCTTCCTCCCTCTGGCTGTAGGAGTGCTGGGCTTGGCTGTATGCCACCCTTTCTGGCATTTTACATGTGTCCTAGAGACGGCGCCTGGGTGAACTTGGGTCATCTGTACAGCAAGTGCTTTTAATCATTCCAACTTGGCTTTCTGTTTTAGCTCTCTGTGTAGCTTTGGCTGGCCTGGAACTCATTATGTAGCCCAGGCTTGAACTCAGAGATCTATGGACTCCCTCTGCCTCCAGAGTGATGGGATCAAAGGTACACACTGCCACCACCCCTGGCCCTTGACTTTTTTTTTTTTTTCCTCTTTTTAAACTGGGTTCTTGGGATCAAATCCAGACTTTGATACTTGTGCGGCAAATGCTTTTTCTATTGAGCTGTTTCCTACTCTACCCAGTGTTTTATTGTTATTGACTTATTTAATCTTCAAGATAAACCTCTGAATCAGGTGCCATATATAACTGTCCCCATTTTATGGTCAAGGAGACTGAGGCCCAGGGAGAGTTTGGGTAAACTTGTAAGCAGCTGAGCCTTGGTTTGAACCCAGACTCTTAAGCATAATTACTGACTTGTTTAGTTAAGCAGAGCCATCAGTAGCCAGGCACAGAGGTCCATGCCTGTAACCTAGCACATCTAAAAAGCTAAGGCACTTAAAAGCCTTGCACATTTAAATGGCCATCACTGAATAAAAAGCTGGTGGTTGGTTGAGTGGGTTAAGATAAACGGAAATGTGAGTAAATCATACAAAAGAATAAATGAATTGTTGGCTAAAACAATCCCTCCCGACAATGTAAACACAGTGTTCAGATATCCTGGAGGTTTGCCCACCTTTTAAATTTCTAAATAGTTCAAAGCAAGCAGTTTACTTTATATTGGTCTAGAAATGGTGGTTTTTGTCCTTGGAACAGTATTGCTGATTGTTGCTCGACTATTTTAAATACATAACCTTTGGAAAAGCTGGTGGCTGCCTTCAGGTGGGTCCAGCCTGTATTTCTCAGCTTGTCACAGCCTGCCTGAGCCATCATTGTCTCTCCTGCTTCCTCCAGCACCCTGGGTATGACCTTTTCCCAGTGCAGCAGTCAGGGAACCCATTTAGGTACCTGCCCTGGAACAAGCCTCTCATGCGCCCCACACCTTGATGTTGACTGCGATCAGTCAACATCAGAGTCAAAGCCTTCCTGTTCTCTGCAAGTGATAACATGCTTCCTTCCTCTCCTGCTGTGGCAGCTTTGACCAAACAATCTCGGTCTCTTCCCATGTGCTCTAAGCCAGCCACACTACCTTCCTCTAAAAAAAATAAAACCTATTTAAAGTGTTACATTTATTTTATCCCCCATCTCCCACCTCTCTCTGAGCCTGTGTGCTATGGCACACGTGTGGAAACCAGACAACCTATGGGGGTTGGTTCTTTCCTTCCATAATGGGGTCTGGGGATTGAATTCAGTTCATCAGGTTTTCATGACAAGTGTTTTTAGTCATTGAGTCATATTTCCAGAATATAACCCACTGATTTTTTGTCAAGTTTCAAGGTGCTATAATCTTAGCATTAAGAAGGTGAGGCAGGGGGATTACCATGAGTTTGAGGCTAGCCTGAGTTGTATAGTGAGTTTGAGGTCATCCTGAATTACAAAGTCAGACCCTGTCTCAACAAAACAAAACAAAACAACAAGCAACAGTGATGGAGAGACAGTTAAGAGGCTAAGGCATTTGCTGTTCTTGCAGAAGACTCAGATTCCCAGCACCCAAACAGAAGCTCACAACTGCCTGTAACTCCAGTTGAAGGGAATCCAATGCCCTCTTCTGACATCTGAAGGCATCCGGCACATATATGGTACACAAATATACATGTAGGCAAAACACTCATCCATATAAAAAAGTAAAGAAAATCATTTAACCCTTCCATCAAACAGAACCAAAACCAAAACCAAAACATAGATTAATATTTACTTAATCTTTTCTTAATTTTTCTTTCTTTTTGGTTTTTCAAGGCAAGGTTTCTTTGTGAAACAGTCCTGGCTGTCCTGGAGCTCACTCTGTAGACCAGGCTGGCCTTGAACTCACAGAGATTTGCCTGCCTCTGCCTCCCAAATGCTGGAATTAAAGGTGTGTGCCACTACCCAGCTATTTAAACAATTTTAGAAGCTAGAAAATCAATAAAGATTAATACTCCTAATTGAGACAACTTCATGAGGGTTTGATAACATATAATGTCTACATTTTCAAATTTAAAAAACTGAATATTCAATATGTGAATTTTATTCTCACTTAAACTTTCTTTCTTTTTTTTTTGAAATAATGGGATTGGAGAAATGGCACAATCAGCAAAGCTTTTGCTGTGCAAGCTGAAGGCCTGAAGTCAGATCCTTAACACCTACCTGAAAAATGGGGCCCATGCCACATGCCTGCAGTCCTGGAACTGGGAGGTGGGGAGAGAAGAGCCTCTGGAGCTCATGGGCTTGCCAGCCCAGCTGTACCAGTGAACTTCAGGTTTAGTGAGAGGCTTTGTCTCAAAAATAATGTGGACATCAGCTGAGGAAGACTCCTGATGTTGACCTCTGGCCTGTGTACACATATGCATATGCACAGACACATGAACGCACACACATGCATGAAGTGAGAATTCTAATTGGTCTAATAATAAAAACCAGGAGTCAGATGTTAGGGTGAAAGCTGATAGATCAGAGAAGCAGAGCAGCCAGCCACTAGAGAGACTTCTGACCTCTAGGAATCCTTAGACTGAAAGAGCTCTGAACTCCTGTCTCCTCCCGCCTTACCTTCCTCTCTTCGCCCAGCCACATCACTTCCTGTCTCCACTGCCCTGTGCTGGAATCAAAGGTGTGTGCCACCACTGCCTGGCCTTTATGGTTAACTAGTGGCTAGCTATGCACTATCTCCAGGCAAGCTTTATTTACTATAGCACAAAATATCAGCACACATGCACACACACAGACACACACACACATGAACACTCACCCAGACACAGGCGCACATGTGTTCTCTCACACACAAATCTTTAAAAATTTTATTTTCAAAGTAATTCACAGAAAAATATTCAAAGAGTTGAATAATAGGGCTGGAGAGATGGCTCAGTGGTTAAGAGCACTGGCTGCTCTTCCAGAGAGAGGTACTTATTCCCAGCAACCACATGGTGGCTCACAACCATATATAATGAGATCTGGTGCCCTCTTCTGGCCTGCAGGCAAACATGCAGACAGAACACTGTATACATGATAAATAAAATAAATCTTTAAAAAAAGAGACTTGAATAATAAAATATATGAGTTTGCAAATTTCTGTCAGTCACTATAGGGAGTAACCAATAGTTTGGTGTATTTTCCTGAGATCATGCATAATATATAATGCGTTTTAATTCCAAGTGTATAAAAATATACCTTAAGCAGAAATAGAACAATAATGTCTTTTTAGGGGAAGTGGATTCTGGCAGTCAAACCCAGGACCTTGGGCATGCTAAGCAGGTGTCCTACCACTGAGTTACACCCTCAAGTCCATCATGTCTTTCAACTTACATTTTTGGGGGGGCATTTTTTGAGATTGAGTCTCATGAAGCCCAAGCTGGCCTTGAGGATGAACTTCTGCTCCTTTTGCCTTCACCTCCCAGATGCTGGGATTACAGGCATGCACCACTGCACTTGGCTTTATGCGGTGCTGAGGACTGAACCCATGGCTTTGTACATGCTAGATAGGTGCCCTACCAACTGAGCCACATCCTCAGCCTTCAACTTGCCTTTAAAAAAATGTAGCTCTGGCTGTCCTGAAACTCACTCTGTAGACCAGGCTGGCCTCGAACTCACAGAGATCCACCTGCCTCTGCCTCCCGAGTGCTGGGATTAAAAGTGTGCGCCCCATGTCCAGCTTTGGCTTGCTTTTTTGAAAGTAATTTTTATTATCGTTTCTATGCTTGCCCATGTAAATCCATATTGTTCTCATCAATGATCTGATGTACATGTGTATATAGGATATGTTTAATCTGGTCCTTAGGAGGTAGTTGGGGTTGTTTTTCAAAATGAATTTCAGAGTCCAGAAATTTCTCAACTCGCTTGCTAAGGAAAACATCTTTTTTTTTTTTTTTTTTTTTTTTTTTTTTTTTTTTTTGGAAATAAAAGTGCTTTGTTCTGAAATCCTGTGGGCACATAGTCCCAGCTTTGTCGCTGGCCCTGTCTGTGATGTATAGGATGTTGTGATGGCTAGGGGTTCCTGAGCCCCATTCTGGAAAAGGCAGCCTTGTTCCTGCATCTGAAAGGACTTTCTGCTAATGCTACCCATTTTCCCTATCAGAATGCAACAGTATTCGCCTGGGTTCCTGGGACCACTGTGGGTCCTTTTATAGCAGAGATTTGTTGTTCTCACCGAGTGAAAATAAAAACAAGTCTGTTTTGCAGTTTAGTTTCTCCTGTAGCTTCCTGTACTTCCATTGTTCTTTTGTCCAGAGGTCCTAGGGGCTTCGTTAATGCAGAATGTGATGCTCCCGTGTCTACCAGGAAGTTTACAGGTTGTCCCCCAATTGAGAAAGTTACCGTAGGCCTAAATTGAAAGAGCCACGCTCCCAATCACCAATGTTCCAGAGTCAGGACTGGTTTTGACTGAGGAATGCTTTTCTGTGGCCGGGGAAGGCCTACCCACTTCCACTGGGGTCATCCACTTTTCCACTCTCCCAATTCCTTGCGGCACGTTGGTCCTTTTGTAGGGCTTTTCTTTTTCTTGTAGGTGTTGGTCAAGGCTGAAAGTAAGAGGAGCATGTAGTGCTGCCACAGTGGTCTGGTTTATTTTCATTAGAAAATCTTCCTTGCTGTCTCTATGTCCAACACTTTTGGGGCTATTTCTAACAATTCTGACCTATTCTTTCCTGCAAACTCATCCATCTTTTGGATTTTCTTATGTACACCTGGAGCTGACTGAGTTACAAAGGCCAGGTTAATCACCTTGAGGATTTCTGGGTCCTCTGGATCTATAGAAGTGTATATATATATATATATATATAGTGGGTACGTCTCCTGCCAGTCTTCTGAGCCCTGTTTTACATCAGCTTCTGTAGACAGACTAGGTTTGTGAGCCGGCAACCTCAGACCCTCCAGTAGAATCTGGTGGTACTCACTGAGTGACCTCCCACATGTGCCCTGGACAGGAATTCGTGTACCTCATCAGGCATGTCACTGTCTCCAGATGGTAGCCCATCAGAACCAGTGCCAGATGTCACAGAGGTGGATGCCTTAGTATGACTTGCTGATGGAGGAAGCCTTCTTACACAAGTGCTTGCTGGTTTCTTTTTGTCTTGTCCCTCACTTCAGTATTCTGTGGAACCAAGAGCACATCCTGGGCCTTGGAACTTCACCAGGTGCACCACAAGGGGGAGCAGTCCCAGGGGACCAGAGAGAGGGTCCCTGAGATTGGGTTCGGGTCTAATCTCAGTGGGGCCTCCAAGAATGTTGACCCCAACTGAGCAAGAATAAAAACCACCACCCAAACTAAAGCCAATAAAACAAGCTTTATTTATGATGCATAGGACTGACTCTCCAAAACCAGATTTGAGAGAGTAGTGTGGGTTAACTTTTCAGGCCTCTTTTGTAGAGGAAAAAGTGTAAACTGGGGATTTTCAAAGGAATTTGGTGACCTAAGGATTTGGTAAACAAATTTTACAGAAGCAGTCAGATTAGATTATTTGACATATCAGTCTGGCAGAACTTTATTTATTTATTTATTTATCTATTTATCTATCTATTTATTTATTTATTTTTGATTTTTGAAAGAGGCTTTCTTTGTGTGGCCTTGTCTGTCCTGGAACTCTCTTTGTAAATCAGGCTGGCCTTGAACTCACAGAGATCTTCCTGCCTCTGCCTCAAGTGCTGGGATGAAAGACATGTGCAACCACTGCCCAGCCAGAACATCTTACCAGGAGAGTGTGTCTGAAGTATGCATCAAACTCTATAGGTGGGAACATATCAAACTGCAGAAACAGGTTAAAAGCACAGTCAACTTGAATTTTACAGTAAACAGAAATGAACTTATTTTGACCTTATAACAAAATGGCTTTTAACCTTAAAATGGAGTCAGGCTGGTCCATCAGATTAGCAATTTTTTCTTCTGACCAAGGCTAGATAACAAGCACTTTAGGTTATTGTTTTAAAAGACTTATTTTAACGTGTGTGTGTGTGTGTGTGTGTGTGTGTGTGTGTGTGTGTGTGTCTGGGTGACGTGAGTGCAGATGCCTGAGGAGGTCAGAGTCATCATCCCCTGGTCCTGGTGTTATAGGTGACTGTGAGCTGCGTGATATGAATACCTGGGACCAAACTTGGGTGACCTGCAAGAGCAATATGCACTCTTAATTGCAGAGCCACTTTTTCAACCCCTTTAGACAAAAAAAAAAAAAAAAAAAAAGATAAAAAGAAAAAAGAAAAAAAATTATTTGTGGGAGCTGGAGAGGTGGCTCAGCAGTAAAGGCTGCTCTTCCAGAGGCCTTGACTTTAACTCCCAGCACCCACATGGTGGCTCACAACCATCTATAACGGGGATCTGATGTCCTCTTCTGGCATGCAGGTGTACAAGTAGATAGAGCATTCATACATAAAATAAATCTAGAAAAAAATTATTTGTGTGTGTGGTATGTGTTTGTGTGTATTGTTCACAGTACTGTAATGTAAAAACTAGCTCCATTTCAAACTGAGTTTCAAACTAAGTTACTGTGTGAAAAAAGAAAAACCTAGGAGTCAGCAGGACCTTATTCTTAGCCTGATGGTTAGCCACTCTAGACCACAACCCATCAGCAGTTGAATCTTGATAGCAATCTAAGAGGAGACTGATCTCAGAGGTACCTGGTTCATTTCCCAAATTGTCCTCCCTTGTTGGAGGAAGTATGTCACTGTGGGGATGGGTTTTGAGGTATTTTATCAAGTTTCACTCAGTGTGACAGTCAACTTCCTGCTGCTTTCTGGTCAAGATGTAGCCAGCCCCACATGATGATAATGGCCTGAACCTCTGAAACTGTAAGCTGCCGCCTCAATTAAATGTTTAAATATTTTCTTTGTAAGAGTTGCTGTGGCCATGGTGTCTCTTCATAGCAATAAGAAAACCAAACCTAACTAAGACATCCTGTCTTTTTTTTTTTTTTTTTTTAGACAGTATTTCTCATTGGCCTGGAGTGGGCTGCCAAGTAGGCTAATTGTTGGACAGTAAACCCAAGAGATTCACCTGTCTCCATGTCTCCTCCCCAGTGCTGGGATTGTAAGCACACATCACCATGTCTGACTTTTTTGTGTGAATTCTAGGGATCAAATGGATATCAAGCAAAACCAGCAGGCTACACAGTCTCTGCTGCAACTCCCCAACCTTGCTGTTGCAGAGAGAGAACAGTTAACTAACTACAAAGTATACAAAACCATGTGAACTTGCAGATCAGGGCCTGTAGAGTCCAGAACACGGTGTCAGATCCCGGAGCTGGAGTTACAGGCAACTGTGAGCTGCCTGGTGGGGGTGCTGGGAACTGAAACTGGCTTATCTGCAAGAGCTCTTTTGTTTTGTTTTGCTTTTGGAACAGGGACTCATTATGTAGACCAGGCTGGCCTGGAACTCAAAGAGATCCACCTGCCTCTGTCTTCTGAGTGCTGGAATTAAAGGTGTGTGCCACCACTGTCCAGGAAAAACTAAATCTTAAAAAACTTGGAGCTGGAGAGATAGCTAACAACTGTCTGTAACTCCAAGATCTGACACCCTCACACAGACATACGTGCAGGCAAAACACCAGTGTATGTAAAACAATAATAAATAAATTAAAAAAAAAAGTGTATAGTACTACACTCAGTTAATTTTTATTTTTAAAAATTAATGTGTAATTTAACCAGGTAATGATATGGGAAAGAAATAACTTCAGCTAAAACAGCATAAAGCGGGCAGGCTGTGGTGAGGCACACCGGAAATTCTAATGCTTGGGAGGTGGGTGTAGGAAACCAGAACAGGTTGTCCTCAGCCAAATAGCAAGTCCCAGGCCAGCTTGGGCTAAGTGAGACCCTGCCTCAAAAAATCAGACCAAACCAAACCCCAAATTTAATATATAATTTACCTTTTAAAGTATGTAGTCCCATTCTGATAAACATATACAAGTGAACCATTGCCCTCCCTAATCGAGGTATAGAACAGATACACTCACAGCCTCAAGTCATTGGGTGACAGTCAAAGAAGAGATTCATAACTGGTCTAAGTGCTGAGGATAAGGGGCTGTTGAGTGCTCAGTCCTAATGGGATAGCTGCATCACTCACTCCAAGGACCAGCAATGATTGAGGAAGAAGGGGCAGAAAGACTTGTAAAAGCCAGAGCATGGGGAAGAGTGCTTAGGAGCAATGTCTTCTGAACATGACATGGCCACTGAGTCGTTCATGAACATACAGCAGCTGTGATCCCCTGCACAAAATGAAGACATGAAAATAGGAAATGATGGGGTTGGAGAGATGGCTCATCCATTAAGAGCACTGGCTGCTCTTCCAGAGGTTCTGAGTTCAATCCCCGGCATCCACATTGCAGCTCACAGTCTGATGCTCTCTTCTGGTCTGCAGGCATACATACAGACAAAGCACCTGTATACATAAAAAATAAATCTATAAATAAATAATATATATTTAAAAAGAGAGAAAATAGGAAATGACTACCTGGGGCAATAAAGGGGGTCAATCTGGAAAGAGGAGGGGACAAGAGAGAATAGTGGGGGTGGGGAATGTGATTACATCACATTGTACACAAGGAGGAAACTAAAAAAGTCAGAAAAAGGAATATAGGGATATATTCCTTTCTAGTGGTAACTTTCCTCACCCCAGCCCCTCAGAATTGCTGATCAGTTTTTTGTCCTATATTTATGCTTACTTTGGAATGTCATATAAAGGAAATTGTACAATGCATAACTTTGGGGGTATGACTTTTACTTATTATTTTGTAAATAACTAAATATTTTGCAGGCTGGACTGTTACATTTTAAATGCTTTTTTGTCGTTGTAATAAGGTTTTTGGGGGGAGTGGGGAGAAGCATGAAGAAGGAAGTTTGAGACAGGCCACACTATGTGGCCCAGGCTAGCACAGAAGTCATTTAGAAATTGTTTATTTATTTGGGTACAGGGGTGTTTTGGCTGCATGTGTGTCTGTGTACCATATGGGTGCCTGAAGGAGGGCAGAAAAGGGCATTAGGTCTCCCTGGACTGGAGTCAGACAGTTGTGAGCCACCTTGTGGGTGCTGGGAATCGAATCTGGATTCTCTGGAAGAGCAGTCAGTGTTCTTAAATGCTGAGCCATTTCTTTACCCTAGCCTGGAATTCTTGATAATCCTGCCTTAGCACCTTGAGCAGGAAGGAGCTGTGTAATATTTGTAGCAAGAGCACTAAAAAGACAAAGCTAATGAAAAGACCTTTTTAGGTTTGCAGTTTTTAAGGAATGTCTTTTATTTGTTCTTTAATAATTGCATACATGTATACAATGTATCTTGATCATATCTGCCTCCACCTTCCCCTAGACATTCCCCCAACATGACTCCTTCTCACCTTCATGTTCTTTCTCTCTGTCTCCTCTCTGTCTCTGGTTACCCACTAAATCAATCTGTGTTGCTTGCTAGAATGCTGACTGGTCTTGTCCCCTTGCTCTTGTGAAGTCTTATACAGGTGACCACAGCTACAGTGATCCTGAGTGCTATGGCCATGTCATGCCTGGAAGACAACAGCACTCTTCTTCGCCCTCTGGTTCTCCTGCCACATTCCCTGAACCTAGGGTGGGTGGGTTGGTGGTGACATAAATGTCCCATTAGGGCTGAGCACTCAATAGCTGCTTACTTTTAGCATTTTGTCAAGTTTTGAGTATCTGCATTGACTTTTGCCCACTGCAGAAGAAGCTTCTATCTATGTGTATAAACACAAGTATTGGAAGGAAATTTGACAGTGTGTCCATTTATCGAAACAACAGCAGTAGGTCTCCTGCTAGAGCCTATGGACTTCTTGAGTCATATACTTTTGACCAGGTTTACAGTATTGTTCATTTTATAGGTTTCTTTTTTATTTCTATTTTATTTCCTGTGCATTAGTGTACACATGCATGTATGCATGTGTACCACCTTCATGCAGTACCTGTGGAGGTCAGAAAAGGGCATAGGATCCCCAGGCAACTGGAGTTGCAGATGGTTGTGAGCCACCATGTGGATGCTGGGAACCTAACCCAGGTCCTCTGCAAGAGCAGTAAGCACTCATAACTGCTGAGACATCTTTCTAGCCTCCATTTTGCAGTTTTTAATCATGGCAAATGGGGGTGGGGCATGACATCTTTCTTGCAGGCCTGGATCATGGCCTTGTGAGGTAAGCCAGCATCAGACTTGCAGAGCCTGCATCCACATGGGCCTGCTTACTGGAGCTGATAGGTGGGACTAAGGGGCTGCATATTCTCAACCCAGCCTGCCCTGGCCTCAAGGGTTCATGCCATTGCTAATAGTCCTGTTCTTGGTTTTGCAGCCAGAACCAAAGCCTGGAGACCTGATTGAGATTTTCCGTCCTGTGTACAGACACTGGGCCATCTATGTCGGTGATGGATATGTGATCCACCTGGCTCCCCCAAGTAAGAACACTGGGGCCTTCATTGTGCTGGGCCTAGGGACTGGGAAAAGATATGTGGAGCTATGGGCAACAGGTAGCCCCTGGGTTCTCCTTGCTCCTTGTTTAGTCATCCATCTCTAAGTTTATGTGAATGCAGTCTGATGTGCCAGGATGGTTTCTGAGCTTTATTCCTTAGACCCCAGGGTGTAAGCCACTCAAGGCTTGTGAATAGCCAGACCCTGCCTCCTTGGACTTCCAACTGCCAGACTCTACCCATAGAACACTCTCAGGGCTACAAAGGCTCAGGCTGCCAAGCTCTGCCCTACAGAGTAAAAAGTCCATGCTCAGGACTGGAAATCCCACCAATCCCCACCCTGGAAATCTCCACCCTGGAAAGCTTCATCCCCCAAGAAATCCTGTCTTCTGTTTAGTTCTGCTGCTTCCTGCAGGAGCAGAGGCAGACACCCTCCTAGGTTTTTCCTTCCCAATAAATCTCTTGTGTGAGGTTTGTTGTGCAGTCTGATTTTGTGGTATTCCTTGGCTCCCAACTGCCAGGATACTTTTCCCTTCAGAGCTGTACACTCTCACTGGGGAAGCCTTTCCCCTTCAGAGCTGTAACACTTACACAGGGGTCTTTGTAGAGAGGCTGAGGTATGCATCCAGGCATGACTCTGCTTAATTTTCTTTTTTTATAATTTTTTTTAATTGAATTTGTTCTTGGACAGTTTCATCATGTATAAAGTGCATCCTGACTGCTATCATCCTACCCTCTCTAGTCCTTTATCATTTCCCCTACAAATCCCTTTCCCACATTTATGTTTTTTTTTTTTTTTTTTTCTTGAGAGCCATTGGTTTAACCAGGGTCCTCTGTGTGATGCTGAGTTTGAAACTCTCTGATGGAGCCTTGTGGGTTCATCAGTAGTACACAACAGAAGACAATGACTGCCCTTCCCCTAGATCTACCAATAGCCAATAGTTCAGCAGGGAGGGTAGAGACCTGTGAGTCTTTCCCTAATCCATGAGTGACTGCTGACAGGATCCGTCTAACGTCAGATCTGTTGCAGACAGTCATACATAGCTATTTTCAATTTTTCATTTTTTTTAAAGACAAGGTCTCATGGCTGAGTGGACACAGTGGTGCACTCCTTTAATACCAGCCCCCAGGAGGGAGAGGCAGGCAGATCTCTGCTGGGGTATGTTCAATCACACTGAACCTTGAGTTTGTATTTGCGTTAACTAAATAAAATTAACCTTGGGTCAGGAGGCCGAGTTAGCAACTAGTTGATAGAAAGTAATCCTAGAGCATCAGAGGGCGCTTGGAAGAGAGACACTGGAAGGAGCTGTGAAGGATTTGGATTTGTGTGGCTTGTGTGGTGGAGCAGGAGGATGAGCTCTTTGGAGATGACAGCAAGGAGAGAAGATTAGCTAGGTGCTACTCAACCTCTCTGAGCTAGCCGGTTTTCCCCAGCCTTTGAATCTCGAGCATCTTTATAAACAGAAGGGTAGGGATTTAGTTAAAGCTGCCTTCAGTGGCAAAACCAGAGCTGGTGCCTACAGGGGTGAAGCCTGCCAGAGAAGCAGGCCAGTAGCTGTGGAAATAGTAGATTAAGGCACAGTTTCTGTGCCAAAGTTAAAACAACAAATCTCTGTGTGTGAGTTCAAGGCCTGTTCTACATAGAGTGTTCCAGGAAAGGTAGGGCTACACGGATCCTGTTTCAAGACAAAACAAAAGTCAGGGTCTCACTCTGCCATCCTAGGTGGTCTGGAACTCCTCATGTTAATCCCACTGAATGAGAGTAAAGACCATAACATAAATTCTTTGGTCAAATTAAGCAAGCTTTATTTTCTGACAGATAGAGCTGTCTCCCTAAAGTGGAACTCTGAAGACCAGCCTCTTTTCCTGAGGCCATCAGCCTGGTGAGGTCAAGGAATTATAGCTCAGATGGAATCAATAGGCTACATGGTCTTTCCCCAGAAAGATGAGGGAGCTCCTGGCACATATTTGCAGAATCAAGAAGTGGTTACAGCATAGAAGACCAGCTTTTTCTGACTAAAGAAACACTCCAGTAGCCAGGGGTGATGGAGCATGTCCATCATCCCAGTAGCCAGGGGTGATGGAGCATGTCCGTCATCCCAGTAGTCAGGGGTGATGGAGCATGTCCGTCATCCCAGTAGCCAGGGGTGATGGAGCATGTCCGTCATCCCAGCATATGGACTGCAGAGGCAAGAAGCGGTTCAGAGTTTGACACCAGGCTGGACTACATAGTAATTTCCAGGTTAGACCAGCCTGGATTACAGAGTGAGACCCTGTCTCATCCCTCAACTAACTGCCACCCTCACTAGTCTCCATCTTGATAAGGGTTCAGGGACCACAAGAACCTTTTCTAAAGCCTCACCTGTTTTCATCTTGCTCATCCCGTGTGGATGGTGCTAAGCCTGGATGCCCAGCTGTGGGCTAGCACCCAATCCCTGTGGCCCTGTCCAGGAACAACTCCTCTGTTCTTTGTGGATCCACAGGTGAATTTGCAGGAGCCGGGGCAGCCAGCATCATGTCTGCTTTGACCGACAAGGCCATAGTGAAGAAAGAACTGCTGTACGACGTGGTCGGGAGGGACAAGTACCAGGTCAATAACAAACATGACAGCGAATACACCCCACTGCCTCTAAACAAGATCATCCAGCGGGCTGAGGAGCTGGTGGGGCAGGAGGTTCTCTACAAGCTGACCAGTGAGAACTGTGAGCACTTTGTGAATGAACTACGCTATGGAGTTGCCCGCAGTGACCAGGTGCGTCCTCAGCCCCTGTACCTGACTTTAAGTGCCAGGTCAGTTTCCCAGCTGACAATGACTAGACATGAGTGTGGGTAGAGAAATAGAGTCACATACAGGACAAAAATAGCCTAGGAGTATGCTTCCTGTCCCTGAGAGTGTCATGCTCAGGCTGGGGAATCAGGCAGGTGAGATCACAATTAAGATCAGCACATAGGGTCTGATGACCAGTCCATCCCTGTGATGATGCTCTTAGAGCCTTGGAGGGATGCTCTCATAGCCTCACTTTGTAGGTGAGGAAACAGAAGCTTCTAGAACTCAAGTCATCTGGCTATGGCCATTCATTTCACCCAACAAATCTTTTTGAGTCTTCAGATCTGTGCCATGTTTTCTTGGCAGTCAGATGCAGCTGTGTTGGTGAGTGGCAGAGAGATTTGATGTGTGGGTTCATTTAACCAGCCTCACTTAGCAGGCAACAGATTATAATGTTATATAATCCTAGGGGGGGTCCTGCCATTTCTCCATTTTCTCTTTTGGGACAGAGTCTCTCTGGGCAGCTGGGACTGGTCTGGCCTTGAACCCTTAGTCTTCTTTAGCTTGCCAAGTGCTAGATTCCAGGCAAGTGTGACCACACTTGGCTTTGCACGGATGAGAACTTAAGATCTGTGTGGTTGTTTGCTTCTCTGTGTTGCAATCCTTTCTCTTTCTACTTGGCTAATGTGGGGATGGAGAGGAGGGACTCCTAGAGTCAAATAGACTTGGGCCCTTCACTATCAGTGCTAGGGACTGAACCCAGGGTCTTGCCAATGGTAGGTAGGCCCTCTATCATTGAGCTAACCACTCCCTTCTGGCCCTTTGGGCCCTGTCTTTTACTAGCTGTATGATCTTGGAGGACATATTTAGTTAGGCTCCCCACTTGATATAAAACCTATGAGAACTGATCTCAGAGGATTTCATGTGAACTAGAGAGGAGAATTCTTATACTCCTCACAGGGCTGACTCAGGAAATGAAGCTGATAAATGAAAGTAGCAGAGACAGTCTCTGGAGCTTGCTCTTCTCGCTTGGCTCATCCAGGGTTTTGGCTGCTGGCCATTCTGGGCCACTGTGACTTGGTTGGGAGGCATTTGCTGACAGGGACAGTCTCAGCTTTCTCTCATGCTGCCTGTACCGATTGTTGTTTGGTTGTTTGGTTGTTTGGTCTCTCTTCTCTACAGTGAGACATTAGGTAGCTTCCTACTGGGCCTGGTATCTTTCATCAGTTAGCGGAATACTGTCCATCAGCTATTTAACGTATATTTTCAAATACGATTGACATAGAGGAGCAGCACATTTCTAAGTGGACGAGGAAGGCAATTGTCAGTATTTGCTGAGCACTCCCAAGGGTCTGAGCCACAGTCTGGCTTCAGTGAGCATAAAACAGCCCCTCTGGGGTAGGAATCAGGCAGGGAAAGAAGAGGAATGTCATTAGTTCTTGGGTGACTGCAGTTGTGGTGGTGGTGAACACTTTAGTCCTTGTACTTGGGAGGCAGAGGCAGGCAGATCTCTGAGTTCAAGGCCAGCCAGGTCTACAGAGAGTTCCAGGACAGTCAGGGCTACGCAAAGAAACCTTGCCTCGCAAAAAACAAAAGCAAACAAAACAAAACCAATAAAAAAGAAAACCAGAAAATGATGCCATGAGAGAAGTGATCTGGGGGATGACAGTACTCAGTCTGTCTGTTAGCATAAAGGCTCTGGGTTCAATAACCAGCAATACACACACACACACACACACACACACACACACACACACACACACACACATCCTGCATATACATGCACAAACACATATGGACAGATACCAGAGACACAGAGAGAGAGAGAGACATACACACAGATACACAGTAAGAAACACTTGTTGCTGAGTCCTATTTGATCCTGATGGTCATCAGCCCTAGTCCTTCCCCAGTGCACCAAGAACCCTTTTACTTCTCTCCTGCGCTAATGATTTTATCTGTTAGAAGGCAAGAGACAGGCATGAATTCCTAGAAAGGAGCTGCCATGAAGTTACCCTTCAGAAAAGCTTTATTAGGAGAAAGAACAAGAGCTTCACGACCACAGGTAGCCTTGATCAGGCTGAGGTGTGAGAGAGCTTTAGGAGAGATGGGGCCTTGCTCTACAGACAGCACAATGGAGTTTAGAAGGGAGAGTCTTCAACCCCTGGATATCAGGGGCACTGTAACAGCATGGATGGACATAGACAACCATGAGGGGCACCAACGGGACCTCTTAGGGGCCCCCAGCTCCCTTCAGCTCCTGAGAGCAAGGGGACCTTCTTTGTCTTACAGGCTTTCATGGTGTGTGGGAAGTTCTACACCATGTGACCTACCTGGCCTTGCCTGCAGCCAAGGGGACCAGGGCAGGCACTAAAGAGGACCATAAATTTATCCTGCACCTGTCAGGAGGTGGAGCCAGTTCAAGGCCATAGGAAGGCCCCTTATTAACGCTGTCTCAGAGAGAGCTGCAGGGGACATGGTGTAACTGAGTGAAAGGAAGCAGGGTTAGAGGGTCTGTGATGTGACATCCTCTGCATCGCTTCCATCCTTCACTTTCTTGGTTTACTCCCTTCGGGTGGCATGCTTTCCATGATCGTTGTGTTAACTGCTTTTCTTATCACTGACCAAACACCTGACAAGCTGCACCTTAAGGAGGGAAGTTTGTTTTGGCTGATATTTGAGGGCTACCTGCTGGGACAATGGCAGGTCAGGAAGTTGAGGAAAGGGTGGGCGGTGGTGGCGCATGCCTTTAATCCCAGCACTCGAGAGGCAGAGGCAGGTGGGTCGAGGCCAGCCAGGAAAAGGTGCAAAGCTACACAGAGAAACCCTGTCTCAAAAAAAAAAAAAAAAAAAAAGCTCAGCGTGCTTTCTTCAGGATTCCAGCTAATGCAATGGTGCGGTTCACACTCAGGGAAATCTTCCCCACGTTAATCCTTTCTGGAAATGCCCTCAGAGGTGTGCTAGTGCCTGGAGCATTTCTTAATCTGCAACCAATCATAACAACAGTTTATTAAGAAACCTTGCCTTTAAAAACAATCCTATATGTGTGAAATGTTATTTATACACAGCACTACACAACAATAAGCAACATTATGACTCCTGCTTATGTGGCCTTTGAGTTCCTTAATCATTAAAGGAAATTTAGTTAGGCATGTTTATAGGGGTAGAAATTGCAGGAACAGAGAGCTTTGTAGCAAAAGGTTCCAACATTTGGCAGATAGCAATAAAAAACCATAGACAATGTAAATACCAATAACTGGTCTGTGAAAGCAATCTTTCAGCAAACAGAAACAGGACCTGCAGCATCATGTTGCCCATGACACCTTAGCCTTCAGGCAGTTTTGGACAAGTGTTAATTTTCTCACATAAGGAAGGGACTTCTAACCAGCAGGCAGAACTCAGTTTACCTAAATAAAACATTAAATTACTCATATATAACCTGTCACCAAGCTATCATAACATGTTGTTAAGTGCAGATATAAAAGTTTTATGTATGTATGTTTGTAAGACCTGACTATACCACCATATCACCACCAGGACTAACTAGATACTGTATTCATAGATCACTCTCTTTGTGTACAAAGTATGACCACAGACAGCGGAGTCATTGTTGTGTGCCTTAACAAAGTATCTTTTATCTGAACCAGTGGTATCAGCATTATTTTGTTATTGTTCTCACATAAGCTTCAGAAAGGAATGAGGGTCATGTTGCTCCTCCTCCATTACTGCAGACCATTTTACCCCTGCTGATACAGAACAGCAAGGAAAACACTAGATAGAGGTGTGTGTGTGTGTGTGTGTGTGTGTGTTCCTGTGTATCTGGGTGTGTGTAGAGGCAAAAAGTCAGCCTCCAGTGTGATTTCTTATGCACTGTCCCTCTTTTTAAAAAAACAAACAAACAAACAAAGAAAAAAAAAAAGACAGGATCTCTCACTGGCTTGGAATTTGTCAACTAGGCTGAGCTTACTGACCAGTAAGCCCCAGGGATCAGTTTGTCTCATCTCCCATCACTGGGACTAGAAATGTGTGCCCCAGACCTGGCTTTTGACAGGGTTCTGGAGATCAAACTCAGGTCCTTGTGTTTACAAGGCAGGTGCCTTACCCCCTGATCCATTCCCAGCTAGATACTTAGCAAGGTAGCCCTATAACACCATGGCTCGAGGCTAGCCAGCAGTCAGACCTCTCTGGTTGATGGTACCATTCAAACTTCCATCCAAATTAGAAGGTCAACAGTGAGGGAAGACCAGGGATACAGAAGATAGGCACCAGGGAAGGAGCCAATGAATGGGAGTGAGGGCAGGGGCTCATTAATGTTCACTGTGTGATGAGCCCAGTACACTGTTTGAGAGTCCTCAGTATCCAAATCTTCCACTATTCCTACTTATCACGGTCAGATTCTCCAGAAAAGTTTTCCAGGCTTGCTTGGAGGATGATCTTCAGGGAGCAGCAAGAGAAGGGAGGCTCACACTGAACATGCACAGTCACTTAGCGCCCTGTTTATGGTATGACACACCTTGAATGTGTGTCTAGACTCGTAGGCCCCGTCTCCGAGAGCTTCTGCTTTACGTTGTCCAGAGAACCAATGTTCATACCTCTGCTGGGGTCGGGGAGTCGGGCCAGGGAAATGGCGGACGTGTTCTCTCCCGTCCACTCCCAGAAGAACCTGGGCTTGTCAGTTTGATCCTTTTAGGAATTTCTTTCTCTAAGTAGGGTTACTCCCCAGCTTCTTTGTCCTCGTTGAATTATGCTTAAAACAAATGCCGGGGCGGGGGGATTAAAAAGAAAAATCTCTGTGGTGTTGGGGATTTGAACTCAGTGTTTTCCCATTGGTAGGCTAGTGCTCTACCATGAAGCTACCTCCCCAGCCCAAGCAAATGCTCTTCTGTTTTAGTTTTTAGTTGGATTTTGGGAGAGAGTGAAATTTGGCAGATGTTCATTTCCCCTCTCTTTTGCAATGCTTTCCTTTGCTGCAGCAAGTCAGATATGCTCACACCTGTGTTACATCACTACCATCCTTAGCGGAATTTAAGAATAGAAAGTCAGCTTCAGTGGCTCACACCTGTAATACATGGTGGGTGGAGGCAGACGACCAGGAGCTTAAGGTTATCCTTGGTGTGCTGGCTAATTTTATATTAACTTGACACAAGCTAGGGTTATTTTGGAATGAGGGGACCTCAAGAGAAAATGCCCCCACCAGATTGTCCTGTGAGCAAGCTTGTGGTCCATCATCTCTATTGATAATTGATGGGGGAGGCCTACTTCATTGTAGGCATTACCACCCCTGGGCTGGTGGTGCCAAGAAAGCAGGCTCAATAAGCCACGAGAAGCAAGCCTGTAGGCAGCTTTCCTCCATGGTCTCTGCATAAGTTCCTGCCCTGGCTGAGTTCCCTGACTTCCCTCAGGGATGGAGTGTTATCTGGAAGTGTAAGATAAAATAAACCCTTTCCTCTACAAGTTGCTTTTGATCAGGGTGTTTTATCACAGCAACAGAAACTCTAAGACCCTTCACTATATAGTGAGCTCGAGTTTGAGGCCAGCCTGGGCTACATGAGACCTTTTCTTAAAACATAAAAGATTAAAAGAAGAGGCCGGGCGCTGGTGGCACACCCCTTTAATCACAGCACTGGGAGGCAGAGGCAGGCGGATCTCTGTGAGTTCGAGGCTAGTCTGGTCTACAAAGCAAGTTCCAGGACAGGCTCCAAAGCTACACAGAGAAACCCTGTCTCGAAAAACAAAACAAAACAAAAAAAAAAAAAAAAAAAAAGAAGGAGGACTGTGGAATAGGGACAACTATGCTTTGACTGTGGCCTCTCTGCAGGGACCAGATTCCATACAAAGGAAGAACTGTGTGTAGTGTCATGCCTTTAAGGGTGGTGCTCAGGAGGCTGAGGCAGGAGGATGTTGAGTTCAAGGTGTTAGTTATTTAGCGCTCTTACCTTGCAAGGAAACGTCCCGAAACACGACAAATCCACAGAAGAGTTTTATTAAGCTAGGAGAGAAAGAGACAAAGAGACAGACGTGAACAGGCCTGTGGGAAACACACGTGGTCAAGAGGAAAGAGAGAGACCGGTGCAAAAATGGCGCCGGCTTATAAAGGGTGGGCTGAGCATGCGTACAGGAACTCATGTGGCTACTCCACGCACGCGCTTTATGCGACCATGCAAAGCCACGGAGTCCTAGTCATGCGAGATGTTTTGACCCGGAAATGGCTATTTTGAATGGGAAATAACTAGGCGGAAGTGTTTAGGTCCACCGGGCATGCCCAACCATGTGGGCATGTTGTGACTTCATATCAGAAGGCGCTACATAGAAAGACCCTGACTACAAGAGAAAAACTAGCTTAAGTGTTAGTCTAATTATGCTTTATTAATAAAAATTCTGGAGTCAGATATTGGGGTAAGAACCTGAAGGATCAGAGAAGTAGACACTACCAGTCCTCTCCTACCTGTTCTGTTCCTTCCTCCCAAAGGGCCGAGATTCCTCTCTACCCTGCCTTACTATTTCCTGTCTATCTGTCTACAGTCCTCCAAAACCTCTGTGGTTAATTTTGGTTGGCTTGTGGCTAGCTCTGTCCTCTGATTCCTAGCAAGCTTTATTTGTCAGAACATGATGAAAACATCACACAACAGCTAGCAAACAGCAAAAACAATAAGACCCCAACCCTGTAAAGGGAACACCTCGATATCCGGCAGCCCCAGACACCGGAAACATGGCATGAGGTGAGGTCTTTGCATCATGAAGGTCAGATTTTTTTTTTTTTTCTCAATTTCTTCCTGACTTCACACTCACCCATTGTCTGGCCAGGATCCTCACCATCCTGCTGTCATCTCACTGTTCTTTCCATAGACGCCTTACAAAGGTTTTTATGCTTTAAGTAGTCCAGGGCTGACTTCAGGTTACCATTTGGGGTCCAGGTAAATCCCAGGCCAGCTGGTTCTGTCCATTTCTTTTTCCCTCCCAGCCTTCTTCTCCTGTTGCCCCTGCCAGTATTTGTTGGCTCTCAAGTTTGGCCACTGGAAGTGAAGGGGGCATGTGAGGTGCCATGAACCGAGTGACCCTGTTCAATGCACAGCCTGTTCCCCCATTCCTAACACGGAGCCTGACCCAGTCCCTTCTCTGTTGCAGGTCAGAGAAGCTGTCAAGATGGCAGGCATTGCTGGAGTGGGCTTGGCAGCCTTGGGCCTCATTGGAGTCATGTTCTCCAGAAACAAGAAACAGAAGCAATGAGTTGAATGAGCACCCGGCCTTAGGGGCTCATTCTTTTGCTAGAAGCTTTGAAGTTTGACTCCTAGATTCTACTGTTTTATAATAAGGCTTATTTTCACAGCACACAATAAAGCACAGAAGGGAATTGTATTGGCCGGATGCTGCAGTAGTTACTTGGTGTGAAGTCTCTGGAGGGGAGCTCTCACTCTGCTCTGGGCAACACCCTTTCCTGCTGGTTCTTTCCCTTTGCACGGCAGGAGACAGAGCCCAACACTATTAAATGAAGGGCAAGTCTGTGGTAGGCCAGACACTGCAGTGTGCCAGAGGAGGCAGTCTGGACACACAGACGTGGACACCTCAGATAACCAGGGCTCCAGTGGCATAGAACTCGATCCAACATGGCACCTTGAGACTCAGGAGCTGGAGTCGATGGATATTTAGTGGAGTGTGAAAGACAAATCCTCCAGGTCTGGGACTGTAGCTCAGTGGAAAGAGTGCCGCCCTAGTTTTAGGCTCAATCCCTAGCACAACCCCTTCCCACAGAGAAATTCAGGGTATATTTGGCTGCTCTTCCTAAAGTCTTCCAAGGTCTGTTCTAGTTAGGTTTCTATTGCTGTGGTAAAGGCCAGAAACGACTCAGGGAGGAAAGTGTGATAGGAGTCCTAGTCAGTCTCATAATAAAAACCCGGAGCCAGATATTGGGCTAAATGCTGAAAGGTCAGAGAGACAAAGGAAGATTCCACCAAAGAAACCTCTCCCCATTACCGAATCCTCAGGCTGAAGGGAAGCGAGATCCTGTCTCCTCGAATCCTCAGACGGAATGCCTCTGAGTCCTCAGCCAAAAGTCGCTGAGCTCCTGCCTCCTCCTGCCTTATATTCCTCTCTCCGCCCAGCCACATCACTTCCTGTCTCAACCTTCCTAGTGCTGGGATTAAAGGTGTGTGTCACCACTGCCTGGCTCTGTTTCTCTTTTAGACTGGATTAATCTCATGCAGTCCAGGGTGGCTTTGAACTCACAGAGATCCAAAGGGATCTTTGCCTCCTCAGTGCTAGATTAAAGGTGTGTGCCACCACTGCCTGGCTCTGTGTTTAATCTAGGGTTTATTGGTTTACATCTCCCTGGTCATAGTCCATTGAGAGAAGCTGAAACGGGAACCATGGGGAGGGGGTTGCTGCTTACTGGCTTACTCTCAATGGCTTACTCAGCTTGTTTTCTTATACAACCCAGGACCACCTGTTGAGAGGTGTTACCACCCACAGTGGGTTGGGCTCTCCCACACCAATCATTAATCAAGAAAATGCCCTGCAGACTTGACTACAGCCAATCTCCTGGAGGCATTTTCTCCACTGAGGTTTTCTCTTCCCAGATGACTCCGGCTTGTGTCACACTGAGAAAAATCAAGCAGCACAAGGTCCTTCTGCCTTGGCTCTTCCTCAGCACTCCTGCTTTCTCACCACTGGTCCTGTATTTCCACCTGCCCTTCTCTTCCCACCTTGGCTCATTATCACTTACATGCTCAGCCCTGAGTCCCCACGAGAGAATGTGATTGGCTCAGTGCACTACAGACCTCAGCCTACACATTGGCTGCCTTTTGGTCAATTAGCTGTGTCTTATGGCTCAGAGTCACATGGTACAAACATTGCTTTCAGGCCTTTGGGATTTTGGGGCAACTGATACAGCTGTTACCTAGTGCTCAGCCCAGGACTGAAGCAAGTCACCTTTGCAGTTGATTTTTTAAAAAAAGGATTCATTTTTTATTTTATGTGTATAGGTGTTAGCACATATGTATGTGTGCCATGTGTGCATAGTGCCTGTGGAGGCCAGAAGAGGGCACTGGATACCCTGAAACTGGAGTTACTGATAGTTGTGAGCTGCCCTGTGGGTTCTGGGAACCAGCCTCAGGTCCTCTGCAAATACAAGAGCCCTTAGCTCCTGAGCCATCTCTCCAGACCCCTGAAACTGATCTTACTGTTGGTTGGGATTGGCAGATATTCACAGTGACTGTTCCAGGGGACCTCTGTGGGCTCCTCAGAATTCTCCTCTGGGGCCAGCTGCCATTCCTCCGCAGGGCCACGATGTTTTCACTAGGTTGCTGATGTTGCCTTCCACAGCCGGTTGTGTGCAGACATCTTGTCCATTACAGCCCTAGTCAGGATACAGGATGGTCAGATACCATCTTGCTCCATGGCAGCTTTCTCCTGCCTTATCCATATCTTACACAGAGATACACATGTGCTCTCCAAGTCCCAGCATTGAGAGAATCATTTTCTTTGGCACAGGTTCCTTCCTTAGTGTCTCATGCCAGTGCTCAAGTTCCCCAAACCCAAGGAACCTGGATCCAAGTTCAAAGGGCAGATATCTTGATGCACCCTGCCCCCCACCCCAGTGTGGCACAAGGTGAAGGGGACACATTGAGGGCTTCTAAACCAATAATGGAGGGGAAAAGAAGGAGAATAACCAAATACAAGAGAACCAAACAAAACCTCTGCTGTCAAATGAGGAAAAAGCAACCCAGGGCCATGGAAAGGGCTCAGGAAGTAGAGGCATCTGCCACCAAGTCTGTTGACCCAAGTTTGATCCCTGGGACCCACATGGTAGAAGGAGAAAACCAACTCTCAAAAGTTGTTCTCTGACCTCCACATATATACCATCACATTGGTGCACATGTGTCTGCATTCACCACATATGTAAATATCATAAAAAGTTTTTAAAAAGTAGAAGAAAATACAGACTTTCAGGCAAAAAGATTACTACACAGAGAAAATAAAAAGGTCCTGACTAAAGTTTCATTTTAAGTATACACTAATTCTATACTAATTCTTCTTCTTCTTTTTTTTTTTTTGGTTTTTTGAGACAGGGTTTCTCTGTAGCTTTGGAGCCTGTCCTGGACTAGCTCTGTAGCCCAGGCTGGCCTCAAACTCACAGAGATCCGCCTGCCTCTGCCTCCCGAGTACTGGGATTACAGGTGTGTGCCACCACTGCCCGGCTACTAATTCTAAATTCATTTGCATTTAATAGTCTCGGTAGATCATGAGTTCTTGGCTAATTATGAGGGGAAATCAACAATTTGCCATCAAAGAGGGAGATCAAAACACATGTCTTTGAGGCTAGAGAGATGGCTCAGTAGTCAAGAGCACTGGCTATTTTTCCAGGGGGCCTGAGTTTGGTTCCTAGCACACACATGGCTGCTCACAACCATCTGTAACTCCAGTTTCAGAGGATCCAACATCCCTTTTTATCCTCCATGGGCACTGCACACACAGACATACATGCAGACAAAACACCCATACACGTATAAAAAAAATCTTAAAAAATTCATATCTTCTAGGAACTGATAATGCAACACAAAGATACAGAAAATTTGAAAAAAATTGGCAAGAAACAGTTTCAACAGACATGTGCAGTATAACTGTGAAATTCAAATTCTAACTACATACATAGGCATATGTATAAAAATTAATGATACACTGGTGTGGTGGTTTGAATAAGAATGGTCCCCAGGGGCTTGGGGATTTAGCTCAGTGGTAGAGCACTTGCCTAGCAAGCACAAGGCCCTGGGTTCGGTCCTCAGCTCTGAAAAAAAAATACATGAAAATAAAAATTATTTTGGGCTGGAGAGATGGATGGCTCAATGGTTAAGAGCATTGGTTGTTTTTCCAGAGGTCCTGAGTTCAATTCCCAGCAACCACATGGTGGCTCACAACCATCCGTAATGAAATCTGGCTCCCTCTTCTGGCCTGTAGGGACACATGCAGACAGAACACTGTATACATAATAAATAAAAATCTTAAAAAACAAAACAAAACAAAATAATAAGAATGGTCCCCATAGGCTCATATATTTGAATGCTTGGTAATCAGGGATTGGTACTATTTGAGAGGGGTTTGGAGGTGTGGCCTTGTTAGAAGAAGTGTGTCACTGGGGAGTGGGCTCTGAGGTTCCAAAAGCCCAATCAAGCCCAGTGTCACACTCTCTCTTCCTGCTGCCTGTGGATCCAGATGTAGAACTCTCAGCTACTTCTGTACCTTCTGCCTGCATGCTGCTATGCTTCCCACCATGATGATAATGGTCTAAACCTCTGAACTCCAAGCAAGGCCTGATTAAACATTTTCCTTTATAAAAGTATGGGGACCCACAGAGGCCAGGCGGTGGTGGCGCATGCCTGTAATCCCAGCACTCGGGAGGCAGAGGCAGGCAGATCCCTGTGAGTTCGAGGCCAGCCTGGGCTACAGAGCTTGTCCAGGATAGGCTCCAAAGCTACAGAGAAACCCTGACTCGAAAAACCAAAAAAAAAAAAAAAAAAAAAAAAAAAGAAAAGAAAAAGAAAAAAGTGTGGGGACCCACAGAGACTCTATAGTGTGGCCTTATTCCATCCTTACTCAAGGTCAGAGAGTCTGAGCTTGTTTTGCCCTGCAAGGCTGCATAATGGCATGTTTCGGCCAAAGGCATGGTTACCAGGTATCTCATCCTTCAAGGCCTAATTACTGGACGATTTACTGTAAGGTGTGGCTACTAGATGTTTTGAGAATTAAGGAAGTATTTACACCTGTCTGTACTTTGTACCTGAACCAATGTGTCCTTGAGAGGGGAAGTCTTTTGCCTCTCCCCTTGCTGGTGTATAAAACGCTTTTGAGGCATAAACTCGGGACGACTGTTGTGATGTCCCAGAGTTCTCCTGATGCTATTCTGTGTCTCTTTTTCTTATGTCTCTATTTTTCATATCTATTATCTCTTAATCCTCACTCCTCTCTTTAAAGACAGTTCGATAGTTGGGCAGGACCCGACATAAGAGTTGCAGTGGTCACGTATCTCTTCCCAGTGAGAGAACACTAAGACACCTGGGATCGTGGTGTTACAAATGGCTGTGTGTGTGTTCCCTTGCTCTTTTCTGAAATCAGAGAGAGGCAAGATCCAGCTCTTAGTGTTGGGGAATCCCAAGTTTCAGAGGCTCACAGGTGTCTGAGTCTCCAAGCCTAGAGGCAGATAGCTCTAATCTTTGAGAATCAGAGCCAGAGCTCAATGCTCTCAGCAGAGGGTTGCTGCTGTGGGTGCTGTGGGCCACAGACAACACCTAGTGTTCCAGTTTCTGAGCGATAGGAGTTGGGAGTCCTGGTGGCTCCACTGTACTTTCTGGCAATTAGGAAAGTTCTCAAAGGCCTGGCTTCCACAAATGACTCTTCAAAATCACGTGTCTTTGATAACAGCCTCAGTTTCTCTGCTGCTGCTTGCCTTCTCAACATTTCTACCATTTATAGCTGCTTTTAAAATCTTCTTTATTTTTGAGACAGGTGTTGGTTAAGCGGCGGTGCTCCCGGCTGGCCGCCGCAGGAGGAGGCCATGCAGATGGATGTTGTGGTGGTGAAAGAATCATGAGCCATAGTTACCTTTCTAGAGCTTTATTGAGAGAGAAAGGGAGAGAGGGAGAGGGAGGGAGGGAGGGAGGGAGGGAGAGAGACTGAGAGAGAGAGAGAGACAGAGAGACAGAGAGAGACAGAGAGACTGAGAGAGACCGAGAGAGACTGTGAGGAGAGAGAATACGGAAAGAGAGGTGATAGGAAAAGAGAGGGCACACCCGCTTTTTAGGGGGACGCCTGTCGCAGGCTGGTGACATAATTGAGGACATAATTCTTACAACAGGGACTAAAAAAAATGTAGCTGTGGCTGACCTGGAGCTCACTATGTAGACAAGGCTGTCCCTGAACTCACAGAGATTTGCCTGATTCTGCTGCTTCCTGTGTGCTGGAGTTAAAAAAGGTGTGCACTGCCATGACCAGCTAGCTGTCCAAGGCATTTT
Organism: Onychomys torridus; assembly: GCF_903995425.1. Lineage (NCBI taxonomy): Eukaryota > Metazoa > Chordata > Mammalia > Rodentia > Cricetidae > Onychomys > Onychomys torridus. Next base: position 127,277,372 of record NC_050443.1, read on the forward strand.
GAAGTTTCTGCCTTCTCTGGAATGCTTCGACTCTTCTGCCCCCTGGTGTCAGATCTTGGAACTTCAGGTGTTAGGGCCCTAAGGTTGTGCACCCCCCCTCCCCGTTCCCCGTTTCCCGTTCCCCCCTTCCCCAGTATATATCGCTCTATTTCTGGTGAGAGACTTTATTACGGGAGGGAGAAAGGCCTCCCAACTGTCCTGAAAAGACGGGAAAACAGGCTATTTCTGTAGCTAGAAAAGGGGCAAGGCACATGTGGATACCTCAAAATTCCTACCCATCTCCGAATGGTGCCCAGTCCCGATCACTGTTCCTGCATAAGGACCAATCACAAGCTTTCTGGGAGATCCCTGGAGCAAGGCCTCCTGTAGTGGCAGCTGTAGCTCCAGCAGCTGAGGCTGCAGAGTTCCTCATAGCTGGAGTTTAGCTCCTTCAAGTCACCATATGCCTGGACTGCCATATTGTGATGACCCGTTGAGGTACCCAGAGAGGGCTGCTTGGTTGACAACTCTCCACCTGTCTTAGGGTCTGTTTCTGTGAAGAGACACTATGACCACGACAACTCTTATGAAGGAAAACACTTAATTGGGGTGGCTTACAGTTCAGAGGTTTAGTCCATTATCATCATTCCAGGACATGGTGGCACACAGGCAGATATGGTGTTTGAGAAGGAGCTGAGAGTTATGCATCTTGATTTGCAGACAACAGGAAGTGAATTGAGACACTGGGCATGGCCTGAGCATATATGAGCCCCCAAAGCTTGCCTCCACAGTGACACACTTCCTCCAACAAAGCCACACCTCCTAACAGTGCCACTCCCTATGAGTTTATGAGGGCCACCACATTCAAACTATCACACCACCCAAAGTAGCTGGTACAAGTAAGTATCTGACAGCTGTCAAGAAAGGAAAAAAAAAAAAAAAAAAGGTAAAATGTGCCAGACTGCCAACAGCCTAGGTTATCTGAAAGAAAAGTACACATGAATGGTGCTCACAATAGCATCTTAGAATTAATAACAACGTTCCTAGCAGTATTTGACAGTGCTTACTTAGCTCCTAGCTGAATACCCTTATGAAATGTTGGGTTAACCTATCTGTCTTGGACTGATAACATGGTTTAGAGGTTAAAGGCATCTGCTACCAAGCCTGGTGATTTGAGTTCAATCCCTGGGAATGTTGTATAACAGTTTCCTTTGAAATTGAAACATTTCATCTGACAGGGAAACTCTTTAAGCAGGGATGTCAACAATTTAAAATAGTTGCAGGGGCGCTAAAGAGATGGCTCAGCGGTTAAGAGCACTGGCTGTTCTTCCAGAGGACTTGGGTTCCATTCCCAGCGCCCACATGGCAGCTTACAATGCCTGTAACTGCCTCTAGAGGATCTGACACCCTCACACAGACATATATGCAGGCAAAATACCCATGCACACAAAGGAAAAACAAATAAATCATTAAAAATAGCTTCAGGAAGTCCCTGAAACTGATCAGATTCACTAGGCCCTTTCCTCCCAGAGTAAGCAATAAAGCTGTTGAGAGTCACTCAGATAAGCAAAGGTGCAAAGTGATTCAGACAAGTGAAGCTTAGGAGAAGACTCTGAGGTCAGAACAGCTTCCTGGAAGAAGTAGAAACCAGGCAACCTGCTTAGAAGAGGTTTAGACCAGCCGAGTCACTTGGGAAGGATACTTTCCAATCTAGTGAGCTGCCTGCAGGCTGTGCAGTGTGCTCCATCCAGGTTCCCTTCTTTGTGAGCTATCAACCATGCAGGGACGGGCCTTGGTGATGCAGCTGTTACTGAGTTATTTCTGCTCCTGTAAGTTGTTGTTTTTGCTATTTTTGGGGGGGCTGCCACTCAGCTCCCAAGTAAATCACACACGGAGGCTTCTTCTTACTTATGAATGTCCAGTCTTAGCTTGGCTTCTTTCTTGCTAGCTGTCCTTAACTTATTCCATCTACCTTTTGCCTCAGTGCTTTTCCGGTTTTCTTATTTCTGTAAATTTTACTCTTACTCCGTGGTTTGCTGTGTAGCTAGGTGGCTGGTCCCTGGAGTCCTCCTCCTTCTCTGGCTCCTTGATACCTCCTCAGAGTTTTCTTCTTCAATATATATATCTCTGCCTGCCAGGCCCGCCCATCCTTTCTCCTGCCTTGTCCAGTTCTTTATTGGACCATCAGGCATTTTAGACAGGCACAGTAACACAGCTTCACAGAGTTAAATAAATGCAATATAAACAAAAGTAACATACCTTACAATAATATTCTAGTATAAGAAGTAACCTCTCACCTATATTCCTGTAACCCCAATGAAACTCATTGGTTCACTAAGCTGGATTTTAGTAGTGTCTGTTGTGGGCTCCTTATCTGGGGTGAGTAGACATGTGTGCAGTGTCTCCTCAGGAAAAAATTCCATACACAACAGGGACCTACACTATGGAAGGAGAAAACTGACTCCCAAAGGTGGTCCTCTGACTTGCACCTGTGTGTCAAAGCAACATACCTACAGGTTGTCAGAACCCCTAGGACTGGAGTTATAGATGATTGTGACATCTTCCCCAACACACATGGGTACTGGGAAACAAACTCAGGTTCTCTGCAAGAGCAGTAAGTGCTCTTAAGCTCTGAGCTCTCTCCATTCCTTGTACACAGCATTTAAAAAGGGGTTGAATTTTGAGTTTCTTTTGGGGATAGCTCCTATGTGGACCAGAGAAACAGAAGTGTTTTTTGTTTGTTTGTTTTTGGTAGATTTTCATGTAGTTCAGGCTGGCCTCCAATTCACTATCTAGTGAGGATGACCTTTAATAACTTCTGAGCCTCCTACTTCCACCTCTCAAACACTGGGATTACATGTATGTGCCCCATGCTTTGTTTCGGGGGATGGAAGCAGGGCTTCATACATACTAGAGAAGCACCTTGCCAAATGAGCAACATCCCTGATCCAGTAAAACTTGTGATAATTTGAATGTAACTGACCCCCATAAACTCATAAGGAGTGGCACTGTTAGGAGGTGTGGCCTTGTTGGAGTGGGTGTGGCCTTGTTGGAGGAAGTGTGTCATTGTGGGGGTGGGATTTGAGGTGTCCTATGCTCAGAACACCGCCCAGTGTCACAGTTCACTTCTTGTTGCCTTCTGGTCAAGATGTAGCCAGCACCAGGTCTGCTTGCATGCCACTCCCTACCCCCACCCCATCCCTGCCATGATGATAATGGACCGAGCCCCTGAAACTGTAAGTGAGCCACCTCAATTAAATGTTTTCCTTATAAGAGTTGCTGTGGTCATGGTGTCTCTTCCCAGCAATAGAAACCCTAAGACATTTGTTTTTAATCAAGTGCACAAGACTCTTTCTTCTGGAAAAGTCTCAAGGGAAGAGACCAGCTGGGGATGCCCAGGGAACAAAGCAAATGGGAGGGGTGAGAACTGCTCCCTGCATATAAAGTTACAAAATTACTTATTTTAGTGGCTCAATGGCACGAATCAAAATCTATATATTCTTTCTTTTGTTGGCATATAAACAATTTCCACCATCACAAGCAACAATGGTAAAACACATCACTCGTTCACCTTTGCACACGTGTGTGTTTTGGCTTCAGTACTTATTGTTTAGATTTTACATAATTGAAACTCCTTTGCAACAAAAAGGGCTAACTTATTTATGTGTGTGTGTGTGCCTGGGAGTTTATATGCACCTCATGTGTGCAGGTGTCTGCTGAGGTTCAAAGACATCAGATCCCCTGGAACTGGAGTTATAGACTGTTGTGAGCTGCCTGACGTGGATGCTGGGAAACAAATCCAGGTCCTCTGAAGAAGCAGTACATATCTTTAACTGCGGAGCCACCTCTCCAGTCCATCCTTTTCCATTTTTAAGGAAGAAACTCACCATTTAGCATTTATTACTCGGCCCACAAAAACATCAGATTTTTTTTTCATACTCTGAAATGTCCTGCCCCTAGGGTGTGAGATTGTGTCTCTTGCCCTGAGGCAGCAGATTCCTTACACTGCTCTGAGCTGACCTTAGTGAATCCTTTATCAGTGTCTTCCACCCAGTGACCAGGCACTGCCCTGGGCATATCAAGATGATTACAGAAGCACTATCAAGAGATGAGTGAGCAAGTCGGTAGTGGTGCACGTCTTTAATCCCAGCACTCGGGAGGCAGAGCCATGTGGATCTCTGAGTTCGAGGCCAGTCTGGGCTACCAAGTGAGTTCCAGAAAAGGCGCAAAGCTACACAGAGAAACCCTGTCTCAACCCTTCCCCTCCAAAAAAAAAAAAGAAAAAAAAAAGATATAAGTGTCTGAAGTCCATTCTGAGTCCAGATTTTACTCCCAGCCCTAGTCCAGCAGACTGAGCTGCACCCCACTGAGTTCAGGCTGTTTGTCCTTGGAACCACTGTGAATCAGGAGTTGTAGGCTGATGGAAAGGGGTTTCAGGGTCCAGATTACTAAAATTGCACTGTGCTTTTATTTCCTTAAGACTTACTTTTATATTATGTATGTGTGTGCTTCTGTTGTGGTTCTGTGCACATTTGTGTTTTTGTTCATGGAGGCCAGAGGCATTAGATCGCCTGGGACTAGAGTTACAGGTGGCCGTGAGCTACCCAACGTGGGTGCTGGGAACTGAGCTAAAATTCTCTGCAAGATCAGGAACCTCTTCTGACCACTGAGTCATCTCTTCAGCCTTACACTACACTTTCAGTATTTTGTATTACATTTTTCTTTCTTTGAGATAGGGTCTTTCTTTCTTTGTAGCCCTGGCTGGAACTCACTATGTAGAGATCCACCTGCCTCTGCTACTGTGACTGGCTACTTTGCACTTTTACGGGAGTTGAAGGAAATAGGAGAGACAGGATTACAGAGCTGAGTGGGGTGTGTATGTGGGGTGTTCCTCTTTTAGCTGAGTCTGAATACCCCATAGTTCATTACCTCATGGAAGTCCCCAAGTACCTCTGCTACACCAGACACAGGGTGAGCCTGACCCTGCAGGACTGGGGCCTGCACAGACATCCTGTGTAAAATGGCAAATCCTTCATCAACATCTTCCACCCAGTGACTTGACACAGCTATGGGCATGTAGATGGGATTACAAAAACATTTCCAAGAGATAGAGTATGAAATCCATTCTGAGGTGAACCCAGATTTTATTTCCAGGAATAGACCAAATCAAACCCTCTACAATCTTTTTTTTTTCTTTTTTTGAGCTGAGAATCGAACCCAGGGCCTTGCGCTTGCTAGGCAAGTGCTCTACCACTGAGCTAAATCCCCAACCCCAGTCTTCCTTTTTTTTTTTCTAGTCTACTTGCTTTGCCAAATACAGTCACGAATCATTTTATGACAGGGAGAAATTCTGAAAAATTCATTATTCAACCATCTTGTTACTGTGTGGACATCACAGGGTATTTTATACAAACATAGATGGATTGCCTCTGACCCACCTAGACTATATTATAATCTTAGGAGAGATTACTGTTATTTACACGGTTGGGTGCCTAAAATGTGGTCCCATTATCAGTGTGCTTTTCTGGGATGTGGCTATTTTGCTGTGGCTAAAACTATGCAAGCAACTGTGCTGTTTGTCACTTTGGGCAAAGGCTTCATAAACTGTTGAGCAACTGCAGATGAAATTCGAGAACAGATGGAAATGTGAGTGTAGACACTATGTGTTGATCATAGGCCTGGGGCTCATCTTCTCACACTCTATTTGCCTAATCAGTGGCTGGGCCTGGATAGAGTTTCAGCCACATGGCCCCATGGAGTGGTGGAATGAGGACCCAGATAGAGAGCTTGAATGCTCAAGAGGAGCATGGAGACACCACACTGACCTGGACCCTTGTTTTCACAATTGATTAAAGTACAGTGAGTGTGTGTGTGTGTGTGTGTGTGTGTGTGTGTGTGTGTCTTTGTGAGGTTATAACATTTGTCCCCCTTGAGTACAGTCTAGGAAGACAGAGCCACCAAGATCCTGATAGAGGAGGCCCAGAGCCGTAAGCCTTCCCTGATGCTCTTACAGACCCAAGCTTGTGACCTGGATGTGAACTAGGCCTGACAGTGATGGCAGGTCAATGGTCCAGTGAGGACGGCAGGGTGAGGCGGCAGCTGCCCTTCCTCTTCTGATTGGAAGCCCTTGGAGGCCTCCTTAGCAGTGGACGCAGTAGAGATGGACACTTCCAGTGATCCTGAGCTCCCGTAACTGCTCCAGGGCTTTCTGGTCCAGGCTGGTGGCCCCCAGCCCCTGCCCATTGAGTGCCAGCTTCAGCCCTCCCTCCTGGCACAGAAGCAGTACCTGGTAAAAATAGCTTGATTGGATGGTGGGCTTCCAGACAGACACTCCCTGGTATACTACTATAGAGATCCTCCTCCGCTGAGGGGACCCAATGATCAGAGACAGTCAGGTTCAGGGGTTAAAGTTCACCATCTGCAATGTTGCTTTCCCCTGGGAAGTGTTCTCAACCCCGGCTATACACTAGAGCCATAAAGGGAGCTCAAGATCAAGTCTCATGTAGCTCAGGGTGGCATCCAGCTTCCTATGTAGCGGAGGCAGGTCTTGAACTCCTGATCCTTCTGCCTCCACTTTCCAAGGGCTAGGATTACAGGTGTGCTCTATCGCACCTGGCCTTTAGAATCTTAGGGGAACTTTTAAAGACAACTGATGCTTGGCCCCATCTGCATTCATCATGCCAATGTTTCTGGGCCCAGCCTCTCTGGCATCAGCATAGAGAACTGAAGGCCAATGTTTGGACATTCTCTCTGCGGAGCTGGCTCTGGGTATCTAGCCCCAGGGTACTGGCTTGCTCATCTATCCCAAGATCCAGCCCACAGTCTTTCAGATTACTATGGGAATAGGCTCAAGGAGAGATGTGACGACGTGGCTCAGACCTACTTCAAAGAATCGCTGGGGGTGAAAGAGGAAGGGCGCTGAGATCAGCTTCTTTCGTCCCCAGGAGGAGACCCAGGCCAGTGTTCTGTCTGTGAAGGAAGCTCTGAGTGTCACAGGAACATGGGTGGCCCCATCCCTCAGGCTCAGGGTGAGACTACAGGAAGGAGGCAGAGAAGTGGATCAGCCTCTGTTGCCCACAGGCTGTTGTATCCCTGAAGGAGAAGGCGGGAGGCAGGAGAGCCACTGGAGGATTAGATAGCTTCCAAGAATTAAGTTTCTGTGTCAGGCTCTGGGCAGAACACTTGGACACATAACAGCACAGAGGCATAGACAGCACATGAGTATCATACTTGAATCCCTGACTAGAAGACTATGGGGGCGGAGTAATTACCTCATTGGATCCTCAGTTTATTGCCCTGAAAATGGGGATAGCTGTGATCACAGCAGCAGCTAACATTTATTGTTATGTGTCATACTGTGGCTTAATGCTTTTGCAAGAGCTTAGTGGTAAGGACCGGGCTGCAGGGTTTATGCTCTGTAACTTTAGAACTTCAGCCATTTCATCTGTAAATTACAGAGGATAAAAATGCTGTTCTCATCTTGGGCTGTTAGAATTGAATGAAAGAACATGGAAGTTGCTTGTGTAGAAAAATAAATAAGTATGAAAATGATATTTGTTTAGATAGTATTATTACATACACAGCACCTACAACTTTTTATTTTTCATGTGCCTGTGTGTGTGTGTGTGTGTGTGTGTGTGTGTGTGTGTGCGTGTGCGTGTGTGCGCGTGCTAGAGGAGGGTGTCAGGTGTCCTTCTCTATTTCTTTCTGCTATTTCTTTGAAACAGGCTCCCTCCCTGAGCTTGGAGCTCTAGCTTCTCAGTGAGGCTAGAGGCCAGGAAGCCCTGGCACTCCTGTCTGTCTCCAGAGGTGCTGAGGGTTATGAGTGTACCTAGCTTGTTCCATGGGTGCTGGCATCTGAACTCCAGCCCTCACATTTGTATTGGGAGTGCTTCTAAATGCTGAGCTATCTCTCTAGCTCCAGAGTTTTGATGGGCATCTAGAGGAATCTCTTACCAAGTCTAGGGCTCTGTTGGATGGGGTCAGGGTGACATTAGGGGACATGGAAACCTCTAGTCTAAATGGACCTAAGCTACAGGTCAGGGTTTGAGCACCCACTGGAGAAGAAGCCAAGAATATCCATTTTCTAACTGCCTCTAGGTTCTGGCTACCAAGCACTACCGAACGTTTTCCTTCTAGAGTACCTTGTTTCCTAAACCAAGCATTGTGACAACGTAGGAGGCCATATCGCCTGTTTGGGTCTCAACTGCAAAGGCTCTTTCCTGGGACTTGTGATGTGAAGCTAGCTCACTCCACAGGGAAGGAACACCCGTAACTGGGGCTACTGTTCCTAACTCCAACTCTATTCACAGTCTCTGCAACCTGGGCCAGCTCACTTTTCTTTGCTCTGCTGTAATACAGGGCTAAATGGTGGTGCTGGAAACTTAACTGTGAGGCCAGCCAGCCTCCCTCCTCCCTCCCTCCCCCCTCCCTCCCTCCCTCCCTCCCTCCCTCCCTCCCTCTCTTCCTTTTTCTTAAAATTAAATACTTACTCTTTTGGCTCTTGCAAGACCAGTCCTCGAACTACAACCACTTGCCCGGGCCAGAGACCCCGAGGAAGAGTGCGTGAGCAGGGCACCTCCTGACAGACAGAAAATGACTAAGATGGTGATCATAGGGGTGTCAGGGTCCCTCACCAGCAGGCTACCCTCAGGGACCCAGGAACGCCAGGGCAGGTGAGTTTTCCTACAGGCTTGCGGCCAGGAGACTCAGTCCTGCTTGCCCCTGCTGTAGACCTGCTGAGAGCTGGTTCAGGCCCCTCCAGGCTGTGCTCAGTGTCCTGGTGCCTTCTTCCACAGATGTGCTCTGAACTGTATGGAGCAGGCATGCAGTGGCTTGTCACTCTGCCACTTATGAGCAACTGGAGGTCTGGGACTGGATAGACCTCCTAGCCTTGGCACTGGGCCAGTCACAGGGAAGTATTAAATACCCATTTGCAGAGTAAATGAAGAGGGTCAGATGAAACTGGAGTTCAGCCTGGAGCCTCACCCTCCCACTGCTGAAGATCTCCACAAAGAAAGGGAAAGTAGGAAGTCAGGGAGCTGAAATGGGACTCTACCTCCAGGAGAGACCTACAGTGAGGCTCACTTACCAGCCTGGGGCTAGACAGCAGGAAGGGCTGAAGGAGAGAAAGGGGCAGGGCAGGCTGTTAGCATTTGCCTGGGCAAGGAGGTCTTCCTACTTGCTTGCACTGGGGGACACAAAGAGATTGTGCCTTTCCTAGCAGCAGGTGAGTGATTGGGCTCCTGGTGGAGGATCCTTTGACTCTTGAGATCCACCCTCCCCCATCTCTGAGTAACAGGGAAGAGTTGGAAGGCCAGTGGAGCTGCCATCCCACTTGTCCAGCAAGGTCATGGGTCTCATCTCCTGTCTTTGTCCTGTGAAGCTAACCACAGTCATCTTGCAGGGTTGATCTAAGGATCTAAAGCTCCACAGAAAGTATCTTCTGACGGGAGTCATGGGCCCCTGCAGGTAGCCAAATACCTCCAACCCATCTTCCCAAGCTTGCCTTAGAGACAAGCGGGGAGAGACAAACCCTGGCTCTCCAGGGACTTGAGGGAGCCAGGCACATTCCTGGTATCCACATCAGTGAGGGAAAGGGTCAGCTGGGCCTTGTGCAACCATGTGCAGGGAGGAGAGAGGCCAGCTGGCGTCGAAGCATGGTTGTCCAGCCATGCTCCCCAAAGACTCAGCTATCCATCCCTGAACTCACACGGGGACGGAAACTCCTACAAATTGTTCTCTGACCTCCACACATGCATGCTTCCCTCATCATACACACATGGACATGTCATGTATTCACACACACAAAATAAATAAATGTAATAAAAAATAGAAGGAAGAAACTCACATATCCAACTGGATACTCTCTGCTACCTTCCGCAAATGGCTGTTAAGAAAGAAAAAAGGACCGCGAGCCACTGTAGGCCCCTGACTGCTTCTCACACCTTTAAAAGCTGTGTGTTGAACAGTCCTGTTCCTGCCCCACCTCAGATTTACTGCATCAATCCAGGGCTGGCTTTGGCAGTACTGAGGATTGAAGCTAGGGCCTTGTGTTTGCCAGGGCAGCGCTACCACTGAACCATGTATGTAGCTGTATTTTGAATAAATTAATTGGGTAGATAGAATCCATTATCAAACTGCAGCTTGCATGGCCCCTTATGTACCAAATCCTTTGCCCCCTCAGTGCCAAGCAGACTCCACCAACAGGAAAGAATCTTATCTATGGTTCCTGGGCTTCCTCACCGTGGCCACCTTCTCTTCTTCCTCACCCCATTCATTTCTGACACCTTTGTACACTTCCTCTGTCTCGGTTATCTGGGGCATAGAAGACCTTCCTCTGTCCCTCAGTCTAGGGTGAGTGAGCAAGCCCCAGACCTGTCCAGACCAGGAGAAGTTGGAGGCCACCACCGCCCAGCCTTGGCTCCAAGAGAACTTACATTGGTGTTCAGGAATCCAACAGCCTTCACCAAAATGTCACCAAATATGCCCAGAGTGTCCACACGTGACAGTGGGAGCCGGTAGCGGTAGTGAAGGAAATGTTGTCCATTTACGCTCACCTGGAGAAGCAGACAGAGCCCAGCTGAAGAGCAGCCCACTGGTCACTGTGTGCACAATCCATCCCAGGCACTAGCAAGCATGCCTCCCTAGTTTTACTTACTTGTTTTTTTGTTTTTCCCAAACTTGGCAAGGCAGGTGCATTGTACAGATAAACTTATCTAATCTACCCAAGGTTGGAGCTGTCAGGAGCTGTCAGGAGCTGTCAGGAGGCAGAGCTCATGCTGGGACCAGAGCACTTCCATGCCCTCTTTATCGATGACAGAGCTCTTCCCTTAGCCAATGTAAGTCATCACCATCATTGCCACTACCTGCTGGAGACCTTCTTTGGTGGAATTCAGGTCCCAAAGAGGCTATGTGGAGTTCTGGGGGTGGGGAGGGGATTGGGAGTAGGGAGACAGACAAGACCTGAGGGTGAATCAGGTTGGCTGCCATCGAGTTTATTGGAAAAAGGCCATAGTTTAGCCACAGGTTAGACTGAAAGCAGACTCAGTGATTCAGGGGCATTAACTTCATTCGAGCATTTTCCCCGAGACAAAAGTGATAAGTTTAGCAAGTATCTAAATGCCTATTGTTCTCAAAGGTTCAGTAACTCCACCAGTTAGCCCTCTTATACCAAGGAAGGGCCACAAGTTCCTCCTGCCAGAGACACGAAGAATGGCACTTTTGTTTGTTTTTTTTGAGCTGAGGATGGAACCCAGGGCCTTGCTCTTGCTAGGCGAGTGCTCTACCACTGAGCTAAATCCCCAACTGGAGAGATGGCTCAGCCGGTAAAGGCTAGGCTCACAACCAACACTATAAGAAGGGCACTTTTAGCAAGTAGGAACTTTCGTCAAGCCCCTGAAGGGATGGAGGTTCTTAACTGAATTCCTGACCTTGGAAAAGGACTTCTCTGGGGACCAGACACTCCACTACATTTAAAGAGCATTTTCATTCCTTAAGGGGCATGGTGCAGCATTTGCAAGGAGCTGTCCCCAACTGTGCCCCTTTGTGTCTTAGTCTTACCATATGCTCCTAGGAGGGAAGGTCCTGATGTCTCACCCTTGCCCCATTACACTGTACCACTCTGGTTTCTCTGTACTTATTAACTAAACTCTGGCCCTTAATGACCTCAGGCTCTGGATCTGAATTGTGGGCACTTCATCCTTGGGGTCCAGTGTGTCCTTAGTAAATCTCTAACTTTCCTGTTCTTGGTGTAATCAGGAGGGCACAATGGGTTTCCTGTGTACAGAATCATCAGGCTATATAGTTCCATGGTAGGGGGGATTTTTTTCTAGGAATTATTTTGTTTAAAGAGGCTGTCGCTGGGCAGTGGTGGCTCATGCCTTTAATCCCAGCACTTGGGAGGCAGAGCCAGGCGGATCTCTGTGAGTTCGAGGCTAGCTTGGGCTACCAAGTGAGTTCCAGGAAAGGCGCAAAGCTACACAGAGAAACCCTGTCTTGAAAAACAAAACAAAGAAACAAAGAAACAAACAAACAAAAAGGCTGTCATTTTATACATTTTTCTTTCTTCAAAGCCCACACGAAATTTCCCAAAGGAAAAGACATAGGGAACTCCCAGAGCACATAGTGAGAATCATTAAGAGTGAAAGATAAAAGGTGCTGGAGAGTTGTCTGCAATGCTGAAATGCTGGAACACTGTTAAGCAGCAATGCTCGCCATGTGGTCCACAGCCAGCACCAGCACCAGCACCAGCACCAGCACCAGCACCAGCACCAGCACCAGCACCAGCACCATCGTGGTTCTCCTCCTCTTCCTTCCCCTCCTCCTATCTACATCAAGGAAACCAAGGCTCAGGAAGCTGGGGATAATTTGTATGCATTAGGACTTGCCTTCCTCCAGCTGCCTTGTCTTGTAGAGCCCTCCCAAGGTCTCATTATCCTTCTATTAAGATCTAATGGAGGTCAAAGCCTGGGCATTAAGTTCTCTCTCCCTGTCTCCTGCTACCTCAGCTGTAAGGGGATTGTGAAGGTATCCTCCTCAGACCTTGTGGGGAGGATTTAATGGGCACATTCTCATAAAGGATTTAGCACAGTGCCTGACACCAAGCAGGAGTCCTCTAAGTGCTTGCTCTGACATTGCAATGGAGCTCTCTCCCGGCTAGATCCAGGGGTTAGTGCTTTCTTATTGTTGTATGGGCCCAGAGCAGCCTTAGCCCCCTCTCCACAGTGCTGTTTATCACAGTGCCATGGGAAAACTGGACGAGGGAAGGACTAGTGTAGGGGTGCCAGTTCGAGACTGCTTTGATGCCTACCCTTTAGACTCACCTTCACCTCTTCGTTCTCAAAGAGAAAGAGGATGAGGAAGCTAGCACCTCTCTGCAGGGTGACACCGGGCCACCGGACCTCTTTTTGCCAGAGTCCACCTTGGAGGGTGTTGCAGATGACATGGGGTTTGACAGTGTAGAAGCGAGGGTTGAAGTGGAAGGCGATATCTGGCCGAGGATGCAGGCAGCACCCACACTGGAAGTCTACCTGAAACCTGGTCGGGGTGTTGTGTGGCTTTTGAGATGTCCTCTGGTCAGAGACCCACAGAGATAATGAAGGTAGAGGAACCCCAGATTGATGCCCCTAAATCTGGGCTGTACCAAATCCTAGACAGTCCCCCTTACCTTTGTGCACGTAGAGGAACCACACCCTGCAGCATGACCATCTTGCCTGCATACAGGCCACCAAAAATTGTTGTGACATAGGGAACCACCTGAACAGGGGAGAGAAGCCAGGTATGCCGACTGGAGTTGGAACCAGGGACTCCTGTGTGCAGGGTTGAGTATGGTGGAGAGGAAAGACCAGGAAACTCGGCTTCCCCACTGTGAAATTAATCTGGACTATTAGCTTGATGAAATTTACAAATACCACAGAAACACACTTTTGGGAACATCTGGGAGGGATTCTTTAGGTAAGGTTACTTGAAGTGGGAAGATCCACCCTAAATGGGTGCAGTACCTTTTCATAGGCTGCTCCCAGACTGAATAAAAAGGTGAAGGCCAATGTGGAGCACAAGCATTCATGGCCTTTGATTCTTGACATTGGAGTTGAGAGTGGCCACCTCCTACCACCTTCCGGGCCATGGAGGTGTCTCCCATGGCTGGGAGCCAAAACAAACCTTTCCTGCCTTAAGTTGCTTTTGCTGTTTTTTTGTTTGTTTTTTTGTTTTGTTTTGTTTTTTGTTTTTCCCACAGCAAAAAGAAAAACATAACCAATAAAACCTCAAGAGAAAAATGTCCTTGAAGAGAAGAACCCGTTTCTCCCCAATATTCCCAGATTGATGACTTCTCTCATTGCAGTAACAAAATCCCTGACAAAAGCAACTGGAGGAGGGAGGGTTTATTCTCCCAGAGGCCCAGGCTACAGCCCAGCGTGACAGGAAGTCGCTGCAGCAGGAGCTTGGGGCTGGTCCCACCGTACCCAGTCAGGATTCAGGCTGCAGTGAAAGCTGATGCTTAGCTCAGGATGGGCCCCCCCCCCCACACACACACTGAGGGTGACTCTCATTATCTGGATAAATGGAGTCTAGGTAACACCTCACGGGCTTGTCCAGAGACTTGTTCCCGTGGCAATTCTACCTCCCATCAATGGTTAGTCCAGCTAACCATCACAGTTCTTTTCTTTTTCAAACCATTTTTTTAAAGATTTATTTATTTATTATGTACACAGAAGAGGGCGCCAGATCTCATTACAGATGGTTGTGAGCCACCTTGTGGTTGCTGGGAATTGAACTCAGGACCTCTGGAAGAGCAGCCAGTGCTCTTAACCTCTGAGCCATCTCTCCAGCCCCGCAGTTCTTTTCAAAGCTCTCCTTTCTTGGGCAGAGAGGTCAAAACCACAATGCCTGGGGAAGTCTAATCTAGCTCCACTATCCTGTCAGAGCACTGACAGGTCACTGTGCCCCCTCTGAGGCTTGTCACCCATTGAATGCCACCTGGGAAAGAGGCTTCTGAGGACTAGTGAATGTTCAGTTTAGGAGCCGAGAGGAGAAAAGAATGGAGAAGTTAGGAGCGAGCTGACCCTGATGTGGACTCTCTTCAGAGACCCCAATAGTGACCCCCCGCCCCCATGCCCATCTTTCCTCACAGAGTAGTTGCCTGGCCTTCCTGAAGTATGCACACACTTTTCATCTCTTTTTCTGGCTCTGTTCCCTCTCCCCCGTTCCTCTTTCTCCATCCTGACACCTTTTGGCCTTCCCTCTCCTGAGTTCTCAGACCACTTAGCTCACAATGCTGGCTTGGCCCTTGGCCCCTAGTACAGAGGAGCTGGCTAGCTGGGTTCCCATTAAGATCACAGCCCCATATAACTGGAGCCTCCTTGTCTTTCCCTTCAACAAGCTCCGCACTGATCTGAGCACAGAGGGAGCTCTGCAGCAGGCATGCCAACAGGTGAACCTGGGGCAGTATCACAGGGTCAGCCTCCATGTATTACCACTTGTCGACACCCAGTGGAAACCAGAGAGCCCGACCACCCTAAGGAGCCCTCTAGGAGACTGTGAAGCAAGAGGTGATGGGAACCTAGGAGGTTTCAGGTGTTCAGCCCATTACCCAGGCACCTGGGGAGATGCCTGAGGCCAGGCTCTCCACATGGCACGGTGCCCACAGCTTAGCAGGGTCCAGCGGCACAGTGGCTTCCAGTTCCCAGGCTCTTGGCAGAATGTGTTAATTAACTGAGTGTTGGAGGCCTCTAGGGAGGAGAGGACCAAGCAGGGGAAAGTAATAATCAGTGCTCATTAGTGGTAGTGCCTGCTGGGCTTCAGAGTCTCCCGGGCACTGAACAGGAGGAGAGAGAGAGGAATTCCCACTATCCCTGATTGGGAGGGTTCCCAGGCCCTTCCTTCCAGCTTGGAGAAACGGCTGCCCTTAGTCGTTAGTGTTCCTCTCAACAACCCCACCTCTTTCTTCTAGCCAGCCAGCCCAGAAGAGGCAAACTGAAAAGGCAAAGACCCCGGGAGCCCAACCACGCAAGTTGGAATTTAGCTGATTAGTTACTGGGTTGAGCTTACCGGGTGGAAGACCGGCGGCTGCAGGATGAAGCTGTCAGGAATCGGGTCCAGGTGTTCATCAGCTGACATGGGAGCAGGCGGGGCAACTCCAACTCAGCTGCCGATCCCGATTCCAGATGTTCCGTCCCCCACTGAATTAACTCACCTTTCCCCAAGCAGGGTCTTCAGCCTCTGCAACAGCGGCGCAAGCTGTTAGTCTCACCTGTCCCCTGTGGAGTCCTAATGCTTCTTGGAACGGACCTGGAAAGGGCAGTGGCCAACTCTAGGGCTCACATCAGTCCCCGCTCCGTCCTCAGCCATGGTGGTACACAGCTGCAGCTTCGGCCGGCCGGACCGGGTCCGCTAGCCGAAACTCCGTGTCCAGGGGCGGGTAGCGAGCACTCACTCACGGACCAGCTAACTAACCCATCTGTGTCTGAAGCACTTGGCTATTTCAAAGGGAAGCCTGGGGTTGGCTCATTTCAGCAAGGGCTCACCTGGGCCTACAGCGGCTCAGAGGAAGGAGCGGAGGTGGTACACGTGTGCAGGTTCCTCGAGAGGCCCCGCCCTCAGCCCCCTGGCTCCTCCTGCTCTCCTTCCTTTTTCTCTTCCCGACTCCTTTTCTTTCAAGTTGTACGGTCCCTTGAGACCATTTCATCATTAGCTGCAAATGCCAGGGACCAGTTGGGGTCACAAGAAAGTGGAGTGGGTAAAGGGCAGAGAGAGGAGGGTTCCCTTGGGCTCAGATAGAGCAGCCTGGGCTAGTGGGAACACAGCCTCTGCTCTGCGTCCTTCTATAAGTCATGTCTTCTCCCAGAACCCCTCCCCCACTTCGTTCACCTGTGGTCAAGAGGGTGACCAAGGCAGGGCCTTCCTCGTGTTTGAGCCAGGGCTTAGATAGCTGTGTTTTAGGAGAGGCCTCCAGGCCCGGTACAGATTCCAGCGAAGCCTCCCCTTTAAAAATAGCATAACTTCTCAACTTTAGCCTAAGTTGGGAGGTTTCCTGATCTAACCATGGGGTCAGACTTGGTAGCAGGGAGTTCCTGGCAGGACCAGGGTAGACAGAAGGTCCTCCCACAGGGAATGTTAAACAGCCCTACCTTATGCCAGGACTTTGTGCAAAAACCATTGGAGTTAATTCGTGTAAAGTTTCCACAATCCATAATTTATCACTATATGGATGATATCCTATTAGCTGATCCAAAGTTAGACACATTAGAAAGCATGTTTGAAGAAGTAAAAAAAGTTTTGCCTCGCTGGGGACTGCAAATTGCTCCTGAAAAAATACAAAGAGGAGATTCTATTAATTACTTAGGACATAAGATAGAGTTACAAAAAATTAGACCCCAAAAGGTACAACTGAGGAGAGATCGATTAAAGACTCTTAATGATTTTCAAAAGTTGTTAGGAAGCATTTCCAACTTATTGGGTATCATGGGAATACCCAAAGATGGACTACAAAATTTGGCTAATACTCTAGAAGGGGACAAAGAATTAAATAGTCCAAGAGAATTATCAGCCGAAGCTGAGAAGGGATTGGCTCTAGTAGAAAAGACAATTCGAGAAGCACATGTGGATCGTGTGGATCCAGAACTTAAATGTATTCTTATCATATTCCCCTCCAGACATTCCCCCACAGGTATTTTGATGCAGAGGGGAGATATTATATTGGAATGGATATTCCTACCATGTAAACCAAATAAGAAATTAAAGACTTATATAGAAAAGATCTCTGATTTGATTCAAAAAGGTAAATTAAGACTTCGTCAGTTGACAGGAATGGACCCAGCAGAAATTGTAGTACCTTTAACGAATGAGGAAATTTCGTCACTATGGAAAGATAATGAATACTGGCAGAGAGCCTGCAGTAACTTTTTGGGAGAGATTAACAACCATTATCCCCAAAAGCAAGAGGATAGAATTCATAAAGAAGACTGAATGGGTCCTTCCTCCCATTGTACAACACAAGCCAATTTCTGGAGTCCTCACATTCTATACAGATGCAAATAAATCAGGGAAAGCAGGATACAAATCAGGAGACCTAAGTAAAGTGGTACAAAGTCCATACAGCTCTGTACAAAAGGCAGAACTGTATGCCATTCTTATGGTACTGATGGACTTCACAGAACCCCTCAATATAGTCACTGACTCTCAATATGCAAAGAGAGTTGTTTTACACATTGAAACTGCTGAATTTGTTCCTGATAATACAGAATTAACTTCATTATTCATACAATTGCAGGAAATCATCAGAAAAAGGGAACATCCTATTATATATAACACATATCAGATCCCATACAGGTCTGCCAGGACCTCTAGCACAAGGTAATGATGAGATTGATCAGTTACTAATAGGCAATGTGCTAGAAGCCTCAGAATTTCATAAGAAACACCATGTAAATAGCAAAGGTTTGAAGAAGGATTTCTCCATTACTTGGCAACAAGCTAAGGATATTGTGAAAAAATGTCCTACTTGTTCCTTCTATAACCAAACTCCATTACCTGCAGGAAGCAATCCAAAGGGTATACAAAGAAATGAAATTTGGCAGATGGATGTGTTTCATTTTGCAGAATTTGGAAGATTAAAGTATGTACACCATACCATTGACACCTATTCAGGATTTCGGTGGGCAACTCCTATGAGTTCTGAAAAGGCTGATTCTGTGATTACACACCTATTAGAAGTTATGGCCATCATGGGAATACCTGTACAAATTAAGACAGACAATGCCCCAGCATATGTCTCCAATAAAATGAGACAGTTCTTTGCTTATTACAATATAAAGCATGTTACAGGTATACCACACAATCCCACAGGCCAAGCAGTCATAGAAAGATCCAATCGAACTTTAAAGGATATGCTAAATAAACAGCAACAGGTAACAATGACTCCTAGAAATAGATTACATCGTGCTTTATTAACCTTGAATTTTCTCAATGCTGATGAGAAAGGAACAACAGCTGCAGAGAGACACTGGACGACAGACAAAACTCCTGAGCTAAACCAACCGGTTTATTTCAAAGATGTGTTGACCTCAGAATGGAAACCTGGATATGTCCTATGTTGGGGAAGGGGTTTTGCTTTTGTTTCCACAGGAGAAGAAAAGCTATGGATACCAACAAAATTAATAAAAATTCGATTCGAACAGGAGAAACCCCTTGATGAGGAGAAGTAAAAGATCATCCACCAATGTGACATCTCTTCAGGTTGTAAGAAAAATTTAACAATCAAAGGTTGGGGTAGGGTTCTGTTTTTGTCTTTCCAGGATAATGGAAATACCCATCTTCCAGAAATCATAAGGCCTTGGATATCCGGATGTTTACAGCAGAAAGAAAGAATCTATTGGTACCAATCTACACAGGGTAAGATATCACTGTCTAACATCTATATCTCTATCAATCTAGAATAGTTGTGGTTCCAATTTAATTATAAACCAAGCTGGTTTTGGAGATGAAATTGGCTCACTCCTTCTCTAAACCCAAGCATATTGATAAAAGAAAAGGTTGAGAGATTCTTCAGTCCCATATCAGAAGAGCCCTCTGGTATGAGACAGAAGGAAACCAATTATAAGGGACCATTATCTTCAAGATTCTAATTCTCTCCATGCTTACTATTGATTTCTTGGAATCCTTTCTTACATGTCATGACATCTTTAAATCCAAACCTTCCATTCTGATAAAAAATAAGTTTTTTCCAGTAGCAATCTCTGAAGTCTCCAGAAGGAAGATGGGGCCCCAACAACAACAACAACTCTACCCAATCCAGAATGATGCAATGGTAATCATCATCATACTACACTTCTTGCCAAAATTTCAGACAATCTTACCCATTACTCTGAGAGTTGCTGCAGAATCTACAGTTAGTCTAACTGAGATTTAACTATCTGAGCTTTCTCACAATACCCAACAGAGATACCATCGCTCCCTAAACAGCAGGAAGCAATTCTAAGAAAACGATGCCCCTTCTCCCTAAGGTTCATATTTCTCAGGGTTATGGATAATGGTTCTAGGGTTGGGGGTGGAAGAAACTGTTAAACTCAGTACTCTCCTTAAGGAAAGAAAATATGTCTCAAAAAAAAAAAAAAAAGGGAAAAGAAGAAATGGAATGGATAGGTATAAGATATTATGGTAGACTGTCATATACATTAGTAAACAAATTTAGTAATATAGCAGCCTTTGCACTGTTATGAATTCTTATATGTTGATACAATTATAAACTTTTTACATTCCTATTTAAGATAATTTGTATATTGATACAAATACAGAACTCTATTTGTTATATTGTACACATATTTTTACTCTTATGTGAAATATTTGTATATTGATACAAATGTGAATTTATATCTGTCATACTGTATGTATGTTCTACTTCTGTTTAAGAAATGCTGTATACTGATATATGTTTAGGGTTATTATCATATTACATATTGCACTATACATTCCTACCTCTGTTAAAGATATTTTGTGTATTGTCACAATTTAAAGTCATTGTCCTTTTACTGTACATTTTCTTACAGACTGTTTGCCTTATTTATAGGAAGCTTAGTCCTTAGGTTGTTTAGGTAGATAAGACTTACATAGTTATTGTCACCTATGCTTGTCATCTCCATAATTATGTTTGTTAGGTTATCCAGATTTATAAATACATAGGTCAGATGGACAGGTAATCTTCAAACACTTCATGGACCTAGAGAACATGGCATTTAAATAACTTAGAATTCTGTTGACGTGAGACACAATTGCTCCTGGCAGCACCAATTTGATCCCGAGAGAATGTTGAGCTTCTAAGACATTTCCATTTGGAAGTTTGTCTTCTTGGCACAAAATGGCCTACTGGGCAAAGAACTGCCCTTGCCTCAACTGCTGACAGTACAAATGCTGTCCTTTCTGGACAAGCGGGACACAAGGAAAGCGACCACTATACTTTGCCAAGACAGGGTAAGATGGTCTTTCAGAATTCCTGCTTCTGAAAATGGTCTGTCAGATACTCTAGGCCTGTAGCCAATTTGAATGCACCAATGATGCTGAGAAACATTAGGTGATTGTCCAGGCTGCTAGCTGTCTCTGTCTACTCTTGCAAGACTCTCGAAAGTTGCTTGCGTCCTTCTCCCATTTCTCAGGTATTATTATATTCCTTCTCAGGTCTTTGATGAGGTTGGAGATTAGCAGTTATAGTTACAACTTAGTATATATACATATATAATATCTTAGATAGGATATATTAAGTATTAGACTCAGGTTCTTTAGGATAGGGCACCTTTTGGAATGATCTTTGTAACATGCCACCTACCCATGCCCTAGACTTCCCTGGATTTTACTATGTGTTTTTTGCTTGATATTGTTTGCACTTATTGTAATTCCAACTTATCTAAGTCATTATCCCTCATTACTCCTGGACAATATTTGGTAACCATCTCTTTGTATATAGTCTTGTATTAGGTTAGAACTTTCTTATTTAGACAAGAGGGGGAGATGTAGTGGATAGCCATCCCAGCATTGGCCTGGACGTTCCAACCCCCATTGAGGCTTCGGTAATGGTCACGCCCACAAGGTGGGGCAGAGGAGGAAGCGGAAGACCAAGGATCAGGAAGGGGTCACTCTCTTGGTTCCCGGACTCTGGACGCTGGAGGTAGACCGAGCAGAGTTCTCCAGAGAACACGGCCGGACTGCACGATACCCTTGCCAGACCCTGTAACCTACCCCTTCATTTGTAAGTACCCCACAAAATAAACCTCCCTTTTAACTACGTGGAGTGGCCTTAATAATTTCGCCAATAGCACGGGGCGCCGAAGAGTAAGTAGTTCCCGACAGAGGGGAGAGAGCAAGTCGGTGGCCTGGGCTGAGGGATCTGGCTGGGCTACTTCACCAGATCTCCTAGAAGTCTGCCCGAAAGGTGAATTGTGGGGCCTCCACCCCAGGCCTACTGAAGAGGGCTTTTGGGAGTGAAGTTCAAGATGGCCCTTCAGGCAATTCTGCTGGGCACGAATGTCTGAGAAACTCTGACTTAGGTCATAACTGAAAGCTCGCTGGGTGCCCAGCCAAGAAGTGTGTTCAGCTCTTGCTAGGTAGGTGGAGCAGGGGAGCCAAAGGTATTTCTGTGGGAAATCAATCCCCAGTGTGTTCAGGATAAATAAATGCTATGCACGGTGGGGAGGAGAAGCTTCAGGTGGAGAGACCAGTTGAGCCAGATACAGTGCCCTGCACTGTAGTCAGATCTGGGTCCCCAAGGCTAGTGGTGCCCTTCCCCCATTCCATGTCCCAGTCCTGCTGGGACTGAAGGAAGGAGGATGTATTCATTTATTTGGGTTGCCACAACAAAATACGACAGACTTGGGTGGGGTTGTAAACAACAGAAATCTGTTTTGTCTTTGTTCTGGAGGCTGGATGTTGAAGACCAGGTGTTGACAGGTTTGGTTTCTTCTGGGGCCTCTTCTGGGTTGGCAGATGGCTTCTTCCTGGCCTCATACAGTTGGTTGCCTCTGCTATCAGTAGCTGGGTTCTGATCTCCCTTTTATGTGAGGATGCAACCTTATTGGACTAGGGTACACCAACAAGACCTCATTTTTATCTTAATTATTTCTGTAAAGGCTGTGTCTATAAACACAGTCATGTTTCTGAGGCTTCAGGGGTCAGGATTCAGCATGCAGTTTTTAGAGAGTCACAACTGAGCCTGAAACAACAGTGGTCTGTGCCCTCTTCCTAAAACTCCAAGGCCCAGTGGTGAGGGGTGTGGCCAATGAGGGCCTTCTGGTGAAGGGCACAGTGAAGAAGGGTGGCATGATGTTCCTCTCTCCAAGTGACCTAGGTTTTGAACATTCAGGAGGGACCTGGGTGAGCTCAAAACATCCCAAGAATCCATTCTCCAGAACAAGAAAGGGGTGCTTCTTCACAACACCTGGTAACTGGATGAGATAATTAGAGGGTGTGAACATTAGGAGAAAAACCAGTCAGGAAGAATGGACAGAACTTGGCAGCTAGCCCCACTCCCATTTAACCTAGCTGGAATTATTTCTGTGTCTGTGGGAGCTGGGTTCATTTTTCTCAACATGAATAATAATTTTTCTCATTTTCACATATGAGCATTCTTTCCTTTTCCAGTGATGAACAAGGTCACCTATGTCTTGTGTTGGGTTTTCACAAATGAACAGGAGTATTTCATCCCACTGTTCTTGTGGTATTCATTTATTTATTATTTTTATTTATGTTTAGTGTATGCCTTTTGAGTACAGATGCTCACAAAGGCCAGAGGAGGGCATCAGACCCCCTGGAGCTGGTGTATTGCCAATTGTGAGCTGCCTGATGTGGATGCTAGTAATCAAATCTGGGTCCACTCTAAGAGCAGGAACTGCTTTTAATAGCTGAGCCCTATCTCCAGACCCAGAGTAAAATACCTCAATAAAATATTTTATAACCTTTTATCTGGAAAGATTAACTGTGAAAGTATTAACCACTGATAAAAATGTAAACCAATATGGCCTCTAATGTATTCCTGGTAGAAGTGGATTGGTATTGTCAGAAAGAGATAGTTTTTTTATCTTAAAGCTGAAAATTTGTATGCACCCTTGCGTATCAAATCTTATGAACTCTCTTGCATGAATATACCAAGACACAATTCAGGTTCCTTTCCAATTGCTTCAATTAAGGAAAAAGGCAAACAATCAAACCTATCCACCCAGTAGCTTTATAACTGGATCAATAAATCATGGTATGAGTACACACTGGACTAGTTTACAGTCTCTACAGTAATATGAGTATGTGTATGGGTCTCTGTGACCACCATGACCAGCAGAGTAACAGTCCTTGGGAGGCAAGAAGGCAGTTCGGCTCAACACATTGACTAAGTAGCTAGTGTTGGTCCAAACTTTGTAAGTCTGATTCCAAGTAGTTCAGGCATATTTAAGCACAGCACAATTTGGTAAAACTTTCCCAGTGATAATTAACTCAATCTTGTGTGCACAATCAAGTCCAAAGTAAGCTAAATAAAGATTGTACTGTATAGTTTCAATGTAGTCATGTCCATGTGACACCTTGATGGGTTCTATGATTGAGGAAAACTCATAATAAGGGTCTGGAAGAGGGTCTGGTGTGGTCTCAGCCACACAGATAGTGCAAAATTCACCAGGCTATTAACTACAGTGGATAACAGGTTATAAATCTCTTCCTTTGAAGGAACAACCCTGTATATTTAACATCAATGGTTCCCTCGTACTTATCTGTGAGCACAAGGACTTCTTGCCTCCTACATATGAGTAGGTCATAGAAACAACCTTGGGGGAAGGAAGTCAACAAAGAGAGCACACAGTGTGACAGGAGCATCTGTCTCAGTGCATTTGCTAAGGGTACTAGCTGCTTTTTTTCTGTTGCTGTGATTAAAAACCATGGCCAGGGCAACTTATAGAAGGAAGGGTTTATTCGGGCTAATGTTCCAGAGGTTTAAAAGTTCACGAGGTTGAGGAAATGTCTGTTGCTGTGAAGAGACACACAATCACGGCAACTCTTATAAGGAAAACATTTAACTGTGGTGGCTGGCTTACAGTTTCAGAGGTTCAGTCCATCATCATCATGGTGGGGAGCATGGTAGTGGGCAGGCAGACATGGTGCTGGTTACATCTTGATCAGAAGGCAACAGGGAGGGACTGAGTGTCACACTGAGTGAAGCTTGAGCAAAGAAGACCTCCAAGTCTGATCCCACAGTGATACACTTCCTCCAACAAAGCCACACCACATAGTGCACTCCCTATGAGCTCATGGGGGCCAGTTCCATTCAAACCACCACAGGAAGCATGGCAGCAAGCTGCAGGCATGGTGGCGGGATCTGGGAGCTGAGCGCTCATACCTCAACCATGAGCACAAAGCAGAGAGCAGAATGGAAGTGGCACAAAGCTTTTTCCTCCTAAAGTCTAAGAGCTCCAGCAAGGCCACACCCCTAAGCTTCCCTATAGTAGCCAGGGTTCTCTAAAGGAGCAGAACAGATTGAATGAATGAATGCATATCTTGCCTAGCCAACAATGGCTGTCTCAGCAGGGAAAGGCCAGGAATCCAGTAGTCAATCCTCCAGACTAGATGTCTCTGCAGTCCTGATCTGGAGCTGGAGTCTGGGAGGAGTCCTAGAGAGCTGCTGGTTGTTAGTCTATGTTGGAATCCCAAAGAAGCAGGCTCCAATACTACTGAAGGAATGCCTTGACAGCAGGTTAGATGAACTTACTAGTGAGAGTGAGGGCAAGTAGTCAAAAATAGACACTTCTATGTTCTTTCATGTGAGCTGCTACCAGAATGTCTGGCTCAGATTTAGTTAGGGTAGGTCATCCATTTAAAAAAAAAATCCCTCACAGACAGGCTCAGCTGCTTGGGTTTTAGCTGATTTTGGATGTAGTCAAGTTGACAATCAAGATTAGCCATCACACTCCCCAAGAAACACCATGAACTGGGGATTAAGTGTTCAAACAGCTGACCCTTTGGGGGCATTCATTCAGCCATTTTACAGCATGCTATAATAAAGACCCTTGTAGATAACAGGAAGTCTCAAAATTCTCCAGGTGGGATGTTCAGGACCTGCTCTAGCAGATTCAGTGTCTGGTGAGAGCCGTTTTCAGGGTCAAAGATGGCAATGAGGGTGCTCCTAGCTCTTTAGGGGCCTCTTCCCCCCCACCCCCAGCTGAGGATTGAACCCAGGGCCTTGTGCTTGCTAGGCAAGCGCTCTACCACTGAGCTTAATCCCCAACCCAGGGGCCTCTTTTTATAAAGACACAAGTTCCATTCATGAGGAATTTGCTGCCAGGGCCTACGTTCTTCTTAAAGTCTTCCACCTAGTCCATTTACTTAGGGGTTAGGATTTTGGTATATGAATTTTGAGAGGACACAGATACCCAGGCCAGACATCATTCTGAAAATAAAGTTTCAAGCCTGAAAACAAACTGAGGTATTAGGGATGCAAAAGGATTTGAAAAGAAAAGAAAAAAAAAAAACTAGTTAAAAGGTAAGAGGAAATCAATGGATGAGTGGATAAAGAAAACAGTTTTATTCAACCACAAAGAATGACTTTTGTTTGCAGGAAAATGGAAGAAACTGGTGATCATGTTAAGCAAAATAAGCCAGACCCTGAAAGATGAGTATCATGCATGTGCTTATGTGTATAATATAATAATAATAATAATAATAATAATAATAATAATAATAATGGAATAATAATGGAATAATAATAATGGGGACATAGTGAGAAAGGCGGCTGTGAAGGATGTGGAAGCTGAGGTGAGAGTGAAGGAAGGATAGTTGAATAGTGAATTTGACAAAAGCACATCAAACGCACGAGTGAAAATACCACATGATTTTCTAGAGGGAAAGACCCAGTGAGGAGAGTGACTGTATGTAGTCTTAGCTAAGGCTGAAAAAAAGGATCCTTTGAGCCCAAGAGTTCAAGACCTGCCTGCTCAACAGAGCAAGGTCTCATGGTAAAAAACTAAGCAAAAGCCAAAAAGCGGGCCAGGCCGTGGTGGTGCACACCTTTAATCCCAGCACTCAGGAGGCAGAGGCAGGCGGATCTCTGTGAGTTCCAGGCCAGCCTGGTCTACAGAGCGAGATCCAGGAATGACGCAAAGATACACAGAGAAACCCTGTCTTGAAAAACCAAAAAAAAAAAAAAAAAAGTAAGGACACCTTACACACAAAACTCAGGATGGAGGGGATGAGAAGTGGAAAGCAGGGGATATAGGTGGAGCTTGTGTATTGGGTTGTTATAGTTCTGAGGTTCCACCTTTGCTTATTACAATATATATTTATTTAGCTTTAATTTTTTTTTTCAAGACAGGGTTTCTCTGTGTGTAACTCTGGCTATCCTGGAACTCATTCTGTAGACCAGGCTGACCTTGAAACTCACAGAGATCTTCTCTGCCTCTGCCTCTTTATTTTAAGGTGTGTTACTTTTATTTATGTGGCATTTGTTTAACTCGGTGAAGCTGTGTTACTGTACCTGTCTAGAACACCTGATGGTCTAAAAAAGAGCTGAACGGCCAATAGCGAGGCAGGAGAAAGGATAGGTGGGGCTGCCAGGCAGAGAGGATAAATAGGAGAAATCTCGGAGAGAAACAAGGAGGATACCAGGGGCCAGCAGGACCCCCCACCCCCCCCCAAGCCAGACATGAGTAAGAAACAAAAAAAGGGTATACAGGAATAGAGAAAGATAAAAGCCCCGAGGCCAAAGATAGATGGAATAATTTAGGACAAGGAAAGCTGGATAGCAATAAGCCAACTAAGGCCGTGCATTTATAATTAAGAATAAGCCTCTGTGTGTGATTTATTTAGGAGCAGGATGGCGGCCCCCAAAAGAGTAAAATCGGCAACACTCCTGAGATTAAAAGGGGTGCGCCACCGCCGCACAACACAATTTGGCTTTGATTTTTAAAAGGTTTATTTGATGTGTGTAGGTGCTGTTGCCTGCACATCTGTGTACGATGTGCATGCCTGGTGCTGGCTGACGCCAGAAGAAGGCGTCCGAACATCCTGCAACTGGAGTTGTAGACTGTTGTGAGCCACCTCGTGAATGCTGGGAACTGAACTCTGTAGGAGCAATAGGTGTTCTTAACCCTAGCCATCGCCCCAGCTCCCATATTTAGCTTTGTCTCACTCCAGCGCAGGTTTGCCTGGATCTCACTGTGCAGCGAGCGACACTCAGGCGGGCTTCCCAGGCCTCGGAGTGGCTGGTTAGTTAGTAACTGTAGACTTCTCCAGCGGCCTCAGGTGCCACCTCTGACACTTAGCGATCACGGCTTTGCGTGACTCACCATCGGCCCACCTCCAGCGTGGAGGGCCGGCCTTTCCTTTGGGGGCTGCGGCGCCTTCCTTCCGGCCAGTGTCCACCGACGGGGATGAGCCTACTGCATAGGCGCAGGGTCTGCACTCCCCCCGCCCCACTCCCCGCGCGCTCTCTCCGCCGTTTGCCGCGCGCCCCCTGGCGGCGCCGCCCCACCTCGCTCATCTCCAGTTCTAACCCCAGCCGGACCCGGTGCCCATGACCCTGGAGCTCCGAGGACCCCGGGCCGAGTCATCTGCCAGCTCTCCGGGAGCGTCGTCCCTGCTGGCCACAGCGGGATGGGCCTGAGTCCGGCCGCCAGCGGGGAGCACAGGATCCGCTTCTCTAGGGTCCCATGGCCACGCTCCAAGCTCACCTCCACAACCACCAGTACCACCGGGTCAAGTGACACCCAACCTGCAACTGGAACTGGACAGTCAGTCGTGCCCCACTCAGGTCTGCCCCAGTAATGGGGCCTCTCCCTTTGAAGCCTTTCTGGCTGACTCTTGTCCGAGCGAGTCGCCTCCAGTCAGAAATGGCTTGGCAGTTGCTTGCGTCTAGACAGCCCCCCTCTCCCCTCAATTTTATAGAGGGCAAAGTAGGAGCCGGGCACAGTTCTAATCTTTATTTATTTATTGTATATATATTTTTGGAGACAGGGTCTTTCTTGCTATGCAGTCCTGGCTGGCCTGAAACTCTATATGTAGATCAGGCTGGCCGGGAACTCACAGAGATGCGCCTACCTCTGCCTGTAGAGTGCTGGGATTAGAGGCGTTCACCACCACACCTAAACCATTCTAAACCAGAACACCCAGCCCACTTTTGGCTTGAGTTGGTCTTTTACGGGGCTCACTTCTTCCCTGATAGAAGGCAGTCGTGTATTAAATCATACCCCTTCCCTCCTGAATTAGAGTCAGCGAGCTCTCAAGGGCTGTTGGTCCAGTTCCTGCCAAAGCAGCTCAAGCAAGGCGAGTTAGAACAGGCCGGAAGCTTGCAGCGTGGGTAAGAGTCATCCTATGAGAACTGGGGCTCTGGGTACCAGGAGCTTTTTTGGAGATCTGTCTTAGAGGCTAGTTTACATACCCACCCCCATACCAGGCTAGAGCAAATCAGTGAGTAGCGCTTGCAGGGCAAGATAGCTGTTGAAGTTGAAGTTGAAGTTTTTGCCCACAAGGCCGCTCTGCAGACTCTTGAACGTTGAATGGATTTGTGGGAGCACAAACCAATGAAAAATTTAGGAGGCTTGTGCCTGGGCATTAGGTTGGGCTGAGAAGAGGTTCTGAGGCCTTTTGTATTTTATCATTCTCTCTTACTGTCTACTCTCCTATTAAGATCGGTGTGCAAGTATCACTTGCTAATAAACATTTGAAAAGAATAATGAGCAAGTTAAAAAAATAATCAGAAAGCTCTGATCAGAGGTGGAGGGGAGAATAAATAATGGAATTTACTTGGGAATAAGTGCAAAGTCCTGTGCAAAGTGTACACACCTTGTGGAAACCAACCAACAGTGTGTTCCAAGGATGTGAGATAGAAACATTAAGCGTTTAAAAGAGGAGAATGGGAATTGCTGTGAACTGATCATCTTTGGCCTCATTTTTTTTTTTTTTTTTTTAAAAAAAGACAGGGTTTCTCTGTAGCTTTGAGCCTATCCTGGACTAGCTCTGTAGACCAGGCTGGCCTTGAACTCACAGAGATCCACCTGCCTCTGCCTCCTGAGTGCTGGGATTATAGGTGCGTGCCACCACTGCCAGCCATGGCCTCAGATTTAATAAATAACAGCGGTGTTTAGGGACCAGCAGGGAGGGTGGGTGGAGCCAATTCAGGTTGACCTGTTGCTGGGCAGGTGTCACTGAGAACTACTCCTTGTGGTAAGTCATGGCTTTGTGGAATTTCTTGCATTAGCGCACGTTAGCAGTGCTTGGCAGAACTCCCCCTGGCTACATTTTGTCTGGATTTGAGACCAGGGACTCTATTTTGTGACACCTCTCACCTATGTGGGGGCCCACAGAGGTTTCCTAGTGAGATCTGAGCTTGCTTTACCCAGCAGAGCTGCACTAGAGGATGAGTGGACCTGGCCTGGGTACCAGGTGTTTGGAAGGGTCTGCCCTTGGCTTTTGCTCCTCCCTTGGCATTATTATAAAAAACCTTTTGAATAAAGTTCTAGGCCATTGGGTATTGACCCAGGTCCTTCTGAAGCTACCCTGTGTTTCTGTCTTTCCTCTTGTTGGCTAGGCCTATCATTCTACCTGATAGTTTCTCATCCCTCTCTCTTCAAGAGTGCCCTGGGAAAGGTGGAAGCAGGACCCCCCCCCCCCAAATCTATACATTCAGTTTTAAACAGTTGTCAGAAAACCAGGAAGCAGCGGTGTGAATGGAAACTGCATGGAAGTGAACGTCGTCATGGTATCAAGTTTGCAGGTGTGTGAGGGATGTCTCTTTTGGTGACAAAAACTGGAAGGTGTCTTAAAAGCACAGATCTGAAGTGATTGGTCACAGAGACTTTCCAACAGCTGTGGAATAATGTTGTTTTCAATGTGATTGTAAAATTGTTTATAGAGAGAAGGCGGTAATTAACTTGGAGATCACATCCAGCAAGAAGAGAACAGAGCTGATTCCAACAACTAAGTCGGAGATTGAAGTCAAGCTGAAAAATCAAGCAGTCGAGGTGCGTACCCCAAGAATTGATAGGATAAGTGTTTTAGTCTCTTGGTGATTGACACTGTATTGTGTTTTACTCTGTCTGTGTCTAATAAACATCTACACTGACTTGAGCTATTGTTACGCATTTTCAAGTAGCTTTCCTGAGGTATATTTAGTACACATTTAAATTCTAGATGTTCAAGATATACAATTAGACACTTTGATATTGTTAGAGCTGAAAAGAAAAGAGAAAAACGACAGTTCCTGGGAAGGAGATTACCTCTTAGAAGACCTGTATTAGGAGAGAGAGCTTCACAACACGGAGTGGGGGAGCCTGAGACGAGACAGAGTGTCTTAGCAGCATGGTGGGTTCTTGGATGGAGGGAGGGAGAGAGAGAGAGAGAGCGAGCCCTTCAAATCCCAAGAACAAAGGGGTTTTCTGACTCTGATAGGTTTTGGAGGTATGTGTGTGTGTGTGGGGGGGGCAAGCTTCATATCACATGATCTATCTTGGCCCTGTCACTGTACCAAAGGATATGGTGTCAGGCATCGGGTAGGACCATGACTTTATTCTGCAGCTCAGGGGATGCGGTTGGTGGAGGGCTTCAAGGCCACAGAACAACATGCTTTCTTATCTGTCTCACAAACCAAGAGTTTCGGAGGAGCAGGGTCTGACAGAGAGAGGAGGGGGTGGGGAAAGCATGCATGAGCCAGCAGGGGTCTGTGGTCTCACAGACATGTGTGTACCGTTGTGAAGCCCTGCCACAACTGGGACAGCATGTCCATCAAACATGGTTTTAAAAATGCCTATTTGTAACCCCTTCCCTGTTACCACCATGCCTCCCTCGCCAGGCAGCAACCAGTTCGCTTTCTGCCAGATGTAGATTAGTTTGCCTTTTCTAGAGACTTAAGCAAGTGCGGTCAAAGTGCATGTACTTCATTTTCAACATTTTATTTCATTCATTCATCCATTGATTGATTGATTGTGTATGGGGATATGGGCTTGTGTGGGGGCTAGAGGACAACTCGAAGAAGCTGGTTCTCTCCTTCTACCAAGTGGATTCCAGGATCAAACTCAGGTTGTCAGGCTAGGCGGCAATGTCCTTTACCCCCTCCCTGACTGAGTGATCTTTCTGGTTCTCTAGCAGTGGTTTTAGTGAGGTGCTTAGGGTCTGCAGGAGACCGCAGCTGTGACAGTTACTGCTGGCTTTCACTATGACCTTGTGATCCTGTTCATTTAATTAATCTCTTTAGCAGGAGAATAATCCTAACAACCACAAGTTTTACTTTCTCATTACATAGTGGAAAAGTGTCAGTTGAGTCTGTAGATCAATTATTTAGGGTTGTAGAGATGTCAGCCATTCTAACGTTTTCACAGACCCAATGCATGTGTCTCTAGTGTTACAACCAAAGAGAATTCCAGGCTCTCCTTAAAGGTTCTTTTCATAGGGCACTGCAAACATTTCTGTCAGGGCCAGAGATCTGTTAAATGATGCTTCCAGGGACTGATTTATATTAAGAGAGAACAGAATGAGTTGTTATTAGTTATGAATATCATAATACCATCACATTGCACGATGCAAACATTCTCAGTTGAACGCTTAACAAGTCAGGTTTGTTTTTCAGTAAGTTTTATGGGGCAGAAAGTTCCTGCTGCCTCTGTAGCTGCATGGTGGTTATTGCTTTTAACACTTAAGATTCCCCTGAAAAAATTAGCAAGATTTGTGCTTCGAAAGGCGAGTTCCAGAATTTCAGGTGGTGACATGGGCAGATGGCAGGACCTTGTAATTCCATATGACCAGCAGACTGGGGGCAGAGTAGAGTAAGGCTAGGTGGCACTGGACAGCCTGGTAAGGGGTCCACACCTTGCTTCTCTGTGGCGCTTTGCCCAGAAGGGTGTCTTCCATGCCACTTAGCGGAACAGGAAGGAAATACAGATGTGTGTAACTATTGGATAAGCTGTATGGCCATCAGCTCCCCACACAGGCCTGGTATGATGTTCATACATAGTTTCACCCAGGTTCCTATGTTTAGAGAGTTGTGACAAAGAATTGTTGTGACCTACCACTTCAAGCCCTACCTTCATCTAAACACAAGCCTGTGTCTCCACAGGTATCTCTGACAGAATGCTTGTTTATCTGTCCCCAGTGTCCTTTAACTCTTCCAGGCCATTGTGAAGCTCTGTTCCCAGAGTCTCTATCCTTTCCCAGGCCATCCATCCTTTAAATCTTAGTTTTGCTGCTTTTACCAAGATGACTTACCTATTGCTTTACACAGCAGAGGTGAATTAATGCCAAGAGAGAAGATGAAATAAATGCATCTTGGTGTCCTAGCATGTGAGGTACACCAGCTTCTTTTTCTTTTTAAAAATATATCTCTGATCTTTGAGAATTTAATCCTTGTATACAATGATTTTTGGCAAGATTCACATTTTTTAAAAGCACTGAATCCAGTTAGTATTGCTGGTATGTGCATATGTGTAGAACCATCCACTGTAGTATGGGCAGCCTGCTAGGGGCCACGTCCCCAACTGATGCTTGCTGGGGAGAGGGAGAACCAGCTTTTTTCCTGAAATAGGTCTTGAGATTTGCTGGGCACAGATGTAATTCTGCCTCTACCCCTGATCCTATTCTCTCTCTTTTCCTATTCCCCTATTATCTGTTCCATGTTCATCCCCTGCTCACTCTGTACAGGTCTATGTCCAGCAACCTAAGTTCTTTGCTTCCTCAGGGCCTTTGCCATGGATTGTCAGGACTGCCTCTCTCTGCTCTTGTAAACATAGCATATCTCTGTTCTTACATTCTAGATGTATGTATCCCCTCCAAAATTCACACGTTGAAGTTCTAACCCTCAGTGTGATTGTCTTTGGAGTAAGGGAAAAGTTAAAGTTAAATGAGGTCATGATGTGAGGCCCTGAGCTGCCATGATATGGGTGTTTTTGTGAGGAGAAACCCCAGGGAGCCCGCTTTTTCTTTACTCTCATCCTCCATTTTCTGTGAGCGCACCAAGGGAAGGTCATATGGGCACAAGTGAGGTGGTGGATACTGTAAGTTGAAAGAGGGGGCCTCAGAATGACACTTGCCTTGTGATATTTTATTTGTGCAACCCAATAAAACTTATCCAAGGATCAGAGGAAAAACCAGCCACTATATTAAACATAGAAGTCAGGCAATGGTAGCACACACCTTTAATCCTACCGTTCAGGAGGCAGAGATCCACCCAGATCTTTATGAGTTCAAGACCACACTAGGAACAGAGCCAGGCATGGTGGTACACACCTTTAATCCCAGCACTAACCATGGAGGTCTGGAGGTCTGTACAGACAGTGATGTAGCTGGGTGGAGAGAGGAAGTAAGAGGGCAGGGACAGAAAGGCATATAGACGTGGGTGTACGGGAAGTAGGTCTCTCTTTCTGGCTGAGGATTTCTAGCAGTAAGAATGTGTCTGGCTTCTTTCTTCTTTTCTGATCTCTCAGTTTTTACCCCAATATCTGGCTCTGTTTTTTTTTTTTTTAATATTAATAAGACCTTTTAGCAACTCGTCTTACACTGCCTTGTTGCACCTTGCTTTTGGACTCCATAGTCTGGAGAACTCTGAGGAAGTTATCATGTGCTGTGTAAGGCATCCAGTCAGTAGAGTTTGGTCATATCAGCTGGAGCAGACAGATACACAGCTCTTCCCTTGAGATAGACCTCATCTTTCCGTCTGAAGTCTCACTCCTAGGTGCAGTCTGGGCACTGGCCTAGCCTAGTGAGCTCTCCAGAACATCCCCCTTCCAAACTGTCCCCACACTCCCAGGCCTAACTTGATTAATGTACCTTGTACACCAGCCCAGGCTGTCCTAGCTGAAAGCTTTCTTGGTTACTAGTGAATTGGAATCACTCCTGTCCCACCAATCAAAACTTAGCACTGAGTGTCTGAAGGGCTGAACTCTCAACATCTCATAACACTGTCTGAAATCAACCAACCTTCCACCCACCAGAGTCAGGCTAGAATCTTACATCAGACATGCAGCCAACAAAAGAAGCCCCCATGCTCAGGTCACATAACAAACAGTATGAAGTGCCAAGACAATATGTGCCCTCTCCTGCCCAAATCCTCTAGTCCTGTAGAAGTGTTCTCCCATGAGAATTACCAAGATGAACCCCAGGGCCCAGAGTTTAAAAGAACAATCATGAGCATGATCAAAGAACTGAAGAGTTTAAAGAAGACACTATCGCCTCAGTGAGCTCGAAGAACGGAGGAATAAACTTCGGAGTGATGCCCAGGAAGACACAGACATGGATGAAACAAAGGCAACTCGACCTACAAACCGAGTTCAGCAGAGAGAGAAACATACCGAGGAAAACTCAGCTGAACGAAGATTTGGTTGAAAAACCGAAGGCCTCACCCCTCCTCACTGTGCTTTTGATCTCAAACCCTCCTGCGACCATTTCCAGGACCCCTTTCCTGGCGATTAACTAATTTGCTCTGTTGTCTTGATCGCTCTGCCAGAGCCTCATGACCCGCAATTCCATGCATGCTGCCGTCTTTCCTCTGGGAAAGGCCCTCTTGAGCCCTGGCCTTGTCTGCCCACCACCCTGTCTTCAGTTTCTTACCCTCCATCTCCTGTACGAGAAAGGCCTTCAGCTTCACCCACCCGCTGAAGTGATCTTCCAGATTGCTCCATAACTTTCTTCTTCTTGCCTTTGAGATCTCAGTCTTGACTGACCATGTGACCCAGAATAGCTCGATGGTCACTGTGTGCTGTATCGATCTGTCAGTGGGACTGCAAAAGTTTTTCATGCCTGTGATTAGGTAAGAGCCGAGCAGGACTCATCCCAGGAGCTGGGCAGCTCTGGGCTCTTTTTGTGTACATGTGTGTGGCATGCATGTTTGCATGTGTACACAGGGGCACTGTCTTCTTCCAGGGACTGTGACACTGCCGGCCACCGTGCAGAAGTTCCTATTTATGTTTTCTCCTACCAGGTTACTAACAGGAGGGCAGCATATACACCATGGATATGTGAGCAAAGGATGACTTGTGTCCCAGGTGGGGTAGAACAAGAAGGTACAAGATTCAATCATATTCCTCAGAATGGCAAGAAATACAAGATTTAGGAATTGTTCATTTCTAGCATTTTTCCCCCCACTTAATATTTTTGGAGCACAGTGGTTGGATGACTGTAGGTAACTGAAATTATAGAAGGTAAAGTGAAGACAACAGGGAACTTTTCATGTGCAAATTCTTTTGTGTCCTGTCAATACTTCAGGCTCCAGGTTTAATTACCGAGATGTCACCCTGGTAAGGGGTAGAGTGTGGAGTATGTTCCCATCATTCCCATCAGTACACATGCATAGGTTTTGCCCCAGAGGGAATAAGAGTTTCTTTTGGGAGTCAAGTATATGAGATCCTGGTATGGAAACACAGAGTCAGGTTCTCCAAGTACTGTGTTCTACTGTGGAAGTGCTTACATGAGATTTTATTAGTTGCCAAACAAAGAAAAGAATAAACTGACCAGTTGTGGTGGGGCCACGGGTGAGCATTTAGAGCAGAGCTGGGAGTGCGCACGCTGCTGTGGGTCTTAGGTGACAGTCTCAGCATGCGGACTGGTGAAAGCCAGTGTTCTGTTAAGAATTCATTGTGAGGTTTTGATAAAAGAATGTTAGGACACACACAGGGGTGGGCAGTGGATAGCTTTCAAAGGGACTGAAAATACCCCAAGATAATTTGGCTCTGATTTACAACATTTTTGCACCCCGTGACCATGAAGTTTCCTCATTTGGCCTTGTAGAATCTTTAACACAGATGCAGCTTCTCTCTCTCCCTCCCTCCGTCCCTCCGTCCCTCCCTCCCTCCCTCATCTCTCTGTCCCTCTCTTTTGGAAGCTTCCTCTCCCAGCCCCCACGACTGCTCTGGTGTCTGGTCACATAGCACTAAAGAGTCAGTCTGCTTTGAAGACTGCCTGGGGCCTTGCAGTTGGTTCTAAAGTTGGAAGTGACACTCCTATTTTGTGGCCTTGTTCTTGCCACCTGGCGCCTGCCCCAGGCAGGAACAAACATCTACTTTCCTGCTCTATGTCTACTTGATTTATGATGCTTTTAGAATCTGGGCACCTTACAAAAGACTGGTTTTTCTCTTTGGGTGCCTGTTTCTGGGAGAAGGACCAGATTTGGGTTACATCCTACGCCAAGGAAATAAACAGCAGATGGCTGAAAGGGTTTGAAATTACAGTGTATTCCTGAGTGGGGTAGACTCAGAGAAAGAGTCAGTGTAAGGCACCAAGACATTGAACACGGGAGTGTTGGTTGGGGTTGGAGGCCACTGGGAGGGGACATATAGATTCCTGCTGTTCACAAAAAGCTGGGGAATGAGAGAGTTAAGGAGCGGGAATGATGGGACCTTACATTTAGCATGAATAAGTCCAGATGACTCTCAAGTCTGTGAATGCCATTTAGTTTTTTCTTTACTAGGACTGCCCAGTGACAAGGTTACAAATGAAAACAACTCCCCCAAACTCAAAACTTATTTGTTTAATGAGCATTGGGGTTTACCTGCATGCGTATATGTGCACCATGCAATGCAGTGCCTGTGGAGGCCAGAAGAGTTGTAGGTAGTTGTAAGCTGCCATGTAAATGCTAGGAACCGAACCTGGGTCCTCTGGAAGGATAGGGAGTACACTGAACCACTAAGCCATTTCTCCAGCTCTTCCAGACAGTGCCTTAACATTTTCAGGTTTTCTCTTCTCCTTCCTGACTCTCTGTTTCCTGGACCACAAGACTTGTTCAACATCCTTGGCGCTTGAAGTGGGATTTCATTAGCTCATTTTCTGGTGTAGACTTGGCCCATGTGCACTGTGCTGCTGTCATCTGGGCATCTGTTCTAGGAAAGGTCAACCAGGATCCTTACTGCCTGCTGCAATGACGGTGTGTCCCCAGTGGGGAGGAAACAGCCAGGTTGCCTGGGAAGTCGTGGTGTTTTTGTTGGTAATGAAGTGGGTTTCTTGTGAGAGCATCTATGGCACCCACTGGCTCAATAGTCTAGATACAGGCGAGTATCATGGAGCAGGACTCTCAGGTCCTCATGTCTGTGCTTAGGTACAGTGACAGAGTCAGTGGGTGGTTCAGAGATGACACAGTGGCTTATCTGGGGAGGTGCTGTGGACAGACTCAGAAAAACCTGCCCATACCACTGTCATCAGCCTTACTACCCTTATCGGTGCCAGAGACAGCAGAGGCTGATTACGTTGACCTCCCATCTTTATATATGTGCTCATTCTTCATCCACTGGTGACACGGTGTCCTCTTCCCTCCTTTCTCCTTCCTTTTATTGCTCCCGCTTCACCTCTCCCTCCTCCACTCTCTTCTCTCCCCCTCCCCCCAATCTCCCACCTCTTCCTTCCCTTCTTTCTCCTCTTCTTCCTCTCCTGTCCAGTGTCAAGACTTAGACTACTAATGGCCTTTAGGTTGCATTGTCAATGAAAATAGGTCCAAAGTCATATATATACATACATACATACATACATACATACATACATACATACATGTATGTATGTATATATATACACATACACATATATATATGTATGTATGTGTATATATATATACACACACACATCTCCTTAGCTTAATGTATATACATTCACTCAAGTACATTACATCCAATAAGTTTTCTTATTTATGTGTAAAGGGAAAAATGAATTAACAACCTATATAGGATTAAAGGCAATTCAATTCCTTACCTGTATCAGTATATGAAATTTTTGAATGTATGCTGATTTTTAAAGATAAATATAAAAATATCAGAAATCTAGACTTCCTTACTGACATTTAAAAATATTCTTGTCTGGGCTGGAAAGATGGCTCAGTGGTTAAGAGCACTTGCTCTTGTGTAGGACCCAGGTTCATTTTCCAGAACTGATATTAGGTGGCTCACAACTGCCTGTAACATTCTGGTTCCAGGAGACCCAAGTCCCTCTTCTGGCTTCTGCAGGGACTGCACACACATGGTGCACATACAGTTAAGTAGATACACACATACACAGAGAAATGAAAAGAAATACTAATTTATTTATTTATTAAGACATTTATTTATTATGTCATCTATTAAGACAAAGGCATTTGTGTGAAAATGGTCTGGTTAATATTGAGTCACAAAGAGAATCTTGCCAATTTGTCACTTGTCCCCTTTCAATAGTCTTCAAAAGTGAGGGAGCTCCCTCTGTTCTTGTCTCTTCACTTGCTCTTTGCAGCTCTCTGGACCTCCCCATCTTCTGGACCATCTCTTATGCTATTCTCATAGCCCTTAGCTGTCATTCTCCTCGTATACTACTCCCTCCAGGCTTTAGGAAGGGGTTATATCTACATCTCTCTCTCTCTCTTTCTGGTCCTAGAACCAAGGAAAGTGAAATCCACTTGTGTGTGTGTGTGTGTGTGTGTTTATTATATTTTTTATTTTTGAGATTATAATTACATCATTTCCCCCTTCTCTTCCCTCCCTTAAGCCCCTTCTGCTCTCTTTCAAACTCACAGCTCTTTTTCTTTAATAGTTGTTATATAGGTGTTTATATATTCATTCATAAATATGTAAATACAACCTGCTCAGTCTGTGTAATGTTACTTGCGTGTGTGTGTTTTCAGGGCTGACCATTTGGGATTGGATAACGGATTCTCCAGGTGCTCTTCCCTGGGGAAGGCGGTCTCTCCCTCTCTAGCATCCCTTAGTTCCCTGTAGTTCCTTGGGTCGAGGTCTCCAGGCCTTTTCCTTTCCACATTAGTTTGTCTGTTGGTGCCCTCCTTGTTCAGGTCATGTTTAAGCAGCTGTGTCTTGGTGAGATTTTATGATTCTGAGCATTAGGTTCAGGACCTGTGTTGTAGCTGTGTCTCTACATTTTGATCAGTTGGGGTGTTCTATAGTGATCTCCTTCTGTTGAAAGATAAATTTCCTCGATGAGGGCTGAGACCGCTTATCTGTGGGTATAATTGTATTTAGAATTTATATTTAGAATGTGGTTAGTGATCATACATTTTTTTAGTAAAGTGGCAGTTGTAGGTTTGCATTCAAGATCTGACTTGAAAGCCTCCTCCCTGAAAAGGATTGCTTTTCATGGTACCAGAAGGCACCATATAAGCTTTTGAGTGAGGGAAGCAACCAACAGTCCTGCCCAGCTATGGTGCCTCTGAGCCACAGTAATGTGCATGGCTTGATAACCCTAAGGGTGTGATAGTGACCTACATGTTTTGGAGGTAACCAACAACTCTGTAATTGGACTTAAGGAGAGGTCATGGATCTTGAAATTAATTTTATAATGGGATCTTTTTTTTTTTTTTTTAAAATTTCCCCCTTTTATCCAAAATAGATACTTTTCCCATATTCTTTATCCTGATTACAGTTTTCTCTCTCTCTGCTCCTCCCATCCCTTCCCACCTTCCCTCCTGTCTGGATCCACTCCCTTTTGGTCTCTCATTAGAAAAGAACAGGCTTCTAAGAGATAATATCAAAATATAACAAAATAAAATATAGTAAGATAAAACACCGCCCTCCGACCCATCACATCAAAAGTTGGACAAGGCAGACCAACAGAAGGAAAAAAATCCTAGAGAAGGCAATGAAGCAGAGATCCACTCTTTCCCACACTCAGGAGTCCCATGAAAAGACTAAACTGAAAGCCATCATATTTACAGAGAGGAAGAACCTGTTCCCCGTGCTGGGTTGCTTCACCCAGCCTTGATGCAGGGGAAGAACTTAGTCCTGCCTCAACTTGATGTGACCTGCTTCGTTGACACCCATGGAGGCCTGCCCCTTTCTGAATAGAGAGGGAGAAGTGGATGGGCGGGAATAGATGGGAGGCGGGGTGGGGGTGGAAGAACGGGAGGGGAGGAGGGAGGGGAAAACACACACACACACACACACACACACACACACACACACACACACACACACACGAGTGTGCAGAGGACCAAGTGCAGGCCTGTGTCGGCCCTGTGCATGCTGTTTCAGTCTCTGTGAGTTCATAAGATCTTTGCACAGTTGATTCAGAGGACATTGTTTTTCTGGTGTCCTCCACACCCTCTGGCTCTTACATGCTCCCCTCTTCCTCTTTTCACGAGGTTCCCTGAGCTAGGAGGGGAGGGATTTGAGGGAAACATTGAAATCCATTTTTAATTTTACAATAGGCGTCTGCTTTCTGGATATGAAGCTTGGTTTGGGCTGCCCTCTAGTGGCCGGTCTCTTGTCATAGCATATCCCCTTCAGGCAGAAAAGGAGAGTTGGCTCTGTCTGGGACTTGTTGGGTACCTTGGAAAGCTCTTTGTATCCCTCAGCTCCAGGTTCTTCAGTGAAATATTGTGGTGTAGACTGTGTGCCTTGTGCTTAGCAAAAGAACTTCCTCCAGTGAGCAGGGTTTGTGGGACAGATGCACAGGTCTGAGCACATCCTCTTCTGGAAAAGCCAATATAAAACTGGGAGGAAAGAGAGCACGGAGTCTGAAAATCTGACTGAAGGTGTGCAACACACTGTGGGGTATTTCTTTTATAATTTAAAAAGTTTCATTGATTTTATTTTATATGTATGGTTGTTTTGCCTGCTTGTGTACCTGGTACTCAAGGAGGTCAGAAGAGAGCATTGGATCCCCTGAAACTAGAGTTGGTTGTGAGTATCTGTGTGGGTGCTAGGAATTGAACCTGGGTCCTCTGTAAAAACAAATGTTCTTAACCACTGAGCCATATCTCCAGCCCAGTGAAGAAAGTATTTTTTTTAAAAGATTTATTTTTATTTTTTATGTATATGATTGTTTGTCTGAATATATGTCTATGCATCATGTGCATGCCTGGTGCCCTTGTAAGTGCTTCATGCTCAGGGATGCCAGAAGAGGGTACTGGAGTTATAGACAATTGTGGGCCACCATGTGGATGCTGGGAACTGAACCTGGGATCTTTGAAAGAGCAGTAAGTGCCATCTCTCACACTGAGAAATATTGGATTCTGGATTTCAAAAGGATGGTTGAAGTCTGTTGTGTTTCAGAGTGCCCTGGCTGACTGGGGCTCACTAGAGGGTCTGTTGACCATGGCAGAGGGAGTGAATTTATTTGGAGCACAATGTGGATGATTCCATTCCCAATGATGTTGCTGAAGGCAGTTGTTATTTCAGTGGCATGGAAGCATGGCCCAAGGTTACAATACTGACTGGGGTAAGCAGTAGCCCAATTGACCAGCCAGAAATGTACTGTGAGAGATAGCTGAAGAGAGCCTTGAGAAGGCCACACATTTCAGCTGCACTGGAAGGTGTGTGCAAGGCTGGCACATACATTCGGGAGGGACCCAGGGACCCTGGTGAGTCTGTTACTGCTGAGTGAACAGTAGGGCTTTTGAGTACAGAGTGCAGAAGTTGACCTAGACTTAAGCACTTCTGGAACTTTAAGTGAATTCTCCAAGTCATGCAGAAACCTATCCATAAAAGACAAAGCTTTACTGACTTAAGGTGTGGCTGATCCTCAGTCGTGGATGGGCCATTGGATGATGTTGATCCCAGAAGCCAGGCTTAATAGAGACAAGAGGTTGGGGAGAAGAAACCTTAAGTAGATACAGCAATGGCCTCTGTGGGCCACTAAGCAATCAATAATAACCTATAGCCATCGTTGAGGAGGAGAATCAGAGTCAAGAAAAGGGAAAATGGATGTAACTGAAAATCATTATGTGAAGCGAAATAAGCCAGACTTAGGTGAATACCGTACAATGTTTCCTCTCATGTGTGAAACCTAGATTAAATGTGTGTGCGTGCGTGCGTGTGCGTGTGCGTGTGCGTGTGCGTGTGTGTGTGTGTGTGTGTGTGTGTGTGTGTGTGTGTGAGAGAGAGAGAGAGAGAGAGAGAGAGAGAGAGAGAGAGAGAGAGAGGGAGAGATAGATATCTTAAGGGGAGATGAGGGCAATGAAATACACAGACGGGAATGTGGAAGTTGGGATTGACTTAGTGGAAGGCAGAGACCTAGCCTGAGGGGCAGAAAAGTGACTGGGCAAAGGGGACAGATGAGACTACATGTCTGAA
The DNA here is from genome assembly GCF_903995425.1 of Onychomys torridus. NCBI lineage: Eukaryota > Metazoa > Chordata > Mammalia > Rodentia > Cricetidae > Onychomys > Onychomys torridus. The sequence goes on from NC_050443.1 coordinate 127,319,326, forward strand.
GAAGTGTCAGATACCCTGGAATTGAAGCTGCAGTTATGAGTAACCTGATGTGGGTGCTGGGGACCAAATCCAGGTCCTCTGCAGGAGCAGTAAGCACTCCTAACTGAAATGAATAAGAGGCACTGGTGGTGGTGGCACTGGTTACTGTGTGGAAAGTTCACGAGCCACGGCCATACTACTTGGTAGTAGAGAGCTTTATTGGGGAGGGGGAGGGAAGAAGAATAACCAGGCCTGGGAAATAGTTGGCATGGGTTAAGTGACCATTACATATTTTTATTTCTATTACTATTTTCTGGCATTTTGAGTCTGAGTCTCTCTGTGTAGCCCTGGCTATTCTGGAACTCACCATGTCAGTAGTTTTCAAGTTTCCTAACACTTCAATCCCTTAATATAGTTCCTCATGTTGTGGTGACCCAACCATAAAATTATTTTTGTTGTTATTTCATAACTTTAATTTTTCTATGGTTATGAATTACAATGTAAATATCTGATATGCAGATGGTCTTAGGCAACCCTTGTGAAAGGGTCATTCAATCCCCAAAGGGTCATCACCCATAGGTTGAGCCACTGCACTATGTAGTCCAGGATGGCCTTGAACTCACAAGGATCTACCTGTCTCTGCTTCTCAAATGCTGGGATTAAAGACGTGCATCACAATGCCCAGTTTGTATTATTTTAAAATTAAGTTTATTTAGTGTATGTCCATGTGCATATGTGTGAGTATGTGTGCATGTGTATGCATGTGTGTCTGTATGCTGCAGTGCATGTATAAAGATCAGAAGACAAACTTGTGGGGAGTTTGTTCTATCCTTTCACCATCTGGGTCCTGGAGATCAAGCTCAGGTCATATGGCTTGGGGATAAGTGCCTTTACTTGATGAACCACCTCACTGACTACCAATAAATAATTTTTAATCACCTGGATGATCCTCATATTTTTATTTGAGACAGGGTTTCTCTGTGTAGCCTTGGCTGTCTTGGAACTAGCTCTGTAGTCCAGGCTGGCCCCAAACTCAGAGACTTGCCTGTTTCTGCCTTCTGAATGCTGGGATTAAAGGCATGAGCCACCGCCTCCTGCCTGCTCCTCATATTTGTAATGTTGTACTTAATCTTCATGGATATTTTCATTCTCTTCCTGAAACACATACATGTAGACATCTAAACAGTCTTAATAAATAAAAAAACATGGAGCCAGAAATTTGGGTTAAAGCCCGAGAAAAAGATCAGAGGAATAGGACAAACCACGAGCTAACCTCACCTCACCAACTCCACAGCTTCCAAAGAGAGCGACTTCCTGTCTACCCAGGCTTACATGCCTTGCTGTTCTGCCATCTGATTTGCTCTCTGTCTAGTTGCATCACTTCCTTTTCCTGGCCAGCCCTTGTCACTTCCTGTCTGTACAGGCCTCCAGAACTCTATGGTTGGTACTGGGATTAAAGGTGTGTGTCACCACGCTTGGCTCTGTTCCCTAGTGTGGCAAAGATCCTGCTTGCTAAGTGATCAGATTAAGGGTGTGTGCTACCTCTGCCTGACTTCTTTGTTTACATAAAATGGTTTGCTCTTTCCTCTGATCTCCAGACAAACTTTATTTATTAAAGTACAAATAAAATATCAGCACATTTCAGCACATATAAAATATCACACATAATTCTTTCTCTTATACACACATACTCCCTTTCTCATACACATTCACATATACTCTTACACACAAATTCACACACACACACACACACACACATACACACATTTATATACACTCATACATTCACAACTCCAGTTGGCCCCTGTGGTGGTATTTTGTGTGTACTCTATTTTATTTTATTTTTTGAAACAGGGTTTCTCTGTGTAGCTTTGCGCCTTTCCTGGAACTCACTTTGTAGAGTAGGCTGGCCTTGAACTCACAGAGATCTGCTTGCCTCTGCCTCCCGAGTGCTGGGATTAAAGGTGTGTACCACCACGGCCCGGCTTGTGTGTACTCTTTTTTTTTTTGTTAAATTATATTTGTGTTTTAATTTTACACATCAGCCATGGGTTCCGCTGTCCTTCCCCCCTCCCATGCTCACTCCCGCCTTCCCCCCAGCCCCTCGCCTCCATTACCTTCTCCTCCAGGGCCAAGACTCCCCTGGGGATTCAGCTCAACCTGGTAGATTCAGTACAGGTAGGTCCAGTCCCCTCCTTCCAGGCTGAGCAAAGTGTCTCTGCATAAGCCCAAGGTTCCAAACAGCAGCTCATGCACTAAGGACAGGTCTGGGTCCCAATGCCTTGGGTGCCTCCCAAACAGTTCAAGCTATTCAATTGTTTCACTTATCCAGAGGGCCTGATATAGTTGGGGACTCCACAGCTTTTGGTTCATAATTCATGTGTTTCCATTAGTTTGGCTATTTGTCCCTGTGCTTTTTCCAATCTTGGTCTCAACAATTCACACTCTTACAGTCACTCCTCTTTCTCAACAATTGGACTCCTGGAGCTCCACCTGGGACCTGGCTGAGGATCTCTGCATCCACTTCCATCAGTTATTAGATGAGAGTTCCAGCACAACTGTTAGGGTGTTTGGCCATCTGATCACCAGACTAGGTCAGTTCGGGATTTCTCTCGACCATTGCCAGCAGTCTACAGGGGATGTATCATTGTGGATTTCTGGGGAGCTCTCCAGCACTTTGCTTCTTCCTGTTCTCATGTGGTCTTCATTTATCATGGTCTGTTATTTCTTGTTTTCCCTTTCTGTTCTGGATCCAGCTGGGGTCTCCTGTTCACCTAAGCTCTCTTTCGCTCGACCCTTGCCCTTCATTACTCCCACTGTTGTCCAGGTTGTTCATGTAGATCTCATCCATTTCTCTGTTATTGGGCAATCCCTGTGTCTTTTTTAGGGCCCTGTGTTTTAGGTAGCCTCCCTGGAGTTGTGTAGCAGTCTATTCATCTTTGTTTTACATCTAGTATCCTCCTATGAGTGAGTACATACCATGTTTGTCTTTCTGAGTCTGGGTTACCTCACTCAGGATGATTTTTTTCTGGATACACCCATTTGCCTGCAAACCTCATGATGTCATTGTTTTTCTCTGCTGAATAGTACTCCATTGTGTAGATGTACCATATTTTCTTTATTCATTTTTCAGTTGAAGGGCATCTAGGTTGTTTCCAGGTTCTGGCTATTACAAACAGTACTGATATGAACATAGTTGAGCAAATGCCCTTCTGGTATGATTGAGCATTCCTTGGGTATATGCCCAAGAGTGCTATAGCTGGGTCTTGGGGGAGATGGATTCCCAATTTTCTAAGGAAATGCCATATTGATTTCCACAGTGGCTGTACAAGCTTGCATTCCCACCAGCAGTGGAGGAGAGTTCCCCTTGCTCCACACCCTCTCCAGCATAAGCTGTCTTCTGTGTTTTTGATCTTAGCCATTCTGACAGGTGTAAGGTGGTATCTCAGAGTCGTTTTGATTTGCATTTCCTGGATAATTAGGGATCTTGAGCAATTCCTTAAATGTCTTTCACCCATTTGAACTTCCTCTGTTGAGAATTCTCTGTTTAGTTCTATAGCCCACTTCTTAATTGGACTGTTGGGCATTTTGATGTCTAATTTCTTGAGTTCTTTATATATTCTGGATATCAGCCCTCTGTCAGATGTGGGGTTGGTGAAGACCTTTTCCCATTCTGTAGGCTGTCGCTTTGTCTTGTTGACCGTGTCCTTTGCTCTACAAAGGCTTCTCAATTTCAACAGGTCCCACTGATTGATTGTTTCTCTCAGTGTCTGTGCTACTGGTGTTATATTTAGGAAGTGATCTCCGGTGCCAATGCATTCAAGAGTACTTCCTACTTTCTCTTCTGTTAGGTTCAGAGTAACTGGATTTATGTTGAGGTCTTTGATCCACTTGGATTTAAGTTTTGTGCACAGTGACAAATATGGATCTATTTGCAGCCTTCTACACATTGACATCCAGTTATGCCAGCACTTTGTTGAAGATGCTTTCTTTTTTTCATTGTACATTTTTGGCTTCTTTGTCAAAAATTATAGTTCATAGGTGTGTGGGTTAATGTCAGGGTCTTCAATTCAATTCCATTGGTCCACATGTCATTTTTTTATGCCAGTACCAAGCTGTTTTTATTACAGTAGCTCTATAGTAGAGCTTGAGGTAGGGGATTGTGATGCCTCCAGAGATTGTTTTATTGTACAGGATTCTTTTGGCTATCCTGGGTTTTTTGTCTTTCCATATGAAGTTGAGTATTATTCTTTCCAGGTCTGTGAAGAATTGTGTTGGTAATTTGATGGGGATTGCATTGAATCTGTAGATTGCTTTTGGTAAGATCGCCATTTTTACTATGTTAATCCTGCCTATCCATGAGCATGGGAGATCTTTCCATTTTCTGACATCTTCAATTTCTTTTTTCAGGGACTTAAAGTTCTTGTCATATAGGTCCTTCACATGCTTAGTTAGAGTAACCCCAAGGTATTTTATATCATTTGTGGCTATTGTAAAGGGTGATGTATCTCTGATTTCCTTCTCAGCCTGTTTGTCTATTGTATATAGGAGAGCTACTGATTTTTTTGAGTTGATCTTGTATTCTGCTATGTTGCTGAAGGTTTTTATTAGCTGTATCAGTTCCTTGGTTGAATTTTGGGGATCACTCATGTATACTATCATGTCATCTGCAAATAGGGAAAGCTTGACTTCCTCCTTTCCAATTTGTATCCCTTTAATCTCCTTATGTTGTCTTATTGCTCTGGCTAGAACTTCAAGTACTATAGTGAATAAGTATGGGAAGAGGAGACAGCCTTACTTTGTTCCTGATTTTGGTGGTATTGCTTTGAGTTTCCCTCCATTTAATTTGATGTTGGCTGTTGGCTTGCTGTAGATTGCCTTTATTATGTTTAGGTATGTTCCCTGTATTCCTGATCACTCCAAGACCTTTATCATGAAGCAGCGTTGGATTTTGTCAAATGCCTTTTCTGTGTCTAGTGAGATGATCATGTTGTTTTTTTCTTTGAGTTTGTTTATATGGTGTATTACATTGACGGACTTTCGTATGTAGAACCACCCTTGTGTCCCTGGGATGAAGTCTACTTGGTCATGGTGGATAATTGTTTTGATGTGTTCTTGGAGTCTGTTTGCCAGTATTTTATTGAGTATTTTTGCATCAATATTCATGAATGACATCGGTCTGTAGTTCTCTTTCTTTGTTACATCTTTGTTTGGTTTAGGAATCAGGGTAATTGTTGCCTCATAGAAGGAGTTTGGTAATATTCCTTCTGCTTCTATTGTGTGGAATAATTTAAAGAGTATTGGTATTAAGTCTTCTTTGAAGATCTGGTAGAATTCTGCACTGAAACCATTTGGTCCTGGGCTTTTTTTGATTGGGAGACTTTTAATGACTGATTCTATTTCCTTAGGGGTTATTGGACTATTTAAATGGTTTATCTGGTCTTAATTTAACTTAGGTATGTGGTACCTATCCAGAAAATTATTCATTTCTTTTAGATTTTCCAATTTTTTGGAGTAGAGGTTTTTGAAGTATGACCTGATGATTTTCTGGATTTCTTCATTGTCTGTTGTTATGTCCCCATTTTTATTTCTGATTTTGCCAATTTGGATGGTCTCTCTCTGTCTTTTGGTTAGTTTGGATAAAGGCTTGTCTATCTTGTTGATTTTCTGAAAGAACCAACTCTTTGTTTCATTAATCCTTTGTATTGTTCTCTTTATTTCTATTTTATTTATTCCAGCTCTGAATTTGATAATTTCCTGGTGTCTGCTCCTCCTGAGAGACTTTGCTTCTTCTTGTTCAAGAGCTTTCAGGTGTGCCGTTAAGTCACTAGTGTGAGATTTCTCCAACTTCTTTCTGTGGGCATTTAGTGCTATGAATTTTCCCCTTAGCACTGCTTTCATAGTGTCCCATAAGTTTGTGTATGTGGTGTATTAATTTTCAGTGAGCTCTAGGAAGTCTTTAATTTATTTCTTTATTTCTTCCTTAACCCGTTGGTGATTCAGTTGAGCATTATTCAGTTTCCATGAGATTGTAGGTTTTCTGTAGTTTTTGTTGTTATTGAAATCTAACTTTAAACCATGGTGGTCTGATAGAACACAGGACGTTATTCCAATTATTTTGTATCTGTTGAGATTTGCTTTGTCGCCAGGTATTTGGTTGATTTTAAAGAAGGTTCCATGGGGTGCTGAGAGGAAGGTATATTCTTTTTTGTTCGGGTGGAATGTTCTGTAGGTATTGATTAAGTCCATTTGAGTCATAACACCAGTTAAATCCATTATTTCTCTGTTAAGTTTCAATTTGGCAGATCTGTCCAGAAGTGAAAGTGGGGTGTTGAAGTCTCCCACTATTAACATGTGGGGTTTTATATGTGATTTAAGCTTTAGTAATATTTCTGTTACATATGTGGGTGCCCTTGTGTTTGGAGCATAAATGTTCAGAATTGAAACTTCATCTTGGTGGATCTTTCCTGTGAATAGTATGTAATGTCCTTTGCTGTGGACCAGGCCTCAGTTGGACCACCAGACTGAGGGAGAATGGGATTGAAGGTACTCAGGACACCAGGGAGTCAGTGATGACAGACAGACATAGACACCAGATGCTGTGAAAATGCTGCAATTTTACTGAAGTGATTTGTGGTTTATAAACAGTCAAAATGAGGAACTGATCATGAGGCAAACAGCAAGGCAGAGATACACAGTGTCTAAATTTGTTCTGATGATTAAACATACCCCCCCCCCTCGAGATACCCTGTAGTGGTCAGTTGCTGTCTAGCAAGTCTTTGTTAGAGTACGTCTCATGGGCCAAGTAGTTCCTTTCCCTCAAGTAGATTATTAAACTTAGTTACATATTCCGTCCCAAAGACTTTTGCCCATCTCATAATGTATGGCTGTATAGATCTTAATATTCTAGATCTTGTCATTCTATCATAAAGGCACCAAGGCTTTCTGTTTCTAGCTAATTGTTCCTTTTGAACCATATTCTCCTGTAAATGGAAGGGGCTCCAGGTAATTCCCATGCCTGGGATGATACCGTGGAGGAGTCTACCATCCATCCTTAATCAAGTATTGTACAAATTTCCCGTATCTTTTAGTGGGAATTGCCAGTGCTGCTAACTCTTTTTCCCTGGAATCCTGATGACTTGAGTGGGGATTGTCTATGATTTGTTGAATGTTTACCTGTAATATTTTCTCACTATGAGTGGTGGGCTCATTTATCATGAGCTTTGCTTGCTCAATGCCATCTAGTAATTTTTTATACTCTTGGGAGATATTTTTAACTTTTGCTTGAAGGCTTGGGCCAACAGGGGTATTGGCAATGTTTTGTTATCATCAGGAACATGGAGAGGCCGTTTAGGGCCTGGCAGTGTGCAGAAGGAAGAGACAGTGATAGCGCAGAGAAAGAACAGTGCTCCAGTCATTCATTTTGAGGGACAGTGTCTTTGTGGAAGTCCTCTATCAGGAAGCATCACATGACCTGATTGCCAAGGAACCACTGGAGGGCTATCCCCGAGGGGCTCGACCCCCTCCTTTCCTGGTGACCACCAGATCAATGGCATTTGTCACACAGGCGACACCACTGTGGGTGTGGCAGTCCTTCATGATCTTATTTGATTGATTTTAGTTTGAAGTCCATTTTGCTGGATATTAGGATGGCTACACCAGCTTGCTTCTTAAGACCATTTGATTGGAAAGTCTTTTCCAAGCCTTTTATTCTTAGGTAGTGTCTATCTTTGAATTTGAGGTATGTTTCTTGTATGCCACAGAAATATGGGTCCTGTTTTCATATCCATTCTGTTAGTCTGTGTCTTTTTATAGGTGAATTTAGTCCATTGATATTAAGGGATATTAATGACCAGTGATTGTTAATTCCTGTTATTATTTTTATTTTTTGGTGGTAGTGTGTGTGTACTTCTCTTCTTTGGGGTTTACTGCTGTGGTGTTACCTATTGCCTGTGTGTTCGAGGGTGTATCTGACTTCTTTAAGTGTAATTTTCCTTCTAGTACTTTCTGTAGGGCTGGTCTTGTGGATAAGTATTGTTTAAATCTGGTTTTGTCTTGGAAGGTCTTGTTCACTCCATCTATGATGATTGAAAGTTTTGCTGGGTATATTAGTCTAGGCTGGCATCCATGGTCTCTAGTGTCTGCATTATATCTGTCCAGGTTCTTCTGGCTTTCAAAGTCTCCATTGAGAAATCGGGTGTTATTCTGATGGGTTTGCCTTTATAAGTCACTTGGCATTTTTCCTTTGCTGCCCTTAATATTCTTTCTTTATTCTGTACATTTAGTTGTTTAATTATTATGTGGCGAGGGGACTTTTTTTTTTTGAGATCTAGTCTGTTTGGTGTTCTATAGGCTTCTTGTATCTTCATAGACATTTCCTTCTTTTAAGTTGGGAAAGTTTTCTTCTATGATCTTGTTAAATATATTTTCTGTGCCTTTGCATTGGTATTCTTCTCCTTCCTCTATTCCTATTATTCGTAGGTTTGGTCTTTTCATGGTATCCCAAATTTCTTGGACATTTTGGGTCATGACTTTATTGGTTTTAGTGTTTTCTTTGACTGATGAATCTATTTCTTCTAACGTATCTTCAACACCAGAGATCCTGTCTTCCATCTCTTGCATTCTGTTGGTTATACTTGCATCTGAAGTTCCTGTTTGTTTACTCAGATTTTCTATTTTTAGCATTCCTTCTGCTAGTGTCTTCTTCATTTTTTCTATTTCCCTCTTCAGGTCTTGGACTGTTTCTCTTACTTTTTCATGATTTTCTTTCAGGGACTTATTGTTTTCTTCCTCTTTATTTGTCCTTTCCTCTAGTTTTTTATAGCGTTGGGGGTCCTGCCCTATGGCCAGAACCTGGAGCCAAATTGAGCAGGTCTTCCCTGGAATGGCTGGTGCCCAGTTCTGGGACCTAGGTGTGGGCCTCTCTGGGTGTGAGTCCAGGCACTCACCTCTGGTCCAGATGGGAGTTCCGGGCTTGCATGTACTCTTAACAAGTAAAATTTGCCTGAAGATTAAAGGGCAAAGACAGCCACTAGATTAAACATCAAGGCCAGGCAGTGGTGGACACCCCTCTAATCCCAGCACTCAGGATCTCATGCCTTCCAGTATTTGGGAAGCACACACACCTTTAATCCCAGCACTGGGAAGGTTGAGACAGGAAGTGATATGGCTGGGCAGAGAAAGACATAGAAGGCAGGAGGAGACAGGAACTCAGCCCTCTTTCAGGTTGAGGATTTCATAGAGGTGAGAACTAGTGGCAGACTGCTCTGCTTTTCTGATCTTTCATTATTTATCCCTATAGCTGACTCTTGGTTTTTAAGACTAATTAGAATTCATGAAACAGGCCCCCATCTCTATACTTTCACATGCTCATACATACACTCACAATTCACACACACACACACACACACACACACACACTCATATATCACTCTACTCTCTGTACTTATACACTCACAACTCACACATACTCACCCTCGCACCTACTCACACACATACAGATAGACACCTAGACACACTCACACATATACACACTCACACACAAATACACACACAAACATACACAAACCTTGCCAGGTGAACATTTTTTCTCCTCTTTGGCCTCTTTGAGAGACAGTGAAACAACATTCTGGATCTAATCAGGAGGCAGGAACCACACAGTAGGTTGAACTGGAGGAGTGTTAAATGTTATGAAACTGATAAAAGTCTTGTCTGCAAAGTGAGAGGGATGTGGGGCCTCCCTGGGTTGAGGGAAGTACTCAGGGAAGGACACACTTCAGACTTTGTTGGAGAGATGTGGTTGAAGTTTTCTGATAACAGGTTCCCTGGTGTTTCAGCTGACATGCCACTGGTGTGGCCGCAGGTGAACCACCTAGCGGACTTACTTGCAAAGGGAGTCAGGCTGTCAGTAAAGGTGGCAAACCTTTAGACGCTGGTCATGATGTCAGGCATGCCCCAGAGAGGTCTTCCCTGGCTAGGACTGCAAAGTGGATAGTGCTGAGGATTCTGGGCCAAGGCAGAGCTTTATAAACCTTGGTAGTGACCAGCATCTGTTGTGCCTGCATCACAAGACCCCTGAGCAAGACCACCACAGAGCCCATAACCGATACAAAACACACAGGGGTTTATTGATAAACAAGTAAGCCCAGGCTTGGTCTGTGTCCAACACTCCAACGCAGCCGGTGGAGGAGGACGGCCCTGAGCTCCCAGAATGAGGGGCTTTTAAATTAAAGGGAAAAACCACAAGCAGGGTGGTATAAGCCTTTGTGTCATATGATTGGGTGAAGGTATGTAACCTTTGAATTTACCTGGTTGGGGGTTAGAGTTATCATTTTTGGGCAGGCCTGGAAAGTCCCAGGCTTGTCCTTGAGCTGCCATGGAGGCTGGCTGGCCTTGCACATTCACATTAATCCATGCACATAGCTCTAAGTTGGTGAGGGGTCTGAGACATTAAACAACTGGCTGAACCTTGAACGGTCAGAGTACATGTAGAAAGGGAGCTACTGCAAGGACTATGTCTTTTGTTCATGGCCCTCCCTGAAACTGCTTGCTTAAATCTCAGGAAATGGAAATTGAGGCCTGATCTCTGAGAGAAGACTGAGCAGCCTGTTATGGTGTCTGCTTGGTCCTTTCACATCCTGCTTGTCCACACTTGAAACTGCATCAGGCTCCTTCCTCTTACAGTGCTCCTATAGCATCTAGTAAATTTTTTTAAAGATTTATGTATGTATGTATGTATGTATCTATCTATCTATCTATCTATCTATCTATCTATCTATCATACAGAAGAGGGTTGCCAGATCTCTTTACAGTTGGCAGTGAGCCACCATGTAGTTGCTGGGAATTGAACTCAGGACCTCTAGGAAGAACAGTCGGTACTCTTAACCTCTGAGCCATCTCTCCAGCCCCAGCATCCACTAATTTAAAAACTTAATATGCTCTGCTGTGGATATCGCTCTGTATAAATAAAACACTGATTAGCCAGTAGCCAGGCAGGAAGTATAGGCGGGACAAACAGAGAAGAGAATTCTGGGAACAGGAAGGCTGAGTCAGGAGACAATGCCAGCTGCCGCCATGAGTACCAACATGTAAGATACTGGTAAGCCATGAGCCATGTGGCAAGGTATAGATTTATAGAAATGGGTTAATTTATGATGTAAGAACTAGATAGCTAGAAGCCTGAGCCATTAGGTCAAACAGTTTAAATAATATAAGAGTCTGTGTGTTTATTTCATAAGTGGGCTGTGGGACTGCCAGGGCTTGATGGGAGCTGGAGAGAAACACTCCTGCTACATGCTCACTCCCAAGAAGTGCTACCAGGAGTTAAGGCACGTGCCACAGGGAATGTGTTGGTGCATTCAGAGCTGAGAGTCACTGATCGACAACACAGACAACCCCGATATTGTGTCAGGGAAGGGGACATCCTGTGGTTAGCTGATGAAGAAGGTTCAGGTTGGATTTTTGTCAAGTGATGGGCCACCATGAGTGACCTACATACAGGCTGAGCTGTGGCTCTGGAGTTCCTTGGACATGTTCAGTTTATCTATTTCTCTCTCTCTTCCCATCATAGGACAAACCAAGACCCAGACCTGGAGACCTGATTGAGATTTTTCGAATTGGCTATGAGCACTGGGCCATCTATGTGGAAGATGATTGTGTGGTCCATCTGGCTCCCCCGAGTAAGAATGGATACACTACTGAGATACTGCTATGGAAGTTAGCAGAGTAAATAGAAGGATAGTCAATCATAGTGGTCCTCAGCCACTGCCCTTTAGCACCAAACATTCTTGAACATTTATCTGTTTATTAGTAAGTACCAAGTGTCCAGCATTAAGAATGACAGGAGCGTAGAATGTCCCTAAAGTCCCCTCCAACCTCTGTTTCTGATGTCAATCATTTAGTATCCTTCATCATGTTTTTAAAGACACCTCGGAGGGTAGATGCTCACATGTCACTTGTTTCCTGTTGCTCCTAACTGCTGTTTCCCACTTCCATGTCATCTTTTGTCACCTTCCTGCCCAAGGCCTTGTCTTCCTGATATCCAGTGTGCTCTAGGCTGCCTTATCCTAAATATTCACCTGGTCCTTATTTCATGGTTTTGACTGAACTTGGGGCTTATTAAAGTGAAGTGGAGATTTGATGAGAGACCAGATTGTGAACCTAGAGGGAGATTACAGAGGAATGTGAAACAATTTAAAATTAAATGTGATCTAGAACCATTGCTCATAGTGGCCACCTCTGGAGTCTGGTCCTGGAGCCGCCGTGAGGGAATGTGAGAGGGGAAATTTGATGTTTTTTGAAGTTTTGTGTTCTGTGTAGCTCTTGCTGGCTCAAAATGGAGTCACAGAAGGGCCCTGCCAAGGTCTTTGATTCACAGCTTTGATTTCTGCGGGCTTTTCCTTGGGCTCCATCTCCCACCTTGGCGCTGGACCTTCCTGCAGAGCAGAGTCCCTTTCCTCTATCTTCTCTTCTCAGCCCCATCCACTTCCTGGTTCCATTTTCTTTCTAAGAGCCTAATCAAAGAGGTGAGGGGAGGATCTGGGAGGAGCAAGAATATGATCAAAATATGTTGTGTCAAGTCTTCAAAGGATAAGTAAAAACACCAAAACATGAAATATATATATATATATATATATATATATATATATATATATATATATATATATATATATAAACATCTCCACCTCTTTCCTGCAGCCTGTGTCCAGAAACACCCTATGTGTGTAGCTAAAGAGATGGTTAGCAGTGATCCCCTCCCTCCCTTTTCTAAGAGTGAATTCTGCCATCTCTGTGCCTGTTCATGACGACAGTGGTTCCATAATGCACCTCCCTTTGTGGCCACTGTAGGGGCAAAGTTGGGCTGTTAGTGGGGTTAAGTTAACTTTTGTGAAATCAGTAGATTTTCTTGGAACACACAGGAATAGAATAAGAGACTTTTTTTTTTCTCTTGGACAACTTAGAAAGGGACATATGTACTGTGTGCCACCATCCAGATGGCTCCTGTGGAGAAACAATTTTTTAAAATGTCCTGTCCTTAACTGATACAATAATAGTAGATGCTTGTGAGATACAGTGTGATTCAGACTGCTTTGCAGTGTGCAATGCTCACATACAGGTCGTTAGCATAGCCACCTCCTCTAATACTGTTTCTTTTTCTTTGCATGTGTAAGTGCATATAATGGTCTCTGTGTCCATGCCTGTTTTCTTGCACTCACGTGTGGAGGCCTGAAATGTCGTCATGTCAAAAGACACCTTGATATCAGGTGTCTTTCTTGATCACTCTCTCTTTGAACCTTACAGCTTACTAATTATGGCTAGCCCTGGGATCTATCTCCATTTCTCCCCCCCAAGGATTAGTGTAGCAGATGGCCTCCATTCTTGCCTGGTTTTTCCATGAGTTCTGAGGATATGAACTTTTATCTTCATGCTTGTGGGGCAAATGCTCTATACACTGAGCCACCCCCAGCCCTATCATTTCTTTTTGATGAGAATATTGAAAATCATCTCTTGTAGATGGTATTTAACATCTGTCCATGTGGCCTCAGACAGGTTCCTGACCATCTTGGAGTTTCCATGTCTTCTAAACACTGAGTGTGAGAGAATGTAGCAGCTTTGAAATGTTTCTTTTTTTCCTGAAGCTGAAGAACCCTCCTTGGTGGTAACGAATACAGGCTCTGAGTAGAGTAGGCACCAGAGATCCAAATATGTGACTTCACTATTCCCTTGCAGAGGGAAGCATGTTTTGGAACCACTGTTATCATGCACACGACAGAGCCTGTGTGACACCCAGGGGTGTCACACAGTGGATGCAGATTACTGGCATCTGCTTAGGAAACAAGACAGCTTCTAAGACAGGGTCAGGCCAATGCAGTCTAGTCCAGGCCGAGTGATCAGGTATTTCCAGAGTTGCTAACAAGAGATTCTTCTGGAGGTGAACAGACCATGTAACTCAGGACAAAAGATTTCTTGGGTGGGAGCTGCCTCAGTTGGTAATGTGCTTCCTGCACAAGCATGTAATTCTGAGTTCATATCTCCAGTACTCATATAGAAATCTGTGTATGGCAGAGACAAGTGAGTCCCAGAGCCTACTGGCCATTCTGTCTTAACTACCAGGTGAGCTCTTGATTCACCGAGAGATCTAGTCTCAAAAAATAAGATGGATAGTGATTAAGGAAGATAATCCACCTCGGCTTCTGGCCTCCATACATGCATGCACATCAGCGTACCTGTGCACACCCTCCCACTCATGTATGCATTCCCCCCTTCATCTTCAAGAAAAGCATCTCTCAGGAAAGTTGGTCCTCTATGGTATATTTAATCCAATTCCTTCTCTGATATGCTCTAAATTGATGGTTTGATTGAGAACTTCACGGGAAGTAGCTTATGAAAGGTCTTAGATCCAGCGTATCCTGTCCCCTTACTCCCGGAGGCCTTCCAGCTGTTGCCCTTGCTCCCCAGGTGAGGAGTTTGAGGTGGGCAGCATCACTTCTATCTTCAGCAACCGCGCTGTGGTGAAGTACAGCCGGCTGGAGGACGTGCTGCATGGCTGCTCTTGGAAGATCAACAACAAGCTGGACGGGACATACCTGCCCCTCCCTGTGGACAAGATCATCCAGCGCACGAAGAACATGATCAACAAGATAGTGCAGTATAGCCTGATTGAGGGGAACTGTGAGCACTTTGTCAACGATCTTAGATACGGTGTGCCCAGGAGCCAGCAGGTGTGTTCTCCTCGGTGGCTCCTCACTGTGCTTTGCTGGGCTTTGTCAGGTCCTCTTTGATGCTGGGCATAGATATGTTGTCTTCCAGCTTTTGTCATATTACCTGCCTAGCTCTGACAGGCCAGTGCTAACATACAACATAGGACACATGTGAAAGAGCCCTGAAGCCTAAATATTTGTAACAATTTTTTTTTAAGCTGAGGATCGAACCCAGGGCCTTGTGCTTGCTAGGCAAGCACTCTACCACTGAGCTAAATCCCCCACCCTTGTAACAATTTAATAGTTGACCCTTGTTAAAAAGACTTGATGAGCAGAGGGAACATGAAACTCCTTGTAGATATGTAGGATAAAAGGAAACTCCCCAAAGGATTAAAGGTGGGACATCATTTTCTGTTTCTGCCTCTCCTGTGATTTTTATCTTCTCTGCACAGAATGGGGTCAAACCTCCCTATTGTTGTTTACCTCTCAGAGCATGCCCCATTCCCTCTGTCCATTTGGTTTTCCGGCATCCTTCTCTCTACTCTGTACCCTCTGCTTGCCTGTGCTCTGTTCTTATGAGGCTTTGTGCTAGGAGCTTGGTGGGTTCCACTGTGCAGGATCTTCCATCCCATGAGCATTTGCATGTGAGTAAAGATTCCAAAATGGAGGGCATGATAAGAGGTCCTCTGAAGATCTGTGGGCCCAGGAGTCGTGAGACTGAGCTAAGTGTGAATACTGATTCATGTGCAGTTGTGCCCAGGTGAGTTTCCCTCCCTGGCTTTCAGAGTCCTTTACTGTTGAGTGAGGGCCTCAGTGGCTTCAGCCTATCCTGTGCAGAGATCCTTTGCATCATGCACTACTCTGGAGGCAGAGCCTATGCTGAATGGCTCCGGGGAAAGAAAAAGGCCAGAGGTTCCATGGCCTGGGGGAAAGGAAGCCTGCCCTGCCTAGGGTACCTGTCTTCAGATGCCCCCTTGACTGGGTCTCTGGGAACTTTAGGGATTTTGGAGATGTAGGATAGTACAAGTGGCCCCCTTATATAGGAAAAGGCTCTAGGATGGCTGGGTCCTAAAGGGGATGACAGCGGTAGGAGCAGGGGAGGGTGCCAGCCTGAGATTGGTACCCACTGTCCCATGAACCACTGTGCTTTGCAGGTGGAGCATGCCCTGGTGGAGGGAGCAAAGGCTGCAGGCGCTGTCATCTCAGCGGTAGTGGACAGCATAAGACCCAAATCTATAACTGCTTGAAGATGCTGCGAATTCTGAGTGCAGGAAGAGCCACCAACAGCTGCAGGGCAAAGATGCACCTTTCTTCCTCTTTGCCTCCCTCGCTCAGTGGCCCTGTTTAAGAAGACTGTGAGTTTCTGGAAGATTGGAATGTGTCTAGTTACCTCCTCTGACATCTGTCCACTGTAGCTGATGTAGACCCTCACACCTTCAGCATGGGAGGAACTGATACCTGCTGTGAATCTTCTATGTGCCAGGCACTGTTGGGGCCATTCCATGTGTTTGTTTAATCTTATTCCTTTGTTTGTTTCTTAGGCTACACTTATTTTGTGGCCCTGGGAAATCATCAGAAACACTCTGGAAACTCCTTTAGAACATTTCCAGAAACGAAGACCTCTCCCCAGGAGCTCTTTCTGGGGTTCTCAGATGTCTCTACCTTCTGTTTACTCTGTCCTGCCCGTTCAGACCCAGTGTGTCGTTTAGGGGAGGGAGGGTGGAAAGGACATCAAGGAAAGCTGTTGCTCACTATTTAGGACCAATTGTACCTTCATCTGACTGGAGGGGTGGCTCAGTGGTTAAGTGCACTTGCTGCTCTTGTAGAGGATCTCAGTTTGGTTCCCAGCACCTGTGGTGGTGGCTCACAACAACTTTTAACTCTAGTGTTGTCCTCTGACCTCTCTAGGTACCAGCACACACCCACACATACATCCACATGCCTAAAAATTAAAAGAATTAATTTTATATTTTATATTATCTCTTTAATAACCTCAGCTGCCTTCTCAACACCATCCTGGATACTCCTCTGTCCTAACATGCCCTCTGTCAAACAAACCAGTACATAATCTTTCAATTCAGCTTCACTTAGGTTCTCAGGACATGAGCAGGATAAAGCCAGATTCTTGTCCTAAATATCACACAAATGGTCCCCAGCTTAGTACCTGATAAAGTTCTTGTTTCCCTCTGAAATCCCAGGAGCCTGGCATTTTTCTTAGTACTCTCCTCTTCTATGATCCCACCAGAATTGCTCATTAATCTTTGCTTCCAGCTTCCGAGGGCTTTTCCAACCCCAGATTCCAAACTCCCCCATTCTAGCTTCAAGCCGCTTCCACAGATGGAGGACCACATGGTGAGGATTCTTACAGCGGTGACCAACCTCTTGGTGCTGATTTATGTCTTAGAGTCTAGTCTGTTCTTGTTGCTTTGATAAACTACTCAGATAAAAGCAACTCAATGAAAGCAACTGTGAACCTACTTAGTTCACGGTTCCAGGTTATGGTCCACCAGGGTGAGGAAGCCATGTGGCAGGCACTTGAGGGAGCTGGGCACATTGTGTCTGTGGTCACAACAGAAGAGCGGTGAATGGGTGCATGGCTACTGCACAGTTCCCTTTCCTTTTTTTCTGTCCAGGGCTAGCCTGTAAATGGTGCTGTCCTCATTCAGGGTGGGTCTTCCCACCGCAGTGAACTCAAAGCACCCTTCCAGCCACGGCTCAGAGATCCATCTCCTAGGTAATTCTAGATTTTGTCAGGTTGACAATTGACCCTGACCATGACAAGTGTCAACTTTGTTCCTTTCTGTTTAAAAATCTTTGATTTAAAGCATAACCAATGAAACTATTAAAAAAAACCTTATAATTGCCAGAAAATTGACATTTCCATTCTGACTGATTTCAGATGAATATTTGAAACATCTAAGTCCACTGATCTCCACTGTGTGAATGAAGGAGTGATTTTGATTGGAAGATCTGAAATTGTTCCTGTGGATTTTACTCTGTGGAGAGCCAAAGTCACCCCAAAAAAGCTAGAGATGGTTTCCCCCATGGCTCTGGAAGTGCCTGGAAAATATGGAGGACATGGACAGCATGCATTAACAAGATGGAACTCTCAAAATGTTTCCAAGATCTTTTAGGCTACTTGCTCAGGGGCCTTTCTCCTGTTGGAAGGAAACAGACACAATGAAGAACTTTGGTGTTTGTCCACCATCCTTTTCTCAGCAACCAAAAGTTGGTCCCTCATTCAGCTTTTTGGATACAGGAGCCTGGGCACATTTCTTGGTTGGAGTTTCCTCTGCCTTTCCCATCATCCTGTGTACTGTGCACAGCCATCCTGGACACTTGCAGTCTGGCAAGCCCTCATTTCTGAGCATCGTGACTAGCAAGAAGCCAGTACCCATGATTCCATTTCTTTGCCTCTCTGACACCTGGAAGATCATTTGGGCCCCCAATATGTCTTCTTTCAGTCTCTTACCTCATGGTATTGTCTGTGTTGAGACTTCCTTTGAGGCAGAACCTAAGCCCCAGGCCTCTACAAGCACAGCCTCTTTAGCCTTAAACTAACACTTAGGTTTTAGTGGACTCCTTAATGATTCAGAACTCTTGGACTATGTTGATGTCTAAGAAGCAAACAGGGATTTGATTAACAGCTCCCCCACCATAAAGTGTTTAGTGACTCTGATAGTGAACGCCTCCACCTCTTGCTCACTGCTCTGGCTCTCTGGTGTGAACCCCATAGGCAAAGTATATTATCAATTATGTTCCCTCATCCATTAAAAAACCTATAAGCAGTGGTTCAGGGTACCCAGGTGCCAGACCATTGACATTCTGTGTCAGTTAGGGAGATGAAGACACATGGGGCCATAGACCACTTTCTGGACAGCAGTCCTTTCTGTTTTCAAGCTGTCTGTAAAGCCATGAGCTCTGGAATTCACATCTCACACATTCAAGATGAGGAGGTGAGACTTTATTAAAGCTTTTTTAAAGAAACAAATGTTGTTGCAGTTTCTGCATTGTAGATTAGGAATTGAAATCTCTTCTTTGAGGAGACCTGTCATGTCACCACTCTGAGTGGGCATGTGTCTCCTGTTGGTGGTAGGAGGGCAAGGGCAGGGGGAGAGGCCAAGGGAAGGTAACCTGAATGCAAATGTTTCTAAGATTCAACATTGGAGGGTGAGGTGGGTCAGTGGTGGGGCTGGTCCCTTGGCATAGGATGTGCACTCGTGGTTAGGGAGGTGCAGTATCAGTGACACATGAGTCAGCAAATGCTGCTATCTGGATGTTTTACCTAATGATAGGCTAACTTCAGGAAGCGATGTGGCAGAGGTGTCACAGCCATGGGGAGATGTGGTTTGAAGATGTGATTCTGCTAGCTAAAGTGGGAGAATAGTAGTAGAGAACATATCAGTCAGGTATGCCATGCATGCGTGTGTGTACTGAGGCTAGAGGAGGACTTGGAGTGTCCTGCTTTATCACTTTGTCCTGAGATTTTTTTTTTTTTTGCTGAACCTGGAGCTAGGTTGGCAGCCAGCTAGCCTCAGCAAGTCTCCTGTCTCCACTCCTGGCATCCAGTGGTGGGATTACAGGTGCATGAGGCCACACCCAACTTTTTACATGGATGCTGGGGATTTGAACTCAGGTTCTCGTGCTGGCACAGCAAGCACTCTTAGCTACTGAGCCCTCTCCTTAGTCTCAGACCCTATCACCACGGGTTTAGCTAGGGGCACATGTCAGAGACTGCAGGAGAAGGGCCCAGAGAGGACCCTTTTGTGAACTAGGAATAGAGACAAACTGTCTCTTGTTTTCAGCTCAGAGTTTATTTTTCTCATAATCACTCTTTGCTATCCTAAAGCTTTTTTTTTTTAATCAGCTATGCTTGGGGAATAAAGAGAGGAGTCAAGATCCATAGTTTGTAGAGACAAATAACGTTGTAGCCATGGAAAAAAGACTCAAGGGTCACCAGCAATGCTGTTACGTAAATTGTTACTGGGGAGATGTACAACTATCCAGAGAGGGCTACAGTGAAAGATCAGAATAACAGTTCCACTGCAGTCCGACTGGGATTTCCTTATAGGGCTTCCTTACACAGCATGCATGGGTGAAGGGGCATTTACAGGACCATGGGTGAGGGGCCACTTACAGAGAATGAGTGAGGGGCATTTTCAGGACCATGAGTCATCACAAAGCAGCTGTACCACCAGAATCTCACCCAAGCATGGATGACTACTTCCCCACAGCTGTGTAGATCGAATCTTTCCTTTAGTTCACCTTCTACATTCTGTTTTCTAGTGCCTCCTGAGACTCCCAGACCACATGCAGCTGAGGCCAAATTACACATAGCTGGCTGTGTGTGTGTGTGTGTGTGTGTGTGTGTGTGTGTGTGTGTGTGTATACTTGAGCTGTACTTGCAGGAGGGGGCAGTTGAAATCTCAGGTGAGGTCTGATGACCTTCCTTGTTGTACATCAACAGGCTGGATCTTGAAGTCACAGCTATTTTAAGTAAGCTGATCATAGCTGTTGAGCTCAGAGGACAGAGTTCTTGAAAAATATTCCATAGAAAACAGGAAGAGCACAGGTTCCATGTTAGTCTAAAAGTGGCCTCCTGGTATCCTCTGGAGTTGAGTTGTTTTTACATTTGTTTGTTTATGCTATATATGTGTGTATGTGTATGGACATATTTTGTGCCAGAGGACTCATAGAAGGGAGTCAGAGGACACCATGCAGGAGTCAGTGCTCTTTTCCACCACTTGGTTTCTACAGATTGGACATAGGTCATCATCAGACTTGGAGGTGGGTGCTTTCTACACACCCCCCACCTTGAACCATCTCATTTTCTTTTTTTTTTTTTGAGAATGAACTGGCCAAAACATAAGATTTTTAGAAGGCAAGGCTGATTCTGGAATCTGTAGGATGTCCCAGTATGCTTTGTCACGCATGGACAAGAGTTAGGAGAGTAGAGCCGGAACTGATGGCATATTAGTGGTCAGAGACCATCTTAGCCCTCATACTGTTCTCATGAAAACACTTTATTATGTTAGCAGAACAAACTGCAGTCATTTGGACTCTAGGGGAGTTGGAGCCACTGAAGGTTCTGTTCTGAGTGTCTCATTCAAGGCTTCCAGCTGGGCAGGATCTTTAATGTAAATAAACTACTTAGATTTTTTTGTTTGTTGTTATGGTAGGTTTTTGTATTGTGTTTCAAAAATATTTTACTTTCTCAAATTACTCATTTTTCTAGGAGAAATATGAAAAGATGAATTTATGTTAACTTTTTTGTATATGTGCATGTGTGATTGTGTGTGTGTGTGTGTGTGTGTGTGTGTGTGTGTGTGAGAGAGAGAGAGAGAGAGAGAGAGAGAGAGAGAGAGAGAGAGAGAGAGAGAGAGAGAGGCCACACCCCCATATATATGCATACATATGTGAAGGCCAGGAGTCAACATCAGGTATCTTCCTCTGTCATACTCCATATTGTCTTTAAGAAAACGTCTCTAACTGAACCCGGTGCTTGACTGATTGGCTGGACTTGCTAGTCAGCAGGCTCCTGGGGTTCACCTGTCTCTGTCCCCATATGCCAAGGTTACAGCCATGTGTAACCCTGTCTGGTTTTTTTACATGAGTGCTGGGAGATTCAACCCCAGAGCCTCATCCTATCCAGCAGGCACTTTACCAATCAACTCTCCAGCCCCCAATTCATGTTTTTGAAACAGGATCTTGCTCCTTAGCCAGGCTGGCCTCCAACATGTGACATTCCTCTCTTAACCTTCAGAGTGCTGGGGTTACAGATGTGTGTCCCCATCCATGCCTGACAAAAGATTAATTTTTACATTTACTTTTGGAATGATTGCTTAAAGTTCAACTTCAAAGTTAAAGCATCTCTGAATCTATAGTGATGTAGGAGATGCATTACAAATGATTACGTTTTTGTATTTTCAGTTCTGTTTCATAAGAGGAGCCTTTGAAACAAAGTCACCTGTGGTCAAAGGTTTCTTGTCTTTTTGCCTTGATGAACACTGGCTACTCTGTCTTTTCTTAAACCCATAAGCAAAAGGACAGAGAAACTCTGTCTTGGCTTTGACTGATTTACAGAGCATTGGCTTCTATTATTTAGTGGCAGGCACAATTTAGTATTATTGAGCTGCTCAATGTAGAAGAAGAACTAATCACTGATTCATGAAGGTAGCTAGAGGCATCTGCTAGACCAGAATCCCACAATGACAGTGTCTTCCAACAGTCAATGGGACTAAAACAATGACAGTAGCATTAGCTAAGTATTCCTGCTGTTCTAGATACTATAGCATGTGCTTTGGAAACTTCTCTATGAGGAGCTCCCCTCACCCCATGGTTATGTGTTAATTTCTACTATTTCCACTGTAGACACAGTAGCCTCCTGAGACACATAGGCTTACTTTGCCAGCTTTGTCCAATGCTTTCTCTGGGTAAATACTGACTTTGTTTATGCCTTCATTTGATGAAATAAGGGAATTAAAGCAAATATCTGATTTATAATGAACCAAGAGATAAGTAGGCAAAGGTAGATAAAGATCAAAGATACATCAGTAGGGGGGCAGTTTGGGGCCCAGCAAATGGCTGTGTTGTCTGTGTCACTCAGTTACAGGGGCAGACTCAACTTCACATGATCATAATATCAGAGTGTAATGGGTAG
Organism: Onychomys torridus; assembly: GCF_903995425.1. Taxonomy (NCBI): domain Eukaryota; kingdom Metazoa; phylum Chordata; class Mammalia; order Rodentia; family Cricetidae; genus Onychomys; species Onychomys torridus. The sequence goes on from NC_050443.1 coordinate 127,341,664, forward strand.
CCATTCCAGCCTTGGCCTGGAAGTTCCAACTCCCACTGAGGCTTTAGTAATGGTCACACCTACAAGACAGGGCTGAGAGAGGAGGCTGAAGACCCAGGATCCAAATGAGAGGGATCTCTTAGTGCCAGGAGCCTGGATGCTGGAGGTAGACTGAGCAGAGTTCTCCGGAGAACACCGCTGGACTGTGCCATACCTTTACCAGACCCTACAACCTACCTATCCCTTCATTTGTAAGTTACCCCACAAAACAAACCTCCCTTTTAACTACGTGGAGTGGCCTTAATAATTTCACCAATATCTGGCGCTCACATGGGGCAAATTCCAAAGGCCTGGGTGGCTCCCACCCTCAGCCTCCTCCCCAGCTGGCGGGTACCTAAACCTGCCTGCAAAGTTCCATTTAACCAGGTAATGCCTACGCGGTTCTGTTCCCGAAAAAGGGAGTAGCTAGTCTGGTCTCAGTTCCTAGACCAGGGAAAATCGCTGTGAGTGAGGCGTTCCCCCTCCTCCCTGACTCCCCACCATCTTGGCTCCTGCCTTTAGCTGTCGCCAGCAGGCCCTGCTTTGGAGCTATACCAACGCCTCCTGCTGGCTGAAAAGTGCTACTTCACCCCCCCAAACCACAGAGGGGTAAACTAGGTGAACAAGCGTCTTATTTCAAGTAAAAGTACTTGATAATTTTACACCTTAAAACTGACTAACAAATTTTGAGTAATTCTTGTAATATGACTGACAACATTACCTCACAAGAATTTAAAAACCTTTTTGCCTGTATGATGAATGACATTTTCCTGGAAATATATGACCTCCCTAAGGCATATCTGGCCTGTACCATTTTGGCATTCATCGTATTAATTCACACAGTGTTCAAACACTGGTTTAATAATAAGAACAAAAATGAGTCATTATTGGGACTGATACAGGCTTTAAAAGAGGATTTACAGTCTTTAAAAGATAGCAAAGAAGGCTCACAGAAAAAGATTCTCTCTCTGGAATCTGCTAACCAGGATTTACAGGCTTTCAAAGATAGCAATGAAGGCTTACAGAAAAAAGAGTCTCTCTATGGAATCTGCTAACCAGGATTTACAGGCTTTCAAAGATAGCAATGAAGGCTTACAGAAAAAGATCCTTTCTCTGGAATCTGCTAATCAGGATGTACAAAATAGGCTTGTACCCAAAATTGATTTTATTGATAATAAATGTGAACATTAAATGGATACAACACTAACTCTCCAGACACTACATAAGGAAGAAAGATTATCATTAATTGATAAGATAAGGTCCATGGAATCATGTGTTTCTGAAGAACATAAAAACTTCCATGATTCCATGGGAAATCTGGAGTCCCTTGCAAGAGAGGAGGTTCACTCCCTAGAACAGACCCTAGGTGCTCGTTTACAAGCCCTGGAAGAAACTCTCAGTAAACATGACAAGGGACCTAATAAGCAGAAGGGCAAGACCATACAGGTTGTAACATCTCCAAATGGCTTTCATACAATGGCTTATCCTGTTATCGTCCATGAGAAGCCAGCAGGTGACACACACCCTGAGCCACATATGACATATACATAACAACCAATTTTAACAAGAGACTTAAAAAATATAAAGGAAGCAGTAGTTATGTATGGTATACACTCCACATATGTAAAACAGATGTTAAATTTGTTGTCTACCTCACATAGAATCATTCCAAATGACTGGCATCAGTTAATTTTAGCTATTCTAGAATATAGCCAGCAGTTACAGTGGAAAAGCTGGTTGAGAGAAGAGGCAAGAAATTTAGAACAACAAGGTAAACTCAGAGGTTTTGTGATCTCCCAAGATCAAATGAGGTGATGGATGTTTCGCTGACAGGAATGTACAAGACACTCATGATGAGCATACAATATCCCTATGCCATACAGCAGCTCTAAATGCTTGGGAAAAAAATTCCAGAACCTGGAAAAGCAACTGAGGTATACACAAAGATATTTCAGGGATCGCACGAACCCTTCATTGATTTTTTTTTTTTTACAAAGGCTGAACACAGCTATAACAAAAGCTGTGTCAGATAAAGAATTAAGAAAAGTATTAACTGAGTCCTTGGCATTTGACAATGCTAATGCAGAATGCAAAAGAATACTTACACCATTAAAGATCAGATCAGCTCCTTTGGAAGAATGAATTCAGTATACTAATGGTGTTGAGTCTCTTAACTACAGTAATGAGGCTTGGATAGGAGAGACAAATCCCAGAGGTGAAAGAAGGCCCCGTGGTACCAAATGTTTTAAATGTGGTACACCAGGTCATATAAGTAAAAACTGTACATGGGGTACTCCTAGAAGTAATAAGCCTTCTAGGAATAGCCTAAACAGGAGGCCCCAACCACCTCCTGGATTATGTAGTGATGTGATAAAGGCCAACATTGGACCAGTGAGTGCAGATTAAAAATAGATATACAAGGCAACCCTTTACTGGTGGGAAATGCCTCAGGGGGCCTCTTGCAGGCCCCCAACTCAAATGTGGTAAGAACATTCCCAGCTACTGTGGAAGACATTCCTCTTCAGGACAACTGAATAAACCAATGCCTAATGTAAAAACTGATACTGCAATGGATGATAAAACTGCTCTGATAGATGAATCACTGTTTACAAAGAACACAATAAAACAAATATTTTGGCAGACTTCCATAAATGAACAAAGACCAAAGCTTAGAATTAGAATTAATGGCCTGGTTCTGGAGGGCCTGGTAGATACAGGTGCAGATGTAACCATAATTACACCAAAATTGGGGCATCTGAATTGGCCTTTTCAAGAGGTAGATGTCCAACTTTTAGGGATTGGCATCCTATCTCAGATAAAACAGAGTTTGAGATGGGTTGAATGCATAGATCCAGAAGGACAGAGAGGAAGGCTGAAGAAATATATATAGCAAATGTAGCAGTAAATCTTTGGGGCCAAGATCTGTTACAACAGTGGAATACCCAGAATAAAATTCCTACACTCTCAGAAAAGGAATACAGACCAATGCATGTTTCTAGGAATAATATCATAACATGCTATAAAAAACAGTCACCAACCATTTAGGCTGTACACAAACAGAGCACAACTGCTGTTGAACTCTCAGAAGTACCAACTGCCTTACCTTTAAAATGGCTAACTAATAAACCTGTCTGGGTTGGACAATGGCCTTTGACAAAAGAGAAGCTACAAGCTTTAGAACAGCAGGTTCAAGAGCAGTTAAATGCTCAACACATTGAAGAATCTACCAGCCCTTGGAATTCTCCTGTATTTGTTATTAAGAAAAGTCTGGTAATTGGATAATGCTGACAGATCTGAGAGCTATTAATAAAGTAATTCAGCTGATGAGCTCCCTACAGACTGGGATGCCCTTGCCCTCTCTGCTACCCAAAGAATGGCCTATAATAGTTATTGACTTAAAAGATTGTTTCTTTACCATACCCTTACAAGAAAATGATAGAGAAAAATTTGCCTTCACAGTTCCTAATTATAACAATTCTCAGCCAGTCAAGAGATATCAATGGAAGGTCCTCCCACAGGGAATGTTAAACAGCCCTACCTTATGCCAGGACTTTGTGCAAAAACCATTGGAGATAATTCATGTAAAGTTTCCACAATCCATAATTTATCACTATATGGATGATATCCTATTAGCTGATTCAAAGTTAGACACATTAGAAAGCATGTTTGAAGAAGTAAAAAAAGTTTTGCCTCACTGGGGACTGCAAATTGCCCCTGAAAAAATACCAAGAGGAGATTCTATTAATTACTTAGGACATAAGATAGAGCTACAAAAAATTAGACCCTAAAAGGTACAACTAAAGAGAGATTGATTGAAGACTCTTAATGATTTCCAAAAGTTGTTAGGAAGCATTTCCAAACCTCCTGGGTATCATGGGAATACCCAAAGATGGACTACAAAATTTGGCTAATACTCTAGAAGGGGACAAAGAATTAAATAGTCCAAGAGAATTATCAACCAAAACTGAGAAGGGATTGGCTCTAGTAGAGAAGACAATTTGAGAAGCACATGTGGATTATGTGGATCCAGAACTTAAATGCATTCTTGTCATATTCCCCTCTAGACATTCCACCACAAGTATTTTGATGCAGGGGGAAGATATTATATTGGAATGGATATTCCTACCATGTAAACCAAATAAAAAATTAAAGACTTAATATAGAAAAGATCTCTGATTTGACCCAAAAAGGTAAATTAAGACTTTGCCAGTTGACAGGAATGGACCCAGCAGAAATTGTAGTACCTTTAACTAATGAGGAAATTTCATCACTGTGGAAGGATAATGAATACTGGCAGAGAGCCTGAAGTGACTTTTTGGGAGAGATTAACAACCATTATCCCCAAAGCAAGAGAATAGAATTCATAAAGAAGACTGAATGGGTCCTTCCTCACATTGTACCACAAAAGCTAATTTCTGGAGTCCTCACATTCTATACTGGTGCAAATAAATCAGGGAAAGCAGGATACAAATCAGGAGACTTAAGTAAAGTGGTACAAAGTCCATATAGCTCTGTACAAAAGGCAGAACTGTATGCCATTCTTATGGTACTGATGGACTTCACAGAGCCCCTCAATATAGTCACTGACTCTCAATATGTAGAGAGAGTTGTTTTACATATTGAAACTGCTGAATTTATTCCTGATAATACAGAATTAACTTCATTATTCATACAATTGCAGGAAATCATCAGAAAAAGGGAACATCATATATATACACATATCACATCCCATACAGGTCTGCCAGGACCTCTAGCACAAGGTAATGATGAGATTTATCAGTTACTAATAGGCAATGTGCTAGAATCCTCAGAATTTCATAAGAAACACCATGTAAATAGCAAAGGTTTGAAGAAGGACTTCTCCATCACTTGGCAACAAGCTAAGGATATTGTGAAAAAATGTCCTACTTATTCCTTCTATAACCAAACTCCATTACCTGCAGGGAGCAATCTAAAAGGTATACAAAGAAATGAAATTTAGCAGATGGATGTGTTACATTTTGCAGAATTTGGAAGATTAAAGTATGTACACCATACCATTGACACCTATTCAGGATTTCAGTGGGCAACTCCTATGAATTCTGAAAAGGCTGATTCTGTGATTACACACCTATTAGAAGTTATGGCTATCATGGGAATACCTGTACAAATTAAGACAGACAATGCCCCAGCATATGTCTCCAATAAAATGAGACAGTTCCTTGCTTATTATAATATAAAGCATGTTACAGGTATACCACACAATCCCACAGGCCAAGCAGTCATAGAAAGATCCAATCGAACTTTAAAGGATATGCTAAATAAACAGCAACAGGTAACAATGACTCCTAGAAATAGATTGCATAGTGCTTTATTAACCTTGAATTTTCTCAATGCTGATGAGAAAGGAACAACAGCTGCGGAGAGACATTGGATGACAGACAAAACTCCTGAGCTAAACCAACTGGCTTATTTCAAAGATGTGTTGACCTCAGAATGGAAACCTGGATATGTCCTACGTTGGGGAAGGGATTTTGCTTTTGTTTCCGCAGGAGAAGAAAAGGTGTGGATACCAACAAAATTAATAAAAATTTGATTCGAACAAGAGAAGCGCCTTTAAGAGGAGAAGTAAAAGATCATCCACCAATATGACATCTCTTCAAGTTGTAAGAAAAATTTAACAATCAAAGGTTGGGGTAAGGTACTGTTTTTGTCTTTCCAGGATAATGGAAATACCCATCTTCCAGAAATCATAAGGCCTTGGATATCTGGATGTTTACAGCAGAAAGAAAGAATCTATTGGTACCAATCTACACAGGGTAAGATATCACTGTCTAACATCTATATCTCTATCAATCTAGAATAGTTGTGGTTCCAATTTAATTATAAACCAAGCTGGCTTTGGAGATGAAATTGGCTCACTCCTTCTCTAAACCCAAGCATATTGATAAAAGAAAAGGTTGAGAGATTCTTCAGTCCCATATCAGAAGAGCCCTCTGGTGTGAGACAGAAGGAAAACCAATTATAAGGGACCATTATCTTCAAGATTTTAATTCTCTCCATGCTTACTATTGATTTCTTGGAATCCTTTCTTACATGTCATGACATCTTTAAATCCAAACCTTCCATTCTGATAAAAAATAAGTTTTTTTCCAATAGCAATCTCTGAAGTCTCCAGAAGGAAGATGGGGCCCCAACAACAACAACTCTATCCAATCCAGAATGATGCAATGGTAATCATCATCATACTACACTTCTTGCCAAAATTTCAGACAATCTTACCCACTACTCTGAGAGTTGCTGCAGAATCTACAGTTAGTCTAACTGAGATTTAACTATCTGAGCTTTCTCACAATACCCAACAGAGATACCATCGCCCCCTAAACAGCAGGAAGCAATTCTAAGAAAACGATGCCCCTTCTCCCTAAGGTTCATATTTCTCAGGGTTATGGATAATGGTTCTAGGGTTGGGGGTGGAAGAAACTGTTAAACTCAGTACTCTCCTTAAGGAAAGAAAATATGTCTCAAAAAAAAAAAAAAGGGAAAAGAAGAAATGGAATGGATAGGTATAAGATATTATATGGTAGACTGTCATATACATTAGTAAACAAATTTAGTAATATAGCAGCCTTTGCACTGTTATGAATTCTTATATGTTGATACAATTATAAACTTTTTACATTCCTATTTAAGATAATTTGTATATTGATACAAATACAGAACTATATTTGTTATATTGTACACATATTTTTACTCTTATGTGAAATATTTGTATATTGATACAAATGTGAATTTATATCTGTCATACTGTATGTATGTTCTACTTCTGTTTAAGATATGCTATATACTGATATATGTTTAGGATTATTATCATATTACATATTGCACTATATATTCCTACCTCTGTTAAAGATATTTTGTGTATTGTCACAATTTAAAGTCATTGTCTTTTTACTGTACATTTTCTTACAGACTGTTTGCCTTATTTATAGGAAGCTTAGTCCTTAGGTTGTTTAGGTAGATAAGACTTACATAGTTATTGTCACCTATGCTTGTCATCTCTATAATTATGTTTGTTAGGTTATCCAGATTTATAAATACATAGGTCAGATGGACAGGTAATCTTCAAACACTTCATGGACCTAGAGAACATGGCATTTAAATAACTTAGAATTCTGTTGACGTGAGACACAATTGCTCCTGGCAGCACCAATTTGTTCCCGAGAGAATGTTGAGCTTCTAAGACATTTCCATTTGGAAGTTTGTCTTCTTGGCACAAAATGGCCTCCTGTGCAAAGAACTGCCCTTGCCTCAACTGCTGACAGTATAAATGCTGTCCTTTCTGGACAAGTGGGACAGAAGGAAAGTGACCAATGTACTCTGCCAAGACAGGGTAAGATGGTCTTTCAGAATTCCTGTTTCTGAAAATGGTCTGTCAGATACTCTAGGCCTGTAGCCAATTTGAATGCACCAACGATGGTGAGGAAAAAATTAGGTGACTGTCCAGGCTGCCATCTGTCTCTGTCTACTCTTGCAAGACTCTCAAAAGTTGCTTGCATCCTTCTCCCATTTCTCAGGTATTATTATATTCCTCCTCAGGTCTTTGATGAGATTGAAGACTAGCAGTTATAGTTACAACTTAGTATATATATATATATTATATATACACATACACACATATATCTATATATATTTATATATATAACATCTTAGATAGAATATATTAAGTATTAGATAGACTCAGGTTCTTTAGGATAGGACACCTTTTGGAATAATCTTTGTAACATGCCACCTACCCACACTCTAGTCTTCCCTGGATTTTAGTATGTGTTTCTTGCTTGATATTGTTTGCATTGATTGTAGTCCCATCTTATCTAGGTCATTATCTCTCATTACTCCTGGACAATATTTGATGACCATTTCTTTGTATATTGTCTTGTATTAGGTTAGAACCTTCTTATTTAGACAAAAAGGGGAGAAGTAGTGGGTAGCTATCCCAGCCTTGGCCTGGAAGTTCCAACCCCCATTGAGGGTTTGGTAGTGGTCATGCCTAAAGGCAAGGCTGAGAGAGGAGGCTGAAGACCCAGGATCCAAATGAGAGGGATCTCTTGGTGCCTGGAGTCTTGATGCTGGAGGTAGACTGAGCAGAGTTCTCCAGAGAACACTGCTGGACTGCGCCATACCTTTGCCAGACCCTACAACCTACCTATCCCTTCATTTGTAAGTTACCCCACAAAATAAACCTCCCTTAATAATTTCACCAATATCAGATAATGGCTTTTAGGTGAGTAGCAGGAAATATTAATGTGTTGGATTCATTTTCAAAACCAGTTTATGGCCCCTTTGGGATTTTCTCTATGGTCTCTGTATGGTGTAGATGCTGTTGTGGTTTGGGGAAATGCACCCTCTAAAGGTTCATGTGTTAAAAACTTGGTTGCCAGCCTCTGGCTGGAGGTGATGGTACCTCATTAAAGAAGTCAAGACATAAAGAGTATGTTAGGACCAGATCCCTTTTGATCACATTGCTTTTGGCTACCATGAGGTGAACAGGTCCCCTATGATGATCTGCCTCACTATAGGCCCTAAAACAAGGGAGTTAGGCAACAAAGAACTGAATCCTCTGAAATCATGGACCTCCAAATTTCCTTCTTATAAGTTGATTCTATGAGGTATTTCATCACAGTTGATTAACACAGACACTGAGTTGTAATGATCCACATTCTGTAACATCTCATGAGCCAAAGCAACAAGGTACATCATTTTTTGTGGGAATGAGAGCTTGATGCAGGGAGGAGCCAGGGGGCCTTTAGAGGGATAATCAGCCTCCCAGGAATGATGCAGCAGAAAGAACACCAACTTCTCAACTATGACAGAGCCAGCATACTAGGAGGACAGCTTTGGTATTTCAGGGAACCCATTTTGGTCTTATTGTAGCACAAGCAAGATTTGGTATAATTTCAGTTCAGGAGAATATAAGACGTGTCTCTATGCCTCTCAGCTCTCAACACTCAGGTTCTACTTTGTACTTTTATCTATGAGTGAGTGTCCAAGGCAGCTGAGAGATATTCACTCTCACCCAGAGTCCTGGCACTTCACAGGAATAATAAAAGAGTAAGTCAGCAACTGCTTGTAGGTAATTGATGGAGCAGTTATCTGAAGCACATACTCAGGATTAGTATTTTCAGTGCTGTGTTTAGGAAGTGGGGAATGGGAAGGCTCGTCAAGGCTTGCATATGAAGGCTGTATGCCCAGATTCCACATAGGGCGAGCCCAGCAAATGCATGCTATTAAAAAGTATATTGGAGAGCCTGCCAGCACCTGGCTGGACTAAGAGGTAAGTCTTTATCCTCATTCCCAAACACCCCAGCTCCTAGGCTTTGGGCCCAGGAGCACAACCTTGTGTCCCTATACCCCCACCCATTGCAGTTCCAGTTTAAGGCCAGTTGGCAAGCAGACCTCCTGCACACAGGACAGACTAACACTATCCCCCATCAGACCCTGTAACTCAAGCCCCACGTCCCCCAAATCCCACCCACCCTCTGAGACTGCAACAGTTTCCTGACACAGAGCCTGCCAGCACCCAACTGGACTAAGAGGCCATTTGGCAGGCAGACATACTGTAGACAGGTCAGACTACCACCCTCTACCACATGGTAAGACTGCAGCTACTTCCTGGCCCACTAGTGCCAGCTGGACTAAGAGCTACTCCCTAAGACAAAAAGTCCATCAGCATTGACTAGACCTAGAGCTCCCACTGGATCAAGAGTATCAATCAGACCAAAAGAGGCTCCCTCAGACACAGACATCGCTTGCACCAAGTGGAGAAAGAGATGGGTAGACGCCAGTGCAAAAATACACTCTACAACATAAAAATCAATATGGCTCCATCAAAACCTACATCAGTAAGACCTGAACATCTCAACACAGAAAACACAGAAGATATCTACCATAAAATGATTTTAAGAAGATATTAGAGATCTTAAAAGAGGGCACCATCCTAGGAGGACCTGCCCAACTGGCCCAAGCTGCTGGCCAATTGGTGGGCCCTGTGGGAAGGCTCCCCTTTTCCCAAGCCTGCAGGCAGATCCTGCAGTCTTCACATCCTGCCCCCCACACCCATTTGCCTGAGACCCCAGCCACTTCCTGAGACTCAGAGACTGGCCCCCAGCTCCAATCCACCCCGGAACTCTCATCTAGACCAGAGACCAGAGAGACCCTCTGGTGGATGCTACAACCTCAATGCCTTGCCCCCACACCCATCTCCTGGAGACCCCAGCCACTTCTGGAGACACAGAGACCAGTGTCCAGTATTCCTTCCTGTCCTGGATCTCCCATCTGGACCAGAAAGCCCCCAGCTCCTATGTGCCCAGGAACTCCCATCTGGACCAGAGCTTCCACCCTGCCCCAGAACTCCCATCTGGACAAGATAAGGAGATCCCAGGGACTTCCTGAGACTCAGAGTCCAGCCCCCCATCTCCTATCCAGCCAGCACTCTCATCTGGACCAGAGCTCCTATCTGGCCCAGAGCTTCTATCTGGACTAGAGAGAGGCTCCCTAACTCTGTCAGCTCTGTCTGGACCAAGTACACTGATAAGACCAAGAACGAACCCAAGAGGAGATGGGCAGATGCCAAGGCAGAAGTACATACAACAAAATAAAGAGCAATACAGCATCACCAGAACCTAACCCTTCTCCAACAGCTAGACCTGAACATCATGGAATGGAAGAAGAAGGAGAAAACAACCTTATAAGTAACATCATGAAGAGGCTAGTGCCTTATATAGAAGCAATCAAAAATAAAGTGGAGGAACAGACAAACAAAAAACGGGAAGAATGTTATAAAAAACTAGAGGAAAGGACAATTAAAACAGAAGAAAACAATAAGTCCCTGAAAGAAAATCAGGAAAAAACAAGGGAAACAGTCTAAGACCTTAAGAGAGAAATAGAAAAAATGAAGAAGACACTAGCAGAAGGAATGCTGGAAATAGAAAATCTGAGTAAACAAACAGAAACTTCAGAGGCAAGTATAACCAACAGAATGCAAGAGATGGAAGAGAGGATCTCTGGTGTTGAAGATACATTACAAGAGATAGCTTCATCAGTCAAAGAAAACACTAAAACCAACAAAGTCATGGCCCAAAATGTCCAAGAAATTTGGGACACCATGAAAAGACCAAACCTATGAATAATAGGGGTAGAGGAAGGAGAAGAATACCAATGCAAAGGCACAGAAAATATATTTAACAAGATCATAGAAGAAAACTTTCCCAACTTAAAGAAGGAATTGCCTATGAAGATACAAGAAGCCTATAGAACACCAAACAGACTAGACCCCCCAAAAAAGTCCCCTCACCACATAATAATTAAACAACTAAACATACAGAATAAAGAAAGAATATTAAGGGCAACAAAGGAAAAAGGCCAAGTGACTTATAAAGGCAAACCCATCAGAATAACACCCGATTTCTCAATGGAGACTTTGAAAGCCAGAAGGACCTGGACAGATATAATGAAGACACTAAGAGACCATGGATGCCAGCCTAGACTAATATACCCAGCAAAACTTTCAATCATCATAGATGGAGTGAACAAGACCTTCCAAGACAAAACCAGATTTAAGCAATACTTATCCACAAACCCAGCCCTACAGAAAGCACTAGAAGGAAAATTCCAACCTAAGGAAGTCAGATACACCCATGAAAACACAGGCAATAGATAACGCCACAGCAGTAAACCCCAAAGAAGAGAAGTACACACACACTACCACCAAAAAATAAAAATAATAACAGGAACAAACAATCACTGGTAATTAATATCCCTTAATATCAATGGACTTAATTCACCTATAAAAAGACACAGACTAACAGACTGGATATGAAAACAAGACCCATCTTTTTACTGCATACAAGAAACACACCTCAAATTCAAAGACAGACACCTCCTAAGAATAAAAGGCTTGGAAAAGACTTTCCAATCAAATGGTCTTTAGAAACAAGCTGGTGTAGCCATCTTAATATCCAACAAAATAGACATCAAACTAAAATCAATCAAAAGAGATGATGAGGACATTACATACTCATCGCAGGAGAGATCTACCAAGATGAAGTCTCAATTCTGAACGTTTATGTCACAAACACAAGGGCACCCACATATGTAAAAGAAACATTACTAAAGCTTAAATCACATGTAAAACCCCACACATTAATAGTGGGAGACTTCAACACCCCACTTTCACCTCTGGACAGATCTGCCAAATTGAAACTTAACAAAGACGTAATGGTCTTAACTGATGTTATGGCTCAAATGGACTTAATCGGTATCTACAGAACATTCCACCCAAACAAAAAAGAATATACCTTCTTCTCAGCACCCCATGGAACCTTCTCTAAAACCGACCACATACTTGGCCACAAAGCAAATCTCAACAGATACAAAACAATTGGAATAACCTCCTGTGTTCTGTCGATCACCATGGTTTAAAGTTAGATTTCAACAACAGAAAAACTACAGAAATCCTACAGTCTCATGGAAACTGAATAATGCTCAACTGAATCACCAATGGTTTAAGGAAGAAATAAAGGAAGAATTTAAAGACTTCCTAGAGATCAATGAAAGTGAATATACCACATACCCAAACTTATGGGATACTATGAAAGCAGTGTTAAGAGGGAAATTCATAGCACTGAATGCCAACATAAAGAAGCTGGAGAAATTTCATGCTAGTAACTTGACAGCACACCTGAAAGCCCTTGAACAGGAAGAAGCAAAGTCTCCCAGGAGGAACAGATGCCAGGAATTTATCAAATTGAGAGCTGAAATCAATAAAATATAAATAAAGAGAACAATACAAAGGATTAATGAAACAAAGACTTGGTTCTTTGAGAAGATCAACAAGATAGACAAGCCCTTATCCAAACTAACCAAAAGACAGAGAGAGAGCATCCAAATTAGCAAAATCAGAAATGAGAAGGGGGACATAACAACAGACAATGAAGAAATCCAGAAAATCATCAGGTCATACTTCAAAAACCTCTACTCCACAAAACTGGTAAATCTAAAAGAAATGGATAATTTTCTGGATAGGTACCACATACCTAAGTTAAATCAAGACCAGATAAACCATTTAAATAGTCCAATAACCCCTAAGGAAATAGAATCAGTCATTAAAAGTCTCCCAACCAAAAAAAGCCCAGGAGCAGATGGTTTCACTGCAGAATTCTACCAGATCTTCAAACAACACTTACTACGAATACGCTTTAAATTGTTCCACACAATAGAAGCAGAAGGAATATTACCAAACTCCTTCTATGAGGCAACAATTACCCTGATTCCTAAACCAAACAAAGATGTAACAAAGAAAGAGAACTACAGACCTATCTCCCTCATGAACATTGATGCAAAAATACTCAATAAAATTCTGGCAAACAGACTCAAGAACACATCAAAACAATTATCCACCATGATCAAGTAGACTTCATCCCAGGGATGCATGGGTGGTTCAACATATGAAAGTCCATCAATGTAATACACCATATAAACAAACTCAAAGAAAAAAAAAACCACATGATCATCTCACTAGATGCAGAAAAGGCATTTGACAAAATCCAACACCCCTTCATGATAAAGGTCTTGGAGCGATAAGGAATACAGGGAACATATCTAAACATAATAAAGGCAATCTACAGCAAGCCTACAGCCAACATCAAATTAAATGGAGAGAAACTCAAAGCAATACCACTAAAATCAGGAACAAAGCAAGGCTGCCCCCTCTCCCCATACTTATTCAATATAGTACTTGCAGAGCTCTAAGACAACATAAGGAGATTAAGGGGATACAAATTGGAAAGGAAGAATTCAAGCTCTCCCTATTTGCAGATGACATGATAGTACATATGAATGCTCCCAAAAATTCAACCAAGGAACTGATACAGCTAATAAACACCTTCAGCAACATAGCATGATACAAGATCAATTCAAAAAAATCAGTAGCCCTCCTATATACAATAGACAAACAGGCTGAGAAGGAAATCAGAGATACATAACCCTTTACAATAGCCACAAATGATATAAAATACCTTGGGGTTATGCTAACTAAGCATGTGAAGGACCTATATGACAAGAACTTTAAGTCCCTGAAAAAAGAAATTGAAGAAGATGTCAGAAAATGGAAAGATCTCCCATGCTCATGGATAGGCAGGATTAACATAGTAAAAATGGTGATCTTACCAAAAGCAATCTACAGATTCAACACAATCCCCATCAATTTACCAACACAATTCTTCAGAGATCTGGAGAGAATAATACTCAACTTCGTATGGAAAGACAAAAAACCCAGGATAGCCAAAAGAATCCTGTACAATAAAACAACCTCTGGAGGCATCACAATCCCCAACCTCAAGCTCTACTATAGAGCTACTGTATTAAAAACAGCTTGATACTGGCATAAAAACCGTCATGTGGACCAATGGAATCAAATTGAAGACCCTGACATTAACCCACACACCTATGAACTATAATTTTTGACAAAGAAGCCAGAAACGTACAATGGAAAAAAGAAAGCATCTTCAACAAATGGTGCTGGCATAACTGGATGTCAATGTGTAGAAGGCTGCAAATAGACCCATATCTGTCACCATGCACAAAACTTAAGTCCAAGTAGATCAAAGACCTCAACATAAATCCAGTTACTCTGAAGTTGATAGAAGAGAAAGTAGGAAGTACTTTGAACGCATTGGCACCAGAGAGCACTTTCTGAATATAACACCAGTAGCACAGACACTGAGAGAAACAATCAATCAATGGGACCTGTTGAAACTGAGAAGCTTTTGTAGAGCAAAGGACATGATCAACAAGACAAAGCAACAGCCTACAGAATGGGAAAAGGTCTTCACCAACTCCACATCTGACAGAGGGCTGATATCCAGAATATATAAAGAACTCAAGAAATTAGACATCAAAATGCCCAACAGTCCAGTTAAGAAATGGTCAATAGAACTAAACAGAGAATTCTCCACAGAGGAAGCTCAAATGGCTGAAAGACATTGAAGGAATTGCTCAACATCCCTAATTATCTGGGAAATGCAAATCAAAACGACTCTGAGATACCACTTTACACCTGTCAGAATGTCTAAGATCAAAAACACAGAAGACAGCTTATGCTGGAGAGGATGTGGAGCAAGGGGAACACTCCTACACTACTGGTGGGAATGCAAGCTTGTACAGCCACTTTGGAAATCAATATGGTGCTACCTTCGAAAATTGGGAATCCATCTCCCCTAAGACCCAGCTGTAGCACTCTTGGGCATATACCCAAAGAGTGCTCAATCATACCAGAAGGGCATTTGCTCAGCTATGTTCATATCAGCTTTGATTGTAATAGCCAGAACCTGGAAACAACCTAGATGCCCTTCAACTGACGAACGGATAAAGAAAATATGGTACATATACACAGTGGAGTACTACTCCACAGAGAAAACCAATGACATCATGAGGTTTGCAGGCAAATGGATGGATCTAGAAAAAATCATCCCACATGAGGTCACCCAGACTCAGAAAGACAAACATGGTATTTACTCACTCATAGGAGGATACTAGATGTAAAACAAAGATGACTAGACTGCTACACAACTCTAGGGAGGCTACCTAGAAGACAGGACTCTAGGAAAGACACAGGGATCACCCAATGACAGAGAAATGGATGATATCTACATGAACAACCTGGACCAGAGTGGGAGAAATGAAGGGCAAGGTTTGAGGGAAGGGAGGCTTGGAGAAGCAGGAGATCCCAGCTGGATCAGGAACAGAAAGGGAGAACAAGGAATGGTAGACCATGATGGATGAGGACCACATGTGAACAGGAGTGGGCAGAGTGCTGGAGAGGTCCCCTGAGGTCCACAGTGATGCATCCTCTGTAGACTGGTGGCAGTGGTTGAAAGAAAGCCTGATCTGACCTAGTCTGGTGATCAGATGGCCAAACACCCTGATGGTTGGGTTGGAACTCTCATCCAGTGACTGATGGAAGTGGATGCAGAGATCCTCAGCCAGGCCCCAGGTGGAGCTCCGTGTGTCCAGTTGTACAAAAGGAGGAGGGACTGTGGGAGCGTGCATTGTTGAATCCAGGATTGGCAAAAGCACGGGGACAAAAGGCCAGAGGAACGGAAGCACATGAATTGTGAACCAAAGGCCCCCAGCTGGATCAGGCCCTCTGGATAAGTGAGACAGTTGAGTGGCTTGGATTGTGGGAGGCACCCAGGCTATGGGACCTGGAGCTGTCCTTAGTGCATGAGCTGGCTGTTTGGAACCTGGTGCTTACACAGGGACACTTTGCTCAGCCTGCAAGGAGGGAACTGGACCGGCCTGTACTGAATCCACCAAGTTTAAATGAATCCCCAAGGGAGTCTTGGCCCTGGAGGAGATGGGAATGGAGGGAAGGGGATGGGGGTAAGGTGGGGGTGGGTGCGGGAGGGGGGAGGACAGGGGAACCTATGGCTGATATGTAAAATTAAAACACAAATAAAAAGAAACACATGATCATCTCATTTGATGCTTAAAAAGCCTTTGACAAAATCCAATACCCCTTCATGATAAAGTTTCTAGAGAGATCAGGAATACAAGGAACATGCCTAAACATAATACAGGCAATTTACAGCAAGCCGACAGCCAACATCAAATTAAATGGAGAGAAATTAAAAACGATTGCACTCAAATCAGTAAAAAGACAAGGCTGTCCACTCTCCCCATACTTACTCAATGTAGTACTTGAATTCCTATCTAGAGCAATAAGACAACAAAAGGAAATCAAAGGGATACAAATTGGAAAGGAAGAAGTCAAACTTTCATTATTTGCAGACAATATTAGTAGACATAAATGACCCCAACAATTCTGCCAAGGAACCCCTACAGCTGATAAACTCCTTCAGTAAGGTGGCAGAATACAAGATTAACTAAAAAAATCAGTAGACCTCCTATATACAAATGAAAAAGGGGCTGAGAAAAAAATCAGAGAAACATCACCCTTTACAATAGTCACAAATAATATAAAATACCTTGGGGTAACTCTAAGCAATGAAAGACCTGTATGATAAGAACTTTAAGTCTCCTTCCAGGCTGAGCAAAGTGTCCCCACATAAGCCCCAGCTTCCAAACAGCCAGCTCATGTACTAAGGACAGGTCCAGCTCCCACTGCCTTGGTGTCGTCCAAACTGTTCAAGCTATTCAGTTGTCTCACTTATCCAGAGGCCTCATCCAGTTGGGGGCTCCACAACTTTTGGTTCATAATTCATGTGTTTCCATTAGTTTGGCTATTTGTCCCTGTGCTTGCCTATACTGAATCTACCTGGTTGAGCTGAATCCCTAGGGAAGTCTTTGCCCTGGAGGAGATGGGAATGGGGGGAAGGGGCTGGGGAAAGGCAGGGGCGGTGGTGGGACGGGGAGGCAACCTATGCCTGATATGTAAAATTGAAACACAAATATCCGTATAAAAAATAAAATTTGAAAAAAAAGAACTTTAAGTCTCTGAAGAAAGAAATTGAAGAAGATATCAAAAAAAAAAAAAAGGAAAGATCTCCCATGTTCATGGATAAGTAGAATTAGCATAGTAAAAATGGCAATCTTACCAAAATCAATATACAGATTCAACCCAATTCCCATCAAAATCCCAATACAATTCTTCACAGACTTGGAAAGAACAATACTTAACTTTATATGGAAAAACAAAAAACCTAGGACTGCTAAAAGAATCCTGTATAATAAGCAACCTCTGGAGGCATCATGATCCCTGACCTCAAGTTCTACTATAGAGCTATAGTAATAAAAACAGCTTGGTACTGGCATAAAAACTGACATGTGGACCAATGTAATTGAATTGAAGACCCTGTCATTAACCCACACATCTATGAACATATGATTTTTGACAAAGAAGCCAAAACTGTACCATGGAAAAAAGAAAGCTTCTTCAACAAATGGTGCTGGCATAACTCGATATCAGCATTCAGCAGATTGCAAATAAATCCATATCTGTTGCCATGTTCAAAACTCATGTCCAAGTGGATCATTGACCTCAACATAAATCCAGTTACACTGAACTTGATAGAAGAGAAAGTAGGAATTATTCTGGAATGAATTGGCATAGGAGACCTAAATATAACACCAGTAGCACAGACACTGAGCAACAACTAATAAATGGGACCTCATGAAACCGAGAAGCTTTTGTAGAGCAAAGGACATGGTCAATAAGACCAAATGACAGCCTACAGAATGGGAAAAGATCTTCACCAACCCCACATCTGACAGAGGGCTGATATCCAAAATATATAAAGAACTCAAAAAGCTAGACATCAAAATATTGAACAATCCAATTAAAAAATGGGCTACAGAGCTTAACAGAGAATTCTCAACAGAATCTGAAATGGCTGAAAGGCATTTAAGGAATTGCTCAACATCCTTAGATATCAGGTAAATACAAATCAAAACAACTCTGAGATATCATCTTACACCTGTCAGAATGTCTAAGATCAAAAGCACTGAAGACAACTCATGTTGGAGAGGATGTGGGGCAGGGGGAACACTCCTTCATTGTTGGTGGGAATGCAAATTGAAAAGCCGCTCTGGAAATCAATATGGTGGTTTCTCAGAAAATTGGGAATAAGTCTTCCTCAAGACCCAGTTATACCATTCTTGGGCATATACCCAAGGAATGCTCAATCTTTCCACAAGGACATATCAACTATGTTCATATCAGCATTATTCCTAATAGCAAGAACCTGGAAGCAACCTACATGCCCCTCAACTGAAGAATGGATAAAGAAAATGTGGCACATATACACAATGGAGTACTACTCAGCAATAAAAAACAATGATATCATGAAATTCACAGGCAAATGGATGGATCTAGAAAATATCATCTTGAGTGAGGTATTCCAGACTCAGAAGGACAAACATAGTATACTTACTCATAAGTGGATACTAAATGGGAGGGAAGGGATGGCCAGACTGCAACCCACAACTCCAGAGAGGCTAGCTAATTGGAAAAGACCCTTGTAGGGACACATGGATGACCCTATGAAAGAGAAGTGGATGAGATCTACATGAGTGGACTGGGTGTTGGGGGGTGGCAGAGGGTGAGGAGTTGGGGATGACAAACAACATAGGGAAATGGGAGGAACAGGGACAGTTGGGAGGGCAGGGAGGAAGATACCAAGATAGATGAGGACATCATGGGAATAGAAAGACGCAGGGTGCTGGGGAGGCTCTCAGGAATCCACAAGGTTGACCTCACCTTGGTCTGCTGGCAGTGGTCCAGAGGGTGCCTGGACTGGTCTACTCTGGTGACTGGCCTAGCATAACCTAGCTGTCATCATAGAGCCTTTGTCCAGTGACTGATGGAGGCAGATACATAGATCCATGGCCAGCACCTGGCTGAGCTCTGGGAATCCAATTAATGAGAGAGAGGAGAGATACTGCAGGTGAGGGACATTAAGATCATGATGGGAGGATGTGCAGAGATGACTGGCCACACTGGTGGAAGCCCATGAACTATGGACTGGTGGCTGTGGAGTCCCCATGGGACTGGACTAGGCCCTCTGGACATGGAAGATGGTTGTTTGGCTCAAACTGTTTTTTGGGGGAGGCACCCAGGCAGGGGTCCCTGTTATATGGGCAGGCCTCTGGAATCTGGTGCTTATGGTGTGACACCTTGTAGAGCCTTGGTGCAGTGGGAAGGGGCTCAGTATTCTGGGCTCTGCTGACTTCCCATGGGAGACCTCAATTTGGGGGATGTGGGGATGCAGGGTGGCTTGGGAAAAAGGGCTGGGGGTAGTGGTAGAAAGGAGGAGGGAGGAGGGGGTGTCTGTGGAAGCATGTGGAGTGAATAGAAAATTTCTTAATAAAGAAAAATGAAAAAAAAAAGAAGCATTTTGAAAGACGGGTTGGAGGGATTACTCAATCAGTAAATACTTCCCTTGTGAGCCTGAGGACCTGAGTTTAACCCCCAGGAACTATGTAGAAAAAATTATGAGTGGTGGTCTGTGGTTGTAATCCCAGTAGTAGTGGAAATAGGAGGATCCCAGAACCTCACTTGCCAGCTAGTCTAGACTAGCTAGTAAGTTCCCAGTCAATGAGAGACTCTGCTTCAAGGGAAGTGGATGGCCCTGAGGATAACACCTGAAGTTGTCCTCTGGCCCTCATACACATATGCACACATGTGTGTGCACAACTCTTCCACACATGGAACACACACATGTATATACTCATGTATAAAAAATGAGAAATGTGTGGTTAAAAAATACATGACATTGTTGACCTGTCAATCTTTTAAAAATATATTTATTTATTAAAATTTTTTTCATTTTACATAACAACCCCAGTTCCCCCTCCCTCCCCTTCTCCTGCCTCCTCACCTCCCTCCCACTCTACCCCCATCCACTCCTCAGAGTGGGTAAGGCCTCCCATGGTAGTCAACAAAGTCTGGCATATCAAGTTGAAGCAGAGCCTAGCCCCTCCCCATTGTATCAAGGCTGAGCAAGGTATCCCACACAGGGAGTGGGCTCCAAAAAGCCAGTTCATGTACCTGTGATAAGTCCTGGTCCTGCTGCCAGAGACCCCACAAACAGATCAAGCCACACAACTGTCACCCACATTCAGCAGGCCTAGTTTGGTCCCATGCAGGTTCCCGAGCTGTCAGTCCAGAGTCACTGAGCTCCAACTAGCACCAGTCAGCTGTCTCTGTGGGTTTCCCCATGATGATCTTGATCCCCTCTTCTTCTTCTTCTTCTTCTTCTTCTTCTTCTTCTTCTTCTTCTTCTTCTTCTTCTTCTTCTTCTTCTTAATGCTCTTTATTGAAGGAGGGACGACTTAAATACAGGCTTACAGTACAATGGGAGAACCCCAGAGGGCAGAAGTTCGATTTTTTCATTTTTTTTGAGCTGAGAATTGAACCTGTGCTGTCAAGTGCTCTACCACTGAGCTAAGTCCCCAACCCCGCTCCTGATGTTTTACAATCTTGCATTTAAGCTGTTAACGCCCAATATGCTGGATACACAGACAAGGAACTTACCTTAAGCATTCAGGAGGGTGGAATCTGGCAGGGAATTAGCATAGGGAGCATATCAAGGTCAAGGTCAGAAGGTGATCATGCTGATATACAAAGACAGTCTTTATATGATGACCACACCCTGGCTTTATGTCACATGGCAGCCTTGAATGCTTGGGACAGAATTGAAGAAGTAGGAAAGAAAATTGAGTCATTTACAAAAGTTATACAAGTCCCAAAAGTAGCCTTCACTGATTTCTTACAAAGACTGACTTCAGCAGTAAATAAAATTCAGATGCTAGACAGATAATAATTGATTCAAAAGACATTGAGAAGGATATTTCATATTCATCAAAGGAAAAGTCCATCAAGATGAAGTCTCAGTTCTGAATATGTATGTCCCAAATACAAAGGCACCCACATTTGTAAAAGAAACATTACTAAAGCTTAAACCACACATTAAACCCCAAACATTAAGAGTGGGAGACTTCAATACCCCACTCTCACCAATGGACAAGTCTGGAAGACAGAAACTTAACAGAGAAATAGGGGAAATAACAGATATTATGACTTAAATGGACTTAATAAAAATCTATAGAACATTTCACCCAAACACAAAGGAATATACCTTCTTCTCAGCACCTCATGGAACCTTCTCTAAAACTGACCACATACTCAGTCACAAAGCAAATATCAATAGACACAAGAAAATTAGAATAACCCCTTGTATGTCTTCAGACCACCATGAGCTAAAGTTAGAGTTCAACAATAACACAAACTACAGAAAGCCTAAGAACTCATGGAAACAGAACAATTCTCAACTGAACCACCTCTGGGTCAAGGAAGAAATAAAGAAATTAAAGACTTCCTAAAATTCAATGAAAATAAATCCACAACATATCCAAACTTATAGGACACTATAAAAGCAGTGCCAAGAGGAAAGTTCACAGCGCTAAGTGCCCACATAAAGAATTTGGAGAAATCTCACACAAGTGGATTAACAGCACACCTGAAAGCTCTAAACAAAAAGAAGTCAACCCACCCAGGAGGAGTAGATGGCAGGAAATAATCAAACAGAGGGCTGAGATCAATAAAATAGAAACAGAGAACATTACAAAGAGTCAATAAAATAAAGAATTGTTTCTTTGAGAAAATCAACAAGGTAGACAAACCCTTATTCAAACTAACCAAAAGGCAGAGAGAGAATATCCAAATTAACAAAATAAGAAATGGGGACATATACAATAGACACTGAGGAATACAGAAAATCATTAGGTCATACTTCAAAAACCTGTACTCCACAAAATTGGACAATCTAAAAGAAATGGACAACTTCCTTGATAGATACCACATACCAAAATTAAATCAGGACCAGATAAACAATTTAAACAGATCTACAAACCCTAAGGAAATAGAAGCAGTCATTAAAAAACTCCTCCCCCCTCAAAAAAAAAAAAAAAAAAAAAAAAAAAAGCTCAGGGCCAGGTGGTTTCAGTGCAGAATTCTACCAGAATTTCAAAGAAGAGCTAATACCAATACTCTTCAAATTGTTCTGCACATTAGAAACAGAAGGAATATTGCCAAATTCTTTTTATGAGGCTACAGTTACCCTGATACTCAAGCCACACAAAGATGCAACAAAGAAAGAATTACAAACCAATCTCCCTCATGAACATTGATGCAAAAATACTCAATAAAATACTGACAAACTGAATTCAAGAACACATTAAAAAAATCATCCACCATGGTCATGTAGGCTTCATCCTAGAGATGCAGGGATGGTTCAATATACAAAAATCTGTCAATGTAATACACCATATAAACAAACTGAAAGATTTAGCTCAGTGGTAGAGTGCTTGCCTAGCAAACACAAGGCCCTGGGTTTGATCCTCAGCTCAAAAAAAAAAAAAAAAAAAAACTGAAAGAAAAAAAACCATGATTATCTCATTGGGTGCTGAAAAAGCCTTTAACCAAATCCAACACCCATTCATAATAAAGGTTCTGTAGAGATCAGGGATGTACAATGGAAAAAAGCATCTTCAACAAATGGTGCTGGCATAACTGGATGTCAATGTGTAGAAGGCTGCAAATAGATCCATATCTGTCACCATGCACAAAACTTAAGTCCAAGTGGATCAAAGACCTCAACATAAATCCAGTTACTCTGAACCTGATAGAAGAGAAAGTAGGAAGTGGTCTTGAACGCATTGGCACAGGAGATCACTTTCTAAATATAACACCAGTAGCACAGACACTGAGAGAAACAATCAATCAATGGGACCTGTTGAAACTGAGAAGCTTTTGTAGAGCAAAGGACATGGTCAACAAGACAAAGCGACAGCCTACAGAATGGGAAAAGGTCTTCACCATCCCCACATCTGACAGAGGGCTGATATCCAGAATAGATAAAGAACTCAAGAAATTAGACATCAAAATGCCCAACAGTCCAGTTAAGAAATGGGCTATAGAACTAAACAGAGAATTCTCCACAGAGGAAGCTCAAATGGCTGAAAGACATTTAAGGAATTGCTCAACATTCCTAATTATCCGGGAAATGCAAATCAAAACGACCCTGAGATACCACTTTACACCTGTCAGAATGGCTAAGATCAAAAGCACAGAAGACAGCTTATGCTGGAGAGGATGTGGAGCAAGGGGAACTCTCCTCCACTGCTGGTGGGAATGCAAGCTTGTACAGCCACTGTGGAAATCAATATGGTGCTACCTTAGAAAACTGGGAATCCATCTCCCCCAAGACCCAGCTATAGCACTCTTGGGCATAAACCCAAGGAATGTTCAATCATACCAGAAGGGCATTTGCTCAGCTATGTTCATATCAGCTTTGTTTGTAATAGCCAGAACCTGGAAACAACCTAGATGCCCTTCAACTGATGAATGGATAAAGAAAATATGGTACATATACACAATGGAGTTCTACTCCACAGAGAAAACCAATGACATCATGAGGTTTGCAGGCAAATGGATGGATCTAGAAAAAATCATCCTAAGTGAGGTAACCCAGACTCAGAAAGACAAACATGGTATGTACTCACTCATAGGAGGATACTAGATGTAAAACAAAGATGACTAGTCTGCTACACAACTCCAGGGAGGCTACCTAGAAAACGGGATCCTAGGAAAGACACAGGGATCACCCAATGACAGAGAAATGGATGAGATCTACATGAACAACCTGCACAACAGTGGGAGAAATGAAGGGCAAGGTTCGAGGGAAAGAGAGCTTAGGGGAGCAGGAGATCCCAGCTGGACCAGGAACAGAAAGGGAGAACAAGAAATAACAGACCATGATAAATGAAGACCACATGAGAACAGGAAGAAGCAAAGTGCTAAAGAGGTCCCCAGAAATCCA
The DNA here is from genome assembly GCF_903995425.1 of Onychomys torridus. Taxonomy (NCBI): domain Eukaryota; kingdom Metazoa; phylum Chordata; class Mammalia; order Rodentia; family Cricetidae; genus Onychomys; species Onychomys torridus. Next base: position 127,366,059 of record NC_050443.1, read on the forward strand.
CAATGATACATCCCCTGTAGACTACTTGCAACGGTCAAGAGAAAGCCTGATCTGACCTAGTCTGGTGATCAGATGGCCAAATACCCTAACTGTTATGCTGGAACTCTCATCCAATAACTGATGGAAGTGGATGCAGAGATCCTCAGCCAGGCCACAGGTGGAGCTCCAGGAGTCCAATTGTCAAGAAAGAAGAGGGACTGTAAGAGTGTGAATTGTTGAGATCAAGATTGGAAAAAGCACAGGGACAAATAGCCTAACTAATGGAAACACATGAATTATGAACCAAAAGCTGTGGAGTCCCCAACTGGATCAGGCCCTCTGGATAAGTGAGCCAATTGAATAGCTTGAAGTGTTTGGGAGGCACCTAGGCAGTGGGACCCGGACCTATCCTGCATGAGCTAGCTGTTTGGAACCTTGGGCTCACGCAGGGACAGCTTACTCAGCCTAGGAGGGGACTGGAGCTGCCTGTGCTGAATCCACCAGGTTGAATTGAATCCCCAGGGGAGTCTTGGCCCTGGAGGAGATGGGAATGGAGGGGATGGGCTGGGGGGAAGTTAAGGGCGGGGGCGGGAGGGGGTAGGACAGGGGAACTCATGGCTGATGTGTAAAATTAAAACACAAATATAATAAATAAAAAAAGGAGAAAAAAAGAAAAAGAAAGAGTCTTCAGTCCCATTTCTGAAGGTCCTAGTTTGCTCTAAATAGTGGTTTGTAAACTTGAAATTTTCCTTAACATTTCTCTTGTGTCTTTCTTTGTCACTGTTGAAAAAAGTATTAGAAATGGTGAATACATTTTATTATATGACATTAAATATATCACCTACCTTGACAAAGAAATGTACAAGCTACTTTTGATGAGTATACAATATCCCTATGTCATACAGCAGCTTTAAATGCTTGGGGGAATATTCCAGAACCAGGGAAATTAACTGAGCTATATACAATTTTTTTTCCAAAAACCACAAGAGCCTTTTACTGATTTTTTACAAAGGCTGACCACAGCTTTAAACAAAGCAGTATCAGGCCCACAATTAAGACAAGTATTAACTCAATCTTTGGCTTTTGATAATGTTAATACAGAATGGCAAAGAATACTTATACCTTTAAAGGTCAGGTCAGCACCTTTGGAGGAATGGATTCAATATACAAATGGTGTTGAGTCTCTTGACTATGGTAATAAGGCTTGGATAGGAGAGGCAATTTCCAGAGGAGGAAGGAGGCCTTGTGGTATCAAATGTTTAAACTGTGGTACACCAAGTCATATGAGAAGAAACTGTACGCAGGGTGCTCCTAGTGCTTCTGTCTTATGCAGAAGATGTGGCAAAGGCTGATATTGGACCAATGAATTTATATCAACAATAGATATACAAGACAACCCTTTACCAGTGAGAAACACCTTGGGGGGCCTCTCACAGGCCCCCAAATCGAACATGGTCCAAACATTTTCAACCACTGTGGAGGAAATTCCAATCCAGGACAATTAAATAACCCAATAGCTAATGTAAAAAATTATAATGCTCTGGATGATAGAACAGTTCTGATAGATGGATCAAAATGCCAAAAACACCATAAAATGAATATTTTGGCAGACTCCCATAAATGAACAAAGACTAAAGCTTAGAGTACAAATTAATGTTGTTGTTTGGAGGGCCTGGTAGACACAGATGCAGATGTGACTATAATTACATCAAAATCATGGCATCTGAATTGGACTCTTCAAAGAGTAAATATCCAACTTCTAGAGATTGGAACCCTATCTCAGGTAAAAACAAAGTTAAAGATGGGTCGAATGCATAGGGCCAGAAGGACAGAGAGGAAGGCTGAAGCCGTATGTGGCAAATGTAGCTGTGAATTGTTGGGGCCAAGATCTGTTACAGCAGTGGAATGCCCAGAATAAATTTTCTAAAATCTCAGAAATGGAATACAGACCAATTCATGTTTCTAGAAATAAAATTATATGATACTATAAAAAAGCAGCCACCAGACAGTGGTGGTGCATGCCTTTAATCCCAGCACTTGGTAGTTCAAGGCCAGCCTACTCTACAAAGTGAGTTCCAGGAAAGGAGCAAAACTACACAGAGAAACCCTGTCTCGAAAAACCAAAGGGGAGAAAAAGCAGCCACCAACTGTTCAGGCTGTCAAACTCTCAGAAGTACCAACAACCCTACCTTTAAAATGGCTAGCTGATAAACCTGTCTAGGTTGGACAATAGCCTTTGACAAAAGAAAAACTACAAGCTTTAGAATAGCTGGTTCAGGAGCAGTTAAATGTTCAGCACATTAAAGAATCTACCATCCCTTGGAATTCTCCTGTACTTGTTATTAGAAAGAAGTCTGGTAATTAGAGAATGATGACTGATCTGAGAGCCATTAATAAAGTAATTCAGCCTATGGGCTCCCTAAAGAATAGCATGCCCTTGCCCTTTCTGCTAGCCAAAGAATGGCCTATTATAATTATTGACTTAAAAGACTGTTTCTTTACCATACCTATACAAGAAAAGGAGAGAGAAAAATTTGACTTCACAGTACCTATTTGTAACAATTTCCAGCCAGTCAAGAGATGTCAATGGAAGGTTCTCCCTCAAGGAATGTTAAATAACCCTACCCTGTGCCAATATTTTGCACAAAAGCCATTGGAGATAATTTCTGCAATCTATAATCTACCATTATATGGATGGTATCTTATCAGCTGATCCAAAGTTAGATACATTAGAAAACATGTTTGAAGAAGTAAAGAAAGTTTTGCCTTGCTGGGGTTTACAAATTGCTTCTGAAAAAATACAAAATGGAAATTCTATTAATTATTTAGGATATAAAATATATCTACAAAATATTAGACCCCAAATGTGCAAATTAGGAGAGATTGATTGCAGACTCTTACTGACTTTTAAAAATTGCTAGGAGACATTTCCAATCTACAGCCTACTATTGGAGTAAAAACAAAAACAAAAATGATGAACTGAGTAATTTTTTCAAAACCTTAAATGGTGACAAGGACTTAAATAGTCCAAGAGAATTATCAGCTGAAGCTGAGAAAGATTTGGCTTTGGTGGAAAAAGAACTACAGGATACACATGTGGATCATTTGGATCCAGAGCCTAATTGCATTCTGGTTATTTTACCCTGTATGCTTTCTCCTATAGGAATTTTAGTGCAGAGGGAAGATACTATCTTAGAGTTTGTCCTTTTATGACATAAAAAGAGTAAAAAAATAAAACTTATGTGGAAAAGTTCTCTGAGTTGATTCTAAAAGGAAAATTGAGACTTTGTCAATTAGCAGAAATAGACCCAGCAGAAATTATAGAACCTTTTACTAGTGATGAAATTGACAAATTATGGGCAGGAAGTGAACCTTGGCAAAGAGCTTGCAGTAATTTTTTAGGAGAGATTAACAACAAAAGCAAGAGAATTAAATTTATAGAGAACTAATTGGATTCTTCCTCATATTGTACAGGGAACACCAATTTCTGGGGCACCTACATGCAAAAAAATAAGAAAAGGCAGATTATGAATCAGGATGTTTAAGTGAAGTGGCTCAAATTCCTTATGATTCTGTCCAAAAGTCAAATTATATGCTATTTTGGTGTTATTAATGGATTTTACAGAACCTCTTAACATAATTACTGACTCTCAGTATGCAGAAAGAGTTGTTTTACACATTAAAACTGTTTAATTTATTCCTGATGAGTCAGAATTGACTTTGTTATTTATTGTTATAAAAAATAATCAGGAATAGGACTCAACCCTTATATATAACACACATCCAATCCCATACAGGTCTGACAGGCCCTCTAGCACAAGGTAATGAAGAAATTGATCAACTATTGGTAGAAAATGTGCTAGAAGCCTCAGGGTTTCATGAAGAAATATCATGTCAATAGCAAGGATTTAAAAGGAATTTTTCCATCACTTGGCAACAAGCCAGTAATTATAAGGGAATGTCCTACTTGTTCTTTATGGAATCAAACTCCACTACCTGTAGGAAGTAACACAAAGGGTACTCAAAGGAATGAAATCTGGCAGATGGATGTGTTTCATTTTGTAGAATTTGAAAAATTAGAATATGTACACCATACCATTGATACCTATTCAGGATTTCAATGGGGAACTGCTTTGAGTTACGAAAAGGCTGATTCTGTAATCACACATTTGCTAGAAGTTATGGCCATCATGGGAATACTTGTAAAAATTAAGACTGACAGGACTGGAGAGATGGCTCAGCAGTTAAGAGCACTGGCTGTTCTTCCAGAGATCCTGAGTTCAATTCCCAGCAACCACATGGTGGCTCACAACCATCTGTAATGAGATCTGGTGCCTTCTTCTGGCCTGCAGGGATAAGTGCAGACAGAATACTGTATACATAATAAATAGATCTTAAAAAAACATTAAGACTGACAATGCTCCAGAATATTTCTCTAGTAAAATGAAACTTTTTTCTTATTGCAATATAAAGCACATTACAGATATATCACACAATTCTATAGGACAAGCAGTTATAGAAAGATCAAACTGAACTCTAAAAGATATGCTAAATAAAGATAAAGGGGTAATAAAGATCCCCAGAAATAGATTGCATAATGTTTTATTAACTTTGAATTTTCTAAAGGCTAATGAGAAAGCAACAACAGCTGTGGAGAGACATTGGAAAATAGAAAAAAATATGGAATTAAATCAGCCTTATACTTTAAAGATGTGTTGACCTCAGAATAGAAACCAGGATATGTGTTACATTGGGGAAGGGGTTTTGTTTTTGTTTCCACAGAAGAAGAAAAGCCATAAAACTTGATAAAGGTTCAATTTGAACAAGAGACCTCTTAATTAGAAGAGATGATAGTTCATCAAACACCATGTCCATTCAATTTAAACTAACTTATACCACTAATAAATGCTTTTCATTTGATCAGATATAACTTGCCAAAAGGGAACCTCCATAAAATTAGGGTTGGGGCAGGGTTTTGTTTTTGTCTTTTCAGGATAATGAAGGCATCCAGCTAAGGAACCTGAAGACCACTGGACAAATAAGACATGTGAAGAAAAACAACAAATCATCCAGGAACTCTTTAAAAAATGTCCCAAGAAAAAGAATAAATTGGCCTATTGATATATCACATCTCCAACAAAATTAATTTCATAAATCTTCCTAAATGTTTGTTTCTGCTGTTTTCTATAGACACATAAAACAAATAGTTCAATTAAAAATTAAAGCTGGCTTTGAGGTTGGAGTGTGGCTCTCTCCTCTAAACCCAAGCATCCTTGTTAAAGTAAAATCCAAACTCTCTGTCTCATGTCAGAACAGCCACCTGATATGGGACAAAAGAAAGACCAAAATTAAGGGACTATTCTATTGTTACTTATGATTTTGCTTTGACCTTTAAAACTTTTCTTAAAGTATTAATATTATCTCAAAATTTATAAGATCAATATATGTGTATATACATTCTTTGTCATGATATTAATGGTCAAATAGAGCACTAAATAATTCTAGGAAAAAGCTTCATCTAGCTTCCTGTACATGATTTCGGATTTAAGTCTCTATCCGTTTTCTGCAGTGAGTCATGACTGTAGCTGGAGTTATCGCCAGTCCCGCCTGGGCTGGCAGCCACTCAGACCCAAATAAACACACAGATGCTTATATTATTTATAAACTGTATAGCTGTGTGGCACAGGCTTCTTGCAATCTAGTTTTTATATCTTAAATTAACTAATTTTTATAAATCTAGACCTTGCCACATGGCTTGTGGATATCGGTACTTTAATTCCTGCTTCTCATGGTGGAGGCTGACAGTGTCTCCTGACTCAGCTCTCATGTTTCCAGAATTCTCCTCTCTCTTTTTCCCACCCATACTTCCTGCCTGGCTACTGGACAATCAGCACTTTATTTATTAACCAATCAGAGCAACACATTCAGAGCGTATAGAACATCCCACAGCACTTCCCCTTTTCTTTTTTTTCAAAAAGGAAGGTTTTACTTTCACATAGTAAAACTACAGATAACAAAAACAATTACCAAGCAAGAATTGTACTTATAATATCTAGTCTATTTGTATTTGGCAAAATTAAAGAAGATATTCTATCTATCCTATATTTGTGAGTCTAAGGTTTCATGTATAACTTATCTTTTATTATAACTAAGGAAATTATAACTATCTAGGCTTCAATTATATTACTTGAGAAATGGGAGACAGGCTCAAGCAACTTTCAGGAGTCTTGTGAGAGTAGACAGAGACAGCTGGCAGCCTGGACAGTCATCCAAAGTTCCTTTGTAAAGTTGTGGCATCTGTCTTTAGTCCACAGGTCTAGAGTCTCTCAGTCACTTTTCTGTGTCCTGTAGAATGTCTGGCAGTTTCCTCTGTGAAGGAAGAACCTGAAGGACTATTTTGCCAAGCAAAGTTCAGTGGTCACCTTCCTATGGGTCCTGCTTGTCCAGTCAATCAAGCAGTCCAGGCAAGAACAATTTCTTGCCCAGATGGCTATTTTTGCCAAGAAGAACATAAACTCCATATAGAGTGTCTTCAATGCTTATCCTCCTCTCTGCAGTAAATTGGTGCTTCCAGGAGCAGACATGTCTCACTGTCCAGAAAATCTAAACATGACTATGTCTAACAGCAATCTTTAAAGTCTCCAAAAGGATGATGGGGCCTGACAGTGATGATTCCACATGGACTATGATGACACCACTAAGCTGACAAACACCACCTGAAGGCCAGCTTTGGACTACATACTACTCAGGACAATTTTGAGGTGACTAGCTGAGATGATCCAGCCTCAGAGACTACTCTAGCCAGGACTTGAGACAAGCACTGCACTTTCCCATCACACAGTGACTGGACAACACATGATACAGCTACCTCTCCCAGGACATGACAATTAACCCAAATTTTTCTTTTCAGGATTCCCTAAAGATGCTGTTGCCCCCAGACAGCAAGAAGTAGTTTTAAGAACACAATGCCCACATTCCCAAGAGGTGGGGTGGGTGGTTTTTGTCATTCAGTGTGTTATGGATATTTGTCATTGTTTAGAATAGTTAGTTACAAGTTGTTATTGGTAATGGTTAGAATAAAAAGCTGAACAAAGGAGATTAGATTCAGGGTTCTTGTTTTTAAAAAAAGGAAAAGAAAAAAGGGGTGATATAGAAATGATAGGATAAAGGGTAGATTATTGAATCTGCTCTGAAAATAAGAAAGGAGGATATAGATATGATAGAATAAAAAGGTATATTATTGAGTCTATTTTAAAAGACAATTACTTGTTTTAAATATTTTACATTGATATAGATCTTTGTATAATGATATAAATTTGAGATTATTTTTGTTAGAACATGCTGTACATACATTTCTAATCTTGTTCAAGGTATTGTACCCATACATTTCATTTATCAATATAATGCAAATTGCTAGTCCTTGAAAGTTATTATTACAAACTATTTAGGATATTAAAGAAATGCAGGTTAGTAGTTAGTCAACTATTACAATTAAACATGTAGTCCTGTTAGGTATGTTTTCAAGGTCAAACAGATATATTTTAAGTAGACAGATGGTCTTCAAACACTTCAGAGATCTACAGAATATAGCATTAAGATGTTTTAATAACAGGTTCCTTTTCACCTTTAAAGCTTCTTTTTTTCTTTATTTTACATACCCACCATAGTTTACCCTCCCTACTCTCCTCCAGCTTTCTACCCCGACCTCCCTTCTATCCATCCCCATCTCTTCCTCCCTCCCCATTCAGATGGGATAAGGTCTCCCTTGGGAATCTACAAAGTTGCAGCAGAACCAAGCTCCTCCTCCCTGCATCAAGGCTGAACAAGGCATCTCACCATAGGGAATAGGTTCCAAAGAACCAGCTAATGCATCAGGGATAGGTTCTAGTCCCACTGCTAGGGAACCCACAATAGACCAAGCTACACAACTGACATCCAGATGCAGAGGGCCTAGGTCAGTCCCATGCAGGTTCCCTAGCTGTCTGGCCAGAGTCACTGAGCTCCCACAAGCTCAGGTTAGCTGTCTCTAAGGATTTTCCCATCATTATCTTGATGCCTCTTTGCTCATGTAATCACTCCACCCTCTCTTCAACTGGGTTCCCAGAGCTTGGCCCAGTGCTTGGCTGTGAATCTTTACATGTGCTTCCATCAGTTACTGGATGAACATTTTATGATGACAATTAGGGTAGTCACCAATCTGATTGAAGAGGAAGGCCAGTTAAGGCAACCTCTCTACTATTGCTAAGAGTCTTACCTGGGGTCATCCTTGTAATTTCCTGGGAGTTTTACTGGCACCAAGTTGCTCCCTAACCTCTTAATGGCCCCCTCTATCAAGATATTTCTTTTATTACTCTCCCCCTCTGTCTCACCACCAACTGGACCATCCTGATCACTCATGTTCCTCTCCCCCATCCCCTCCCCTCTACTTCCTCCACCCCCAGTTTACGTAGGGAATCTCATCTATTTCCTCTTCCCAGGGAGATCCATGCATCACTCTTAGGATCCTCTTTGTTACCTAGCTTTTCTGGAGCTGAGGATTGTAGTCTGATTATCCTTTGTTTTACATCTAGTGTCCACATATGCGTGAGTACATACCATGTTTGTCTTTCTGAGTCTCAGTTATCTCACTCAGGATAATTTTTTCTAGTTCCATCCATTTGCCTACAAATTTCATGTTGTTATCCCACCCCACACACACTGAGTAATAATCCATTGTGTAAATGTACCACATTTTCTTTATCCATTCTTCCATTAAGGAGCATCTAAGTTGTTTACAGGTTCAGGCTATTATGAATAATGCTGTTATGAATATAGTTGAAGAAGTGTCCTTGTGGTAGATTGAGCATCTTTTAGGTATAAGCCCAAGAGTGGTATCGCTGGATCTTGAGATAGATTGATTCCCAATTTTCTGAGAAACTACCATACTGATTTCCAAAGTGACTGTACAAGTTTGCACTCCCAACAGCAGTGGAGGAATGTTCCCCTTACTCCACATCCTCTCCAACATAGGCTGTCATTAGTGTTTTTTATCTTGGTCATTCTGACAGGTGTAAAATAGTATCTCAGAGTTGTTTTAATTTGCATTTCCTTGATAACTAAGGATGTTGAACACGTCTTTAAGTGTATCTTAGCCATTTGAGATTGTTCTGTTGAGAATTCTGTTTAAATCTATACCCCATTTTTAAAAAAATTTTTTTTTTTTTTTTTTGGTTTTTCAAGACAGGTTTTTCTTGTGTAGCTTTGCACCTTTCCTGGAACTCACTTGGTAGCCCAGGCTGGTCTCAAACTCACAGAGATCCGCCTGGCTCTGCTTCCCAAGTGCTGGGATTAAAGGCGTAGACTACCACCACCCAGCTACCACATTTTTAATGGGAATATGTGGTATCTTGATGTCTAGTTTTTTTTTTTTTTATAATTTTTTCTTTATTATTATGTGTTTTAAATTTTATACATCAGCCATCAGTTCCCCTGTCCTCCCCCATCCCGCCCCCACCCCCACCTTCCCCCCAGCACCTCCCCTCCATTCCCATGTCCTCCAGGATCAAGGCACCCCTGGGGAATCATTTAAACCTGGTGGATTCAGTACAGGCAGGTCCTGTCACCTCCTTCCAGACTGAGCAAAGTGTCCCTGTGTAAGCCCAAGGTTTCAAACAGCCAGCTCATGTACTAAGGGCAGATCCTGGTCCCACAGACTGGTTGCCTCCCAAACAGATCAAGCTATTCAATTGTCTCACTTATCCAGAGGGCCTGATCCAGCTGGGGGCTCCACAGCCTTTGGTTCATAATTCATGTGCTTCCATTCGTTTGGCTATTTGTCCCTGTGCTTTTTGCAGTCTTGGATTCAACAATTCACGCTGTTGCAGACCCTCCTCTTTCTCGACAGTTGGACACCTGGAGCTCCATCTGGGGCCTGGCTGAGGATCTCTGCATCCACTTCCATCAGTTCTTGGATGAGAGTTCCAAGACGACTGTTAGGGTGTTTAGTCATCTGATCACCAGATTAGGTCAGATCAGGCTTTCTCTCGACTGCACCATTTGTTGAAGATGCTTTCTTTTTTCCATTGTATATTTTTGGCTTCTTTGTCAAAAATTATATGTTCATAGGTGTGCAGGTTAATGTCAGAGTCTTCAGTTCGATTACGTTGGTCCACATATTGGTTTTTATGCCAGTACCAAGCTGTTTTTTTTTATTACAGTAGCTCTATAGTAGAGCTTGAGGTCGGGGATTATGATGCCTCCAGAGGTTGTTTAATTGTACAGGATTCTTTTGGCTATCCTGGGTTTTTTGTTTTTCCATATGAAGTTGAGTATTATTCTTTCCAGATCTGTGAAGAATTGTGTTGGCAATTTGATGGGGATTGCATTGAATCTGTAGATTGCTTTTGGTAAGATCACCATTTTTACTATGTTAATCCTGCCTATCCATGAGCATGGGAGATCTTTCCATTTTCTAACATCTTCAATTTCTTTTTTCAGGGACTTAAAGTTCTTGTCATATAGGTCCTTCACATGCTTAGTTAGAGTAACCCCAAGGTATTTTATATCATTTGTGGCTATTGTAAAGGGTGATGTTTCTCTGATTTCCTTTTCAGCCTGTTTGTCTACTGTATAAAGGAGGGCTCCTGATTTTTTTGAGTTGATCTTGTATCCTGCAATGTTGCTGAAGGTTTTTATTAGCTGTATCAGTTCCTTGGATGAATTTTTGGGGTCACTCATGTATACTAACATGTCATCTGCGAATAGGGAGAGATTGAATTCTTCCTTTCCAATTTGTATCCCCTTAATCTCTTTATGTTGTCTTATATCTCTGGCTAGAACATCAAGTACTATATTGAATAAGTATGGGGAGAGGGGACAGCCTTGCCTTGTTCCTGATTTTAGTGGTATTGCTTTGATTTTCTCTCCATTTACTTTGATGTTGGCTGTTGGCTTGCTGTAGATTGCCTTTATTATGTTTAGGTATGTTCCCTGTATTCCTGATCGCTCCAAGACCTTTATCATGAAGGGGTGTTGGATTTTGTCAAATGCCTTTTCTGCATCTAGTGAGATGATCATGTGTTTTTTTTTTTTCTTTGAGTGTGTTTATATAGTGTATTACATTGATGGACTTTCATATGTTGAACCACCCTTGCATCCCTGGGATGAAGCCTACTTGATCATGGTGGATAATTGTTTTGATGTGTTCTTGGGGTCTGTTTCCCAGAATTTTATTGAGTATTTTTGCATCTATGTTCATGAGGGAGATCGGTGTGTAGTTCTCTTTCTTTGTTGCATCTTTGTTTGGTTTAGGAATCAGGGTAATTGTAGCCTCATAGAAGGAGTTTGGTAATATTCCTTCTACTTCTATTGTGTGGAACAATTTAAAGAGTATTGGTATTAAGTCTTCTTTGAAGATCTGGTAGAATTCTGCAGTGAAACCATCAGGTCCAGGGCTTTTTTGGTTGGGAGACTTTTAATGACTGATTCTATTTCCTTAGGGGTTATTGGACTATTTAAATGGTTTATCTGGTATGTGGTTTTAACTTAGGTATGTGGTACCTATCCAGAAAATTATCCATTTCTTTTAGATTTTCCAGTTTTGTGGAGTAGAGGTTTTTGAAGTATCACCTGATGCTTCTCTGGATTTCCTCATTGTCTGTTGTTATGTCCCCCTTTTCATTTCTGATTTTGTTAATTTGGATGCTCTCTCTCTGTCTTTTGGTTAGTTTGGATAAGGGCTTCTCTATCTTGATGATCTTCTCAAAGAACCAACTCTTTGTTTCATTAATCCTTTGTTTTGTTCTCTTTGTTTCTATTTTATTGATTTCAGGTCTCAATTTGATAATTTCCTGGTGTCTGTTTCTCTTGGGAGACTTTGCTTCTTCCTGTTCAAGGGCTTTCAGGTGTGCTGTCAAGTCACTAGCGTGAGATTTCTCCAGCTGTTTTATGTGGGCCTTCAGTGCTATGCATTTCCCTCTTAGCACTGCTTTCATAGTATCCCATCAGTTTGTGTATGTGATGTATTCATTTTCATTGCTCTCTAGGAAGTCTTTAATTTCTTTTTTTATTTCTTCTTTAACCCATTGGTGATTCAGTTTAGCATTATTCAGTTTCCATGAGATTGTAGGATTTCTGTAGTTTTTTTCTGTTGTTGAAATCTAACTTTAAACCATGGTGGTCTGATAGAACACAGGAGGTCATTCCAATTGTTTCTTATCTGTTGAGATTTGCTTTGTGGCCAAGTATGTGGTCGATTTTAGAGAAGGTTCCATGGGGTGCTGAAAAGAAGGTATATTCTTTTTTGTTTGGGTGGAATGTTCTGTAGATATCGATTAAGTCCATTTGAGCCATAACATCAGTTAAGTCCATTATGTCTCTGTTAAGTTTCAATTTGGCCTATCTGTCCAGAGGTGAAAGTGGGGTGTTGAAGTCTCCCACTATTAATGTGTGGGGTTTTATATGTGATTTAAGCTTTAGTAATGTTTCTTTTACATATGTGGGTGCCCTTGTGTTTGGGGCATAAATGTTCAGAATTGAGACTTCATCTTGGTGGATCTTTTCTGCCATGACTATGTAATGTTCTTCATCATCTCCTTTGATTGATTTTAGTTTGAAGTCTATTTTGCTGGATATTAGGATGGGTACACCAGCTTGCTTCTTAAGACCATTTGATTGGAAAGTCTTTCCCCTGCCTTTTATTCTTAGGAGATGTCGGTCTTTGAATTTGAGGTGTGTTTCTTGTATGCAGCAGAAAGATGGGTCCTGTTTTCATATCCATTCTGTTAGTCTGTGTCTTTTTATAGGTGAATTAAGTACATTGATATTAAGGGATATTAATGACCAGTGATTGTTTGTTCCTGTTGTTGTTTTTATTTTTTGGTGGTAGTGTGTGTGTACTTCTCTTCTTTGGGGTTTACCGCTGTGGTGTTATCTATTGCCTGTGTTTTCATGGGTGTATCTGCCTTCCTTAGGTTGGAATTTTCCTTCTAGTGCTTTCTGTAGGGCTGGGTTTGTGGATAAGTATCGCTTAAATCTGGTTTTGTCTTGGAAGGTCTTGTTCACTCCATCTATGATAATTGAAAGTTTTGCTGGGTATATTAGTCTAGTCTGTCATCCATGGTCTCTTAGTGTCTTCATTATATCTGTCCAGGTCCTTCTGGCTTTCAAAGTCTCCATTGAGAAATCAGGTATTATTCTGATGGGTTTGCCTTTATAAGTCACTTGGCATTTTTCCTTTGCTGCCCTTAATATTCTTTCTTTATTCTTACATTTACTTGTTTAATTATTATGTTGCGAGGGGACTTTTTTTGGGTTCTAGTCTGTTTGGTGTTCTATAAGCTTCTTGTATCTTCATAGGCATTTCCTTTTTTAAGTTGGGAAAGTTTTCTTCTATGATCTTGTTAAATATATTTTCTGTGCCTTGAGTTGGTATTCTTCTCCTTCCTCTATCCCTATTATTCGTAGGTTGGTCTTTTCATGGTGTCCCAAATTTCTTGGACATTTTGGGTCATGACTTTGTTGGTTTTAGTGTTTTCTTTGACTGATGAATCTATTTCTTCTACTGTATCTTCAACACCAGAGATCCTGTCTTCCATCTCTTGCATTCTGTTGGTTATATTTGCCTCTGAAGTTCCTGTTTGTTTACTCAGATTTTCTATTTCCAGCATTCCTTCTGCTAGTGTCTTCTTCATTTTTTCTATTTCCCTCTTCAGGTCTCGGATTGTCTCCCTTGGTATTTCATGATTTTCATTCAAGGATTTATTGTTTTCTTCTGCTTTATTTGTCCTTTCCTCTAGTTTTTTTTATATCATTCTTCCCATTTTTTGTTTGTCTGTTCCTCCACTTTATTTTTGATTTCTTCTATATAAGGCTCTAGCCTGTTCATGATGTTACTTATAAGGTTGTTTTCTTCTTCTTCTTCCATTCCATTATATTCAGGTCTAGCTGTTGGAGAAGGCCTAGGTTCTGGTGGTGCTGTATTGCTCTTTATTTTGTTGTATGTACTTCTGCCTTGATGTCTGCCCATCTCCTCATGGATTTGTCCTTGGTCTTATCACTGTACTTGGTCCAGAGAGAGCTGACAGATTTGGGGAGCCTCTCTCTGGTCCAGATGGAAGCTCTGGGCCAGATGGGAGTGCTGGTCCAGATGAGCGTGCTGGCCGGATAGGAGCTGGGGGGCTAGACTGTGAGTCTCGGGAAATCTCTGGGGTCTCCTTATTTTGTCCAGTTTGGAGCTCCTCTTGTCCAGATGGGAGTTCCTCTGGTCTCTGGCCCAGATGGGACTTCCAGGGTAGAATGGTAGCTTGGGGCTGTTCTCTGATTCTCAGGAAGTGGATGGGGTGTCTCTGTTCCAGATGGGAGTTCCAGGGCGGACGGGAGCCGGGGGCTGGTCTCTGATTCTCAGGAAGTGGCTGGGGTGTCTTTGGTCCAGATGGGAGTTCCAGGGCGGACGGGAGCCGGGGGCTGGTCTCTGATTCTCAGGAAGTGGCTGGGGTCTCGGGCAAATGTGTGTGGGGGCAGGGTGTTTAGACTGCAGTGTCTGGCTGCAGTCTTGGAAAAGGGGAGCCTTCCCGCAGGGCCCTCCAATTGGCAGGTAACTGGGGCCAAGTTGGTTAGGTCCTCCCAGAGTGGCCTGTGTCCAGCGGTGGGACCCAGGTGCAGGTGCCTCTCTGACTATAACCCAGGCACTCACCTCTGGTCCAGATGGGAGTTTCAAGTCGGACGGAAGCTGATGTCTAGTTTTTTAAGTTCATTATACATTTTGGAGATCAGTCTTCTTCCAGATGTGGGGTTGGTGAAAATCTTTTCCCATTCTGTCGGCTGCCTTTTGCCTTATTGACAGTGTCCTTTGCCTCAGAAGCTTTTCAGTTTCAGGAGTTCCCATTTATTATTTGTCAATTTCAGTGTCTATGTTACTGGTGTTATATTCAGGAAGTAGTCTCCTGTGCCAGTGTGTTAAAGGCTACTTCCCACTTTCACTTCTATCAGCTTCAGTGTAGCTGGGTTTATGTTGAGGTCTTTGAGCCACTTGGACTTGAGTTTTGTGCATGGCAAGAGATATGGATCTATTTGTAGTCTTCTACATGTTGACATCCAATTATGCCAGCACTATTTGTTGAGGATGCCTTCTTTTTTCCATCAGGTGTTCATAAGTCAGTGTCTTCTATTTTATTCCAATGATCTGCATGTCTGTTTTTATGCCAATACGAAACTGTTTTTATTAGTATAGCTCTATTGTAGAGTTTGTAGTCAAGGATAGTGATACCTCCAGAAGTTTTTCTTTTTTTGTTGTTGTTGTTGTGCGGGATTGTTTTAGCTGTCTGGTTTTTGTTTTTTTTGTTTTTTTTTTTTTTACATATGAAGTTGTGTATAGTTCTTTTGAGGTCTGTGAAGAATTGTGTTGGGATTTTGATGGGGACTGTATTGAATCTGTAGGTTGCTTTTGGTAAGATTGCCATTTTTCCTATGTTAATCCTACCTATCCATGAGCATGGGAGGTGTTTCCATGTTCTGAACTCTTCTCCATTTCTTTCTTCAAAGACTTAAAATTCTTGTCATATAGGTCTTTCACTTGTTTGGTTAGAGTTATCCCAAGATATTTTTATCTTATTTGTAGGTATTGTGAAGTGTATTGTTTCTCTTATTTCTTTCTCAGCCTGTTTATCATTTGTATATAGGAGGATTACTGATTTTCTTGAGTTTATCTTGTATCCAGCCACATTATTGAAGGTGTTTATCAGCTGTAGGAGTTCCTGGGTAGAACTTTTGGGGTCATTTATACATACTACATATCATCTGCAAATAGTGAAAGTTTGACTTCTTCCTTTCCAATTTATATCCCCTTGATCTACTTTTGTTGCCTTATTGCTCTAGCTAGAACCTCAAGTACTGTATTGAAGAGACATGTAGAGAGTGGACAGCCTTGTCTTATTCCTGACTTTAGTGGAATCATTTTGATTTTCTCTCCATTTAATTTAATATTAGCTGTTGGTTTTCTGTATATTGCCTTTATTGTGTTTAGGGATGTTGAGCAATTCCTTAAATGTCTTTCAGCCATTTGAGCTTCCTCTGTTGAGAATTCTCTGTTTAGGTCTATAGCCCATTTCTTAACTGGACTGTTGGGCATTTTGATGTCTAATTTCTTGAGTTCTTTATATATTCTGGATATCAGCCCTCTGTCAGATGTGGGGTTGGTGAAGACCTTTTCCCATTCTGTAGGCTGTCGCTTTGTCTTGTTGACCATGTCCTTTGCTCTACAAAAGCTTCTCAGTTTCAACAGGTCCCATTGATTGATTGTTTCTCTCAGTGTCTGTGCTACTGGTGTTCTGTTTAGAAAGTGATCTCCAGTGTCAATGCGTTCAAGACTACTTCCTACTTTTTCTTCTATCAGGTTCAGAGTAACTGGATTTATGTGAGGTCTTTGATTCACTTGGACTTAAGTTTTGTGCATGGTGACAGATATGGGTCTATTTGCAACCTTCTACACATTGACATCCAGTTATGCCAGCACAATTTGTTGAAGATGCTTTCGTTTTTCCATTGTACATTTTTGGCTTCTTTGTCAAAAATTATATGTTCACAGGTGTGCGGGTTAATGTCAGGGTCTTCAATTCGATTCCATTGGTGCACATGTCAGTTTTTAAGCCAGTACCAAGCTGTTTTTATTACTGTAGCTCTATAGCAGATCTTGAGGTCGGGGATCGTCATGCCTCCAAAGGATTCCTTTGGCTATCCTGGGTTTTTTGTTTTTCCATATGAAGTTGAGTATTATTCTTTCCAGGTCTGTGAGGAATTGTGTTGGTAATTTGATGGAGATTGCATTGAATCTGTAGATTGCTTTTGGTAAAATCACCATTTTTACTATGTTAATCCTGTCTATCCATGAGCATGGGAGGTCTTTCCATTTTCTGACATATTCTTCAATTTCTTTTTTCAGGGACTTAAAGTTCTTGTCATATAGGTCCTTCACATGCTTAGTTAGAGTAACCCCAAGGTATTTTATATCATTTGTAGCTATTGTAAAGGGTGATGTATCTCTGATTTCCTTCTCAGCCTGTTTGTCTATTGTATATAGGAGGGCTACTGATTTTTTTGAGTTGATCTTGTATCCTGCTATGTTGCTGAAGGTGTTTATAAGCAGTATCAGTTCCCTGGATGAATTTTTGGGGTCACTCATGTATATCATGTCATCTGCAAATATGGAAAGCTTGACTTTTTCCTTTCCAATTTGTATACCCTTAATTTCCTTATGTTGTCTTATTGCTCTGGCTAGAACTTCAAGTACTATATTGAATAAGTATGGAGAGAGGGGACAGCCTTGCCTTGTTCCTGATTTTAGTGGTATTGCTTTGAGTTTCTCTCCATTTAACTTAATGTTGGCTGTTGGCTTGCTGTAGAGTGCCTTTATTATGTTTAGATATGTTCCCTGTATTCCTGATCGCTCCAAGACCTTTATCATGAAGGGGTGTTGGATTTTGTCAAATGCCTTTTCTGCATCTAGTGAGATGATCATGTGGTTTTTTTTTTTCTTTGAGTTTGTTTGTATGGTGTATTACATTGATGGTCTTTTGTATGTTGAACCACCCTTGCATCCCTGGGATGAAGCTTACTTGATCATGGTGGATAATTGTTTTGATGTGTTCTTGGAGTCTTCTTGACAGTATTTTATTGAGTATTTTTGTATCAATATTCATGAGTGAGATTGGTCTGTAGTTCTCTTTCTTTGTTGCATCTTTGTTTGGTTTAGGAATCAGGATAATTGTAGCCTCATAGAAGGAGTTTGGTAATATTCCTTCTACTTCTATTGTGTGGAACATTTTAAAGAGTATTGGTATTAAGTCTTCTTTGAAGATCTGGTAGAATTCTGCAGTGAAACCATCAGGTCCAGGGCTTTTTTTGGTTGGGAGACTTTTAATGACTGATTCTATTTCCTTAGGGGTTATTGGACTATTTAAATGGTTTATCTGGTATGTGGTTTTAACTTAGGTATGTGGTACCTATCCAGGAAATTATTCATTTTTTTTTAGATTTTCCAGTTTTGTGGAGTACAGGTTTTTGAAGTATGACCTGATGATTCTCTGGATTTCCTCATTGTCTGTTGTTATGTCCCCCTTTTTTTTTCTGATTTTGTTAATTTGGATGCTGTGCCTCTGTCTTTTGGTTAGTTTGGATAAGGGCTTGTCTATCTTGTTGATTTTCTCAAAGAACCAATTCTTTGTTTCATTAGTCCTTTATATTGTTCTTTTATGTATATTTTATTGATTTCAGGTCTCAATTTGATAATTTCCTGGTGTCTGTTCCTCCTGGCAGACTTTGCTTCTTCTAGTTCTAGAGCTTTCATGTGTGCTGTTAAGTCACTAGTGTGAGATTTCTCCACCTTCTTTATGTGGGCACTTAGTGCTATGAATTTCCCTCTTAGCACTGCTTTCATAGTGTCCCATAAGTTGGGTTTGTGGTGTATTCATTTTCATTGATCTCTAGGAAGTCTTTAATTTCTTTCTTTATTTCTTCCTTAACCCATTGGTGATTCAGTTGAGCTTATTCAGTTTCCATGAGATTGTAGGATTTCTGAATTTTTTTTTTTTTGTTATTGAAATCTAACTTTAAACCATGGTGGTCTGATAGAACACAGGAGGTCATTCCAATTGTTTTTTATCTGTTGAGATTTGCTTTTTGGCCAAGTATGTGGTTGATTTTAGAGAAGGTTCCATGGGGTGCTGAAAAGAAGGTATATTCTTTTTTGTTTGGGTGGAATGTTCTGTAGATATCGATTAAGTCCATTTGAGCCATAGCATCTGTTAAGTCCTTTATTTCTCTGTTAAGTTTCAATTTCGCCGATCTGTCCAGAAGTGAAAGTGGGATGTTGAAGTCTCCCACTATTGATGTGTGGTGTTTTATATGTGATTTAAACTTTAGTAATGTTTCTTTTACATATGTTGGTGCCCTTGTGTTTGGGGCATAAATGTTCAGAATTGAGACTTCATCTTGATGGATCTTTCCTGTGATGAGTATGTAATGTCCATCATCTCTTTTGATTGATTTTAGTTTGAAGTCTATTTTGCTGGATATTTGGATGGGTACACCAGCTTGCTTCTTAAGACCATTTGATTGGAAAGTCTTTTCCCTGCCTTTTATTCTTAGGAGGTGTCTGTCTTTGAATTTGAGGTGTGTTTCTTGTATGCAGAAGAAAGATGGATACTGTTTTCGTATCCATTCTGTTAGTCTGTGTCTTTTTATAGGTGTATTAAGTCCATTGATATTAAGGGATATTAATGACCAGTGATTGTTTGTTCCTGTTGTTATTTTTATTTTTTGGTGGTAGTGTGTGTGTACTTCTCTTCTTTGGGATTTACCGCTGTGTTGTTATCTATTGCCTGTGTTTTCATGGGTGTATCTGCCTTCCTTAGGTTGGAATTTTCCTTCTAGTGCTTTCTGTAGGTCTGGGTTTATGGATCAGTATTGTTTAAATCTGGTTTTGTCTTGGAAGGTCTTGTTCACTCCATCTATGATGATTGAAAATTTTGCTGGGTATATATGTCTAGGCTGGCATCCGTGGTCTCTCAGTGTCTTCATTATATCTGTCCAGGTCCTTCTGGCTTTCAAAGTCTCCATTGAGAAATCGGGTGTTATTCTGATGGGTTTGCTTTTATAAGTCACTTGGCCTTTTTCCTTTGATTCCATTAATATTCTTTTTTTTTTTATTCTGTATGTTTAGTTGTTTAATTATTTTGTGGCGAGGGGACTTTTTCTGGGGGGTCTATCCTGCTTAGTGTTCTATAGGCTTCTTGTATCTTCATTGGCATTTCCTTCTTTAAGTTGGGAAAGTTTTCTTCTATGATCTTGTTAAATATGTTTTCTGTGCCTTTGAGTTGGTATTCTTCTCCTTCTTCTATCCCTATTATTTGTAGGTTTGGTCTTTTCATGGTGTCCCAAATTTCTTGGACATTTTGGACTATGACTTTGTTGGTTTTAGTGTTTTCTTTGACCGATGAATCTATCTCTTGTAATGTATCTTCAACACCAGAGATCCTCTCTTCCATCTCTTGCATTCTGTTGGTTATACTTGCATCTAAAGTTCCTCTTTGTTCACTCATATTTTCTTTTTCCAGCATTCCTTCTGCTAGTGTCTTCTTTATTTTTCCTATTTCCCTCTTCAGGTCTTGGACTGTTTCTCTCATCTGTTTTATTGCTTTTTCATTATTTTTTTCAGGGACTTATTGTTTTCTTCTGCTTTCTTTGTCCTTTTGTATAGTTTTTTTTATAACATTCTTCCCATTTTTTGTTTGTCTGTTCCTCCACTTTATTTTTGATTTCTTCTATATAAGGCTCTAGCCTGTTCATGATGTTACTTATAAGGTTGTTTTCTTCTTCCATTCTGTGATGTTCAGGTCCAGCTGTTGGAGAAGGGCTAGGTTCTGGTGATGCTGTATTGCTCTTTATTTTGTTGTATGTACTTCTGCTTTGACGTCTGCCCATCTCCTTGTGGATTCATTCTTGGTCTTATCAATGCACTTGGTCCAGACAGAGCTGACAGATTTGGGGAGCCTCTCTCTGGTCCAGATGGAAGCTCTGGGCCATATGGGAACTCTGGTCCAGATGAGAGTGCTGGCCGGATGGGAGCTGGGGGCCTGGACTCTAAGTCTTAGGAAGTCCCTGGGTTCTCCTTATCTTTTCCATTGGGAGCTCCTCTTGTCCAGATGGGAGTTCCATGGCAGGATGGAAGCTCTGGTCCAGATGGAAGTTCCGGGGCAGAGGGAGCTGGCAGTTCTGGTCCAAATGGGAGTTCTGGGGCAGGATGGAAGCTGGGGGCTGGCTTCTAAGTCTCTGGAAGTGGCTGGGGTCTCTCTGGTCCAGATGGGATTTCCAGGGTGGTAGGGAGCTGGGGAGCTGGTCTCTGAGTCTCAGGAAATGGCTGGGGTCTTGGGCAGGTTCGTGTGGGGGCAGGTTGTGGAGACTGCATGGTCTATCTGCAGTCTTAGAAAAGGGGAGCCCTCCTGCAGGGCCCCTCAAATGGCTGGAAACTGGAGTCAAGTTGGGCAGTTCTTTCCAGGATGGCTGGTGCCCAGGGCTGGGACCTAGAGGTGGTGGCCTCTCTGACTATAACCCCAGGCACTCACCTCTGGTCCAGATGGGATTTCTGGAGCAGGATGGAAGCTGGGGGCTGGTTTCTAAGTCTCCAGAAGTGCCTGGGGTCTTGGGCAGATGGGTATGGGGGCAGGGCAAGGAGGTTGTAGGGTCCACCAGAGGGTCTTGGAGAGTGGGTATTGGTGAAATTATTAAGGCCACTCCATGTAGTTAAAAGGGAGGTTTATTTTGTGGGGTAACTTACAAATGAAGGGGTAGGTTGCAGGGTCTGGCAAAGGTATAGGGCAGTCCAGTGGTGTTCTCTGGAGAACTCTGCTCAGTCTACCTCCAGCGTCCAGCGTCCTGGCACCAAGAGAGTGACCTCCTCTTGCTCCTCGGTCTTCTGCTCCCTCCTCTGCCCCGCCTTGTGGGCGTGATCATTACTGAAGCCTCAATGGGGGTTGGAACTTCCAGGCCAATGCTGGGATGGCTATCCACTACAAGTGGGAACCTTCCTGGTGGGGATATGGAGTCCTGCCCTGTGGCCAGAACCTGGGGACAAGTTGGGTAGGTCTTCCCTGGAATGGCTGGTGCCCAGTTCTGGGATCTAGGTGTGGGCCTCTCTGAGTGTGACCCTAGGCACTCACCTCTGGTCCAGATGGGTGTTCCAGGGCAGGATAGAAGCTGGGGGCTGTTTTCTAAGTCTCCAGAAGTGGCTGGGGTTTCAGACAGATGGGTGTGAGTCAGTGTGTAGAGATTCCAGGGTCTGCCTGCAGTCTTGGAAAATGGGCCTTCCCTCAGGGCCTGCCAAATGGCCAGAAACTGGGGCCAAGTTGGGCAGTTCTTCCCAGGATGGCTGGTGCCCAGGGGTGGGACCTAGGGGCAGGGACCTCTCTGACTATAATCCCAGGCACTTACCTCTGGTCCAGATCAGCTTGTACATTTCTATCAGCAAACCATCCTTACCTAGAATTTGATCTTGGGAGATCTCAAAACCTCTGATCTTACCCTGCTGTTCCAGGCTTCTAGCTTTCTCTCTCCACTAGCTTTTCCATTGTAACTGCTGGCTATATTTTAG
Source organism: Onychomys torridus (assembly GCF_903995425.1). Taxonomy (NCBI): domain Eukaryota; kingdom Metazoa; phylum Chordata; class Mammalia; order Rodentia; family Cricetidae; genus Onychomys; species Onychomys torridus. Next base: position 127,388,158 of record NC_050443.1, read on the forward strand.
AACAGCTGAGATTAACTGATTCCAGTCATCTGATACGATTCTATTTATGGAAGACCACATACTTAACATCTGTTTTACATATGTTGGGTGTATACCATAGGTGACCACTGCTTCCTAAATGGTTTTTAAATCTCTTATATGAATACGTTGTAAAATATATTCCACATGTGGCTCAGGATGTCTATCATCTGCTGGCTTCTCATAGATGGTGACAGGATAAGACATTGTATAAGAGCCATCTGGTGAAGTTATGACTTTTATGGCCTTTCCATTCTGGTTATTAGTTTCTTTGTCATTCTTACTGAGAGATTCTTCCAGAGCTTGCCATGGAGCAACTACAATCTGTTGCAGCATTTGAACCTTCTCTGTTGTAAATGTCTAGAGATTTTATAGATTCACACAACTTTTTATATTCTTCTGAAACATATGATCCATAGACCTTATTTTATCAATTATTAATAATCTTTCCTCCTTATAAGTGATCTCAATAGTGTTAACAGTTCCCTAGAAACTTACTCTTTTATCCATTAAGTATTCACATTTATTATCAATAGAATTAAACTTGGTTGTATGGTTATTATTAATGGACCAAAGTTCTTGTAAGTTAGCAGATTACAAAGAAAGAATTCTTTTATTTAAGTCTTCATTACTACCTTGTAAAGCCTGTATCAGGCCCATTTATGCCTCATTTTTGCTATTAATATTGAACCAATTTTTTCCAATGATATGATGTGGATTATTATGCTAATTGCCATAACAGTGAATATTATATACATTCCAGTAAGGTTGTATATGTCCTATAGAAATTCATTAATCATACAAGTAAAAAAAAAATTAATTCCTGGATGTAATATTTTTCCATTTTTTGAGTATTCAAAATTTGTAAAGAAAATGTTATTACTTTTCTATTTTATTAACCAGTTTAAAGTGTAAAATTATCAGGTAATTTGCCTCAGATAAAATCCTCAAAATATTATCCTTTTAATCTTTTGTGTCCAGATGTAATTGACCAGGTTGAGTGAGTGGCTGGTTTGTTCAGTGATGCAATATTTGGATGCAATATTATTGCTTGGCCTGTGGATGTCCCAAGTGTAGCACCAAAACACGTCTAGTGTGAGCTGACTCAGTTCTCTGAATATGCACTGTGACTGAAACACTAACCCAGGTAATCCCTACCACAATAGATGAGGCAATACATCGAGCAATTAGAAGTGCTGCCTGGCACACCTGTAGACACTCTGGGGGACCAGCTGTGTGCATGTGCTCCACTGTGGCTGAGCACAAAATGGCAGCAGTGGCACACAAAATGGTGGTGGCAGCAGGAGTTTCAGAAGATAGAGTTGGCAGCAGTTACACAGAGCAGTTTTAAAAGTAAAGGAATAGACTGCTGGTAGTCTTTAACCAGTGACCTGATCTGGCCACTACAAGCATGGAACTAGAAAGGTACCTAGTGTGGGCACCTTTCTCTGGTGCTCTGTCTGCCCAAGAAAGCACATGCTTCTGGTAGCAGCTACAAGAACCACTGCTTTGTGAATTGCCTGGCCAGAAAGTGACTGACTCACCAGCCACTTGAGCTGCCTGTTCTACAGGTTCCCTGCAGGGCTGCTATATGCAGCTGGTTACCTGAGCAGGGGCCAGGTCATTCCTGGGGAGTTTGGGATGTACACACTCTGCAGGGCAGAGAAATGCCAGTAGCTACCCATGTTTGTTAGTGTTTGGTCACACAGGTAGCCCCAGTAGGGATGGGTGGGACTCAGATCCACATGTTTGGGACTGAGTGGCTCAGGATGCTAGTGAGGCTGATCTGCAGGGAGCACACAAGCCTCTGAGCCAACCTGCCACTACTGCCACAGAGGCTTCAGGCAGGAGCCATAGAGAGTGTGGGGTCTTTTTGTCATGTGGGTGCCACTTATTATGACCAATCAATGTGAGTCTATTAAGTGGGCAATATAATTTATTAAGATATAAATTGAGGAAATACACTCATGATTAAAGAATGGAGTAGACAGATGAAGTTGTCCTCTTATCTGATGGGGGGTGGCAAATCCACCTTGCAGGCAGGAGCAGGGAGAAGAGGCATGAGACCCTTCTCCAATTCCTTATAAGAGGTCACATACAAAGGCAGGAAACACTGTCTCTTTGGGCCACATAGCCCAAGGTCATGGGCAGAGCAAATACTACTACACTGTCCCTTACCTGAGGGGTGGTCCTAACATCCCAGACTGAAAAGCTCAGCTACCACCCAGGCCCACTCCTGGGCCTTGGGTTGGGATACCCTAGCATCTACCCCATCTATGACCTGCTGGAGCATGTGAAGGGACTGGTCCTGCAGAACCATAGTCACAGGATTTCTGTGACTTGGGGCAACAGAAGGATATCCAAGATGAGTTTTGGTGAGGGTCCAGTGATGATGGTGTGCCAGAGGCCAGAGGCCTTGAACTAGACCAATGACTCATTGCAATGAACATTTGTAGATAGGGCTGATTCGACAAAGAGTGTACTGTGTGTCTTAGTTAGGGTTTCTATTGCTGTGAGATACCACGACCAAAGCAATTCTTATTTATTTATTTATTTGTTTGTTTGTTTTGGTTTTCCGAGACAGGGTTTCTCTGTAGCTTTGGAGCCTGTCCTGGAATAGCTCTGTAGACCAGGCTGGCCTCAGACTCACAGAGATCCACCTGCCTCTGCCTCCCAAGTGCTGGGATTCCAGGCATGTGGCACCACCGCCTGGCAGCAATTCTTATAAAGGAATACATTTAATTTGGGAAGAACTTACTTTTCAGAGGTTTAGTCCATTATCATCATGGTGTGACATGGTGGCATGCAGGCAGATATGGTGCTGGAGTAGCTGCTCCATCCTGATGTGCAGGCAACAGGAAGTGGACTGATACACTGGGAGGTATCTTGAACATATATGAGACCTCAAAGCCTGCCTCCACAGTGACACAGTTCCTCCCAACAAGACCACACCTACTCCAACAAGGCCGTACCTCCTAATAGTGCCACTCCCTTTGGGGGCCATTTTTTTTCAAACCACCAAACTACGTGACACACCATAGCTCTCAATGCCACCAGGATGAATGAAGAGGTGTTGGAGAGGTGGGAAGATGGAGGAGTGAGGTGTTTTATGTTTATTTTTAATTAACTTTTTTGGGGTTTCCTTTATGTGGGGATGCTGCAAAGTGAGTGGCAGATATGGAGGGACTGTGAGGTGAGCAGGATTGGGGTGCATAAAGTGAAATTCCCAAAGAATCAATAAAGAATTATGTTATTAAAATTTTTTCTCCCAAGGGTTTAGGCAAGACTATGGGTTTTTCTCTCAAAGGAAAACCTGTACATGTTTTGTGAAATTGACTGGTTCTCCTTAAACATGATGGCCATTTGCCAGATCTTTAGACCCAGCTATTTCAAAATCAGTCTGGGTAAAGGTCTCAGGGAACCTAATGCACTCTGATCAGTTCCCTTATATTGATCAATTGTTGGAACTTGTTCAAATATCATCACCTAGGCTTAAGATTTGTACTATTAGGGATTATTCTACTGTTTGGGTTTCTAAAGAACTCCCTGTCACTCATCTCTTGCCACCTTTCCTGCCACCTTCAGAAGCCTAGGACCATATGACAAGTTCTCTTACCCTACCCTAAAACCATGTTCACATCTCTCATTCTCATGCCAACCTCCTTTTCCTCTTCTCCCTCCAACCCGACTACTCCATTCTTTCCTACCCCACTCTATCTACTTCTGTCCTTTACCTCTATCCCTACTGTCCTCACTTCCTGTCCTGGGTCTATACCACTTATTTCCTCCTCCTCTCCCATTGTAACCATGACAATCCCATCTGTTGGAGACATCACATTTCCTTACCCCTTGGCTGCTTTTGGTCTTGTTTAAATGCCTGCAATGTTCTGGACTCAGAGTCAGTCCTGGACCCTGTCTTTCTGTTGTCTCCTGGAAGAGGGGCAGGCATAGACTTACGGGAAGGGTGCTACCATTTTCAAGTCTGTATCACATTTTCTATTTCAGAGCTATATGACTGGAAAGCATTCCCCCCATTTTCTGACAAATTCAAAGCCATAACTGTCCTCCTGGCATCTGTCCTCTGCATCCATAGCCTGACCTGGGATGATTGCCAGTAACTCCTTCTGCCTCTGTTTACTTAAAGAGAAAAGAAACATATTGGAGCAGAGGCAATGAAGGCCTTTATTGCTTTAGCCACTGATACAGATGCTGTTGGTGTTTGAAAGAAAATGGTCCACAAAGGGAGTGGCACTATTAGGAAGCATGTCACTGTGGGGGCAGGCTTAGAGGTCTTTTTCTCAAACTTTACTCAGTATGACAGCCAGCTGACCTCCTGTTACCTGTAATATGTAGCACTCTCTGCTCTAGTACCACATATGCCTGCATACTGTCATGTTTCCCATCATGATGATAATGGTTTGAACCCCCAAAACTGTAAGCAAGCCATTCCAGTTAAATATTTTCTTTATAAGAGTTGCTGTGGTCATGGTGTCTCTTCACAGCAGTAAAAACCCTAACCAAGACAGAGGTTGGTACCAGAAACTGGGGTATTGCTGTAATAGGCCTGGCTATTCTTTTGTTTGGAGTAATATGGACTTCGGTACATTGGGTTAGGAAAGCAGTGGAATGCTTTAAGCACTGATTAATGGGCCATACTAGTAGGAGCATGGAAAAAGATGATGTTGATAATGATTTGAAATGTCAGGAGCTGACTCAAGAGGTTTCATAGAAGGATTTTAGTATGTTGTCTAGAAATCATTCTTGTAACAGTTTGTTGAAGAATGTGGCTGCTTTTTGCCCTTGTCTGAAGAGTCTGCCTAGTGTTCTCTTTGGCAGCACATATACTAAAATTGGAATGAAGGGTCTGCCTGAGGCTAAAGTGAGTTTTGGATTAATTACATTGGCAGAAGAAATCTCAAAACAGCCTAGTATAGACTCTTTCATGTAGATATTAGTGGTAACTCTAATGAAGATATATTATGAAAAGGAGCAAGAAAAAATACTTGAGAAAAAGGGCATCAGAAAGTGGAATGGAGCTAAATCTTGTGTTCAAGAAGATAAAGGATTAAGACATGGGATAAAGGGAGTGGTGATCTCAGGGCATGATCCCACCTAACTAAATTTCCAACTTGTGAAAAGGAACTGAAGAAAAACTTAGAGAGCTATGTGTGATGGGGCACATCTTTAATACCAGATCTGCAAAAGGCAAAGACTGGCAGATCTCTGAGTTTGAGGCTAGCCTGGTGTACAGAACAAGTTTCAGGACATCTAAGCTTCAACAGTGAAAGACAGGAAGCTGGTGAAGATGTAATTGAATGCAGGGCCATGGTCCAGCTCCAGGAAGCAGCAGAACTTGGCAGCTTCAACTACATGGTTCTGGATTTAGGGTTAAGGATAGAAGAAAAGAGTTATGGAATAAAGACACTAAGTCCAGGCATGTGTCAAGTGTGTTTCTGAATGGAGGTCTAGTAGAGAGACCATTGTGTGAAGCTGTGAAGTTGAAGCATGGATTGCGTTAGAGAACCCAAGAAGTTAGAGCTGCCAGAGTCCTGGGATGCCTCCCCAGCAGAGCTGCCAAGAGGGAGTGAAAGCAGCCTAAGAGAAAGAAGTGTGTTGCAGTCAACAAAACTGAATGGAATTGGAGATGTGAAGAGTATTTTGACATCAGACATAGAGATGTAGAGTTCGGTGTTTGCCCAGCTGATTTTCGGTCTTGCTTTGGTCTAGCATTTCTATTGTGCTCCTTTTCCTGTGTTTTTGAACAGTAATGTATATCCTGTGCATTATATGTTGGAAGCATGTAATCTGCTTTTTGATTTTGATTTTTACAGGTGATTATAGTTAAGAGATTGCCAGGGTTGGGGATTTAGCTCAGTGGTAGAGCGCTTGCCTGGCAAGCTCAAGGCCCTGGGTTTGATCCTCAACTCTGAAAAAAAAAGTGATTGCCATGAGTCTCATTTGGACTTTGAAATGAATTTGAGACTATTATAGACTATGGGGACTTTTGAAGTTGGACTGAATGCATTTTTGCATTATGATTTGGCTATAAGCCTTCAGGGTGCAGGGAGTGGAATGTATGGTTTGAAAGAAAATGGCCCCCAAAGGGAGTGGCACTATTAGGAGGTATGGCCTTGTTGGAGGAAGTGTGTCACTGTGGGGGTGGGCTTTGAGGTCTTTTTCTCAAGCTTTATTCAGTGTGACAGTCAGTCAACCTCCTGTTGCCTACAAGATGTAGCACTCTCAGCTCCAGCATAATGTCTGCCTGTACATGGCTATGCTCCACATCATGATGATAATGAACGGAACCTCTGAAACCCTAAGCAAGCATCTTAAATAAATGTTTTCTTTATATATTTGCCATGGTTATGGAATCTCTTTGCAGCAATAAAAACCTGAACTAAGACAGATGTTGAAAAGCCACTCAATTTTGAGACCATTTTCCTAACCAAGTATTCTTATTGGGACCCCAGTACAACTGCTTGTTTTCAGGCCCTGGATATTTTTCACTGGTACCATAGGACTGGAATTCAGGGTGTAGCTCAAAACCCACTAATTTGTTTAAGACCACAGAGATTATCCAGGGTTCAGAAGACTCTCTTGGGCAATCTATTAAGCTATTCCAAGAAGCTTCCTGAATGTATAGCTCTTTCAACCTACTGGCTCCAGAAAAAGCTAGGATATTAAATACGAATTTTGTTTTTTTTTATTATATTTGTGTTTTAATTTTACATATCAGCCATGGGTCCCCCTGTCCTCCCCTCTTCCACTCCCGGCCTCACCTTCCCCCTACCTCTCCCCTTCATTTCCATCTCTTCCAGGGCCAAGACTCCCCTGGGGATTCAGCTCAACCTGGTAGATTCACTACAGGCAGGTCCAGCACCCTCCTTCAAGGCTGAACAAAGTGTCCCTGTGTAAGCCCAAGGTTCCAAACAGCCAGCTCATGCAGTAAGGACAGGTCTGGGTCCCATGGCCTGGGTGCCTCCCAAACAGTTCAAGCTATTCAATTGTCTTACTTATTCAGCGGGCCTGATCCAGTTGGGGGCTCCATAGCTTTTGGTTCATAATTCATGCGTTTCCATTAGTTTGGCTATTTGTCCCTGTGCTTTTCCAATCTTGGTCTCAAAAATTCACACTCTTACAGTCCCTCTTCTTAACAATTGGACTCCTGGAGCTCCACCTGGGGCCTGACCAAGGATCTCTGAATCCACTTCCATCACTTTTTGGATGAGAGTTCCAGCACGACCGTTAGGGTGTTTGGCCATCTGATCACCAGACTAGGTCAGATCAGGCTTTCTCTTGACCATTGCCAGTAGTCTACAGGGGATGTTTCATTGTGGATTTCTGGGGACCTCTTTAGCACTTTGCTTCTTCCTGTTCTCATGTGGTCTTCATTTATCATGGTCTGTTATTCCTTGTTCTTCCTTTCTGTTCTTGATCCAGCTGGGATCTCCTGCTCCCCTAAGCCCTCTTTCCCTCGAACCTTGCCCTTCATTACTCCCACTGTTGTCCAGGTTGTTCATGTAGATCTCATCCATTTCTCTGTCATTGGGCAATCCCTGTGTCTTTCCTAGGATCCCATTTTCTAGAGAGCCTCCCTGGAGTTGTGTAGCAGACTAGTCATCTTTGTTTTACATCTAGTATCCTCCTATGAGTGAGTACAAACCATGTTTGTCTTTCTGAGTCTGGGTTACCTCACTCAGGATGATTTCTTCTAGATCCATCCATTTGCCTGCAAACTTCATGATGTCATTGTTTTTCTTTGCTGAGTTGTACTCCATTGTGTATATGTACCATATATTCTTTATCCATTCTTCAGTTGAAGGGAATCTAGGTTGTTTCCAGATTCTACCAGATCTTCAGAGAAGACTTAATACCAATACTCTTTAAATTGTTCCACACAATAGAAGCAGGAGGAATATTACCAAACTCATTCTATGAGGCTACAATTACCATGATTCCTAAACCAAACAAAGATGCAACAAAGAAAGAGAACTACACACCGATCTCCCTCATGAACATTTATGCAAAATACTCAATAAAATTCTGGCAAGCAGACTCCAAGAACACATCAAAACAATTATCTACCATGACCAAGTAGGCTTCATCCCAGGGATGCAAGGGTGGTTCAACATACAAAAGTTCGTCAATGTAATACACCATATAAACAAACTCAAAGAAAAAACCACATGATCATCTCATTAGACGCAGAAAAGGCATTTGACAAAATCCAACACCCCTTCATGATAAAGGTCTTGGAGCGATCAGGAATACAGGGAACATACCTAAACATAATAAAGGCAATCTACAGCAAGCCAACAGCCAACATCAAGTTAAATGGAGAGAAACTCAAAGCAATACCACTAAAATCAGGAACAAGGCAAGGCTGTCCCCTCTCCCCATACTTATTCAATATAGTACTTGAAGTTCTAGCCAGAGCAATAAGACAACATAAGGAAATTAAGGGTATACAAATTGGAAAGGAAAAAATCAAGCTTTCCATATTTGCAGATGACATGATAGTATACATGAGTGACCCCAAAAATTCATCCAAGGAACTGATACTGCTTATAAACACCTTCAGCAACATAGCAGGATACAAGATCAACTAAAAAAAATCAGTAGCCCTCCTATATACAATAGACAAACAGGCTGAGAAGGAAATCAGAGATACATCACCCTTTACAATAGCCACAAATGATATAAAATACCTTGGGGTTACTCTAACTAAGCATGTGAAGGACCTATATGACAAGAACTTTAAGTCTCTGAAAAAAGAAATTGAAGAAGATGTCAGAAAATGGAAAGATCTCCCATGCTTATGGATAGGCAGGATTAACATAGTAAAAATGGTGATTTTACCAAAAGCAATCTACAGATTCAATGCAATCTCCATCAAATTACCAACACAATTCTTCACAGACCTGGAAGGAATAATACTCAACTTCATATGGAAAAACAAAAAACCCAGGATAGCCAAAAGAATCCTCTGGAGGCATGATGATCTCTGACCTCAAGCTCTACTATAGAGCCACAGTAATAAAAACAGGTTGATACTGGCATAAAAACCAACATGTGGAGCAATCGAATTGAATTGAAGACCCTGACATTAACCCACACACCTATGAACATATAATTTTTGACAAAGAAGCCAAAAATATACAATGGTAAAAAGAAAGCATCTTCAACAAATTGTGCTGGCATAACTGGATGTCAATGTGTAGAAGGCTGCAAATAGATCCATATCTGTCACTGTGCACAAAACTTAAGTCCAAATGGGTCAAAGACCTCACATATATCCAGTTACTCTGAACCTGATAAAAGTGAAAATAGGAAGTAGTCTCGAATGCATTGGCACAGGAGATCACTTTCTAAATATAAAACCAGTAGCACAGACACTGAGAGAAACAATCAATCGATGGGACCTGTTGAAACTGAGAAGCTTTTGTAGAGCAAAGGACACGGTCAACAAGACAAAAGTGACCGCCTACAGAATGGGAAAGGTCTTCACCATCCCCACATCAGACAGAGGGCTGATATCCAGAATATATAAAGAACTCAAGAAATTAGACTTCAAAATGCCCAACAGTCAAGTTAAGAAATGGGCTATAGAACTAAACAGAGAATTCTTCACAGAGGAATTTCAAATGGCTGAAAGACATTTAAGGAATTGCTCAACATCCCTAATTATCTGGGAAATGCAAATCAAAATGACTCTGAGATACCACCTTACACCTGTCAGAATGGCTAAGATCAAAAACACAGAAGACAGCTTATGCTGGAGAGGATGTGGAGCAAGGGGAACTCTCCTCCACTACTGGTGGGAATGGAAGCTTGTACAGCCACTTTGGAAATCGATATGGCATTTCCTTAGAAAATTGGGAATCCATCTCCCCCAAGACCCAGCTATAGCACTCTTGGGCATATACCCAAGGAATGCTCAATCGTACCACAAGGGCATTTGCTCAGCTATGTTCATATCAGCATTGTTTGTAATAACCAGAAACTAAATTTGATTTTTATCACTCAAAGACCCTTGGACATTCACACACATCTCTAATGGGGCTAGTTACAAATAAAAAGTAGGCAGTAGAGGGAGTCATGAATACCATTAAACATACCTGGAATAGAAACAGGAGACTATTGGTGAAATTATTAAGGCCACTCCACGTAGTTAAAAGGGAGGTTTATTTTTGAGGTAACTTACAAGTGAAGGGGTAGGTTTCAGGGTCTGGCAAAGGTATAGCACAGTCCAGCAGTGTTCTCTGGAGAACTCTGCTTGGTCTACCTCCAGCGTCCAGGGTCCTGGAACCAAGAGAGAGACCTCTTCTTGATCCTCGGTCTCCCGCTTCCTCCTCTGCCCTGCCTTGTGGGTTTGACCATTACCGAAGCCTCAATGGGGGTTGGAACTTCCAGGCCAATGCTGGGATGGCTATCCACTACATCTCCCCCTTTTGTCTAAATAAGGAAGTTCTAACCTAATACAAGACTATATACAAAGAGATGGTTATCAAATATTGCCCAGGAGTAATGAGGGATAATGACTTAGATAAGTTGGAATTACAATAAGTGCAAACAATATCAAGCAAAAAACACATAATAAAATCCAGGGAAGTCTAGGGAATGGGTAGGTGGCATGTTACAAAGATTATTCCAAAAGGTGTCCTATTCTAAAGAACCTGAGTCTAATACTTAATGTATTCTATCTAAGATATTATATATGTATATATACTAAGTTGTAACTATAACAGCTAATCTCTAACCTCATCAAAGACCTGAGAAGGAATATAATAATACCTGAGAAATGGGAGAAAGACGCAAGCAACTTTTGGGAGTCTTGCAAGAGTAGACCAAGACAGCTAGGAGCCTGGACAGTCACCTAATGTTTCTCAGCATCGTTGGTGCATTCAAATTGGCTACAGCCCTAGAGTATCTGACAGACCATTTTCAGAAGCAGGAATTCTGAAAGACCATCTTACCCTGTCTTGGCAAAGTATAGTGGTCACTTTCCTTGTGTCCCGCTTGTTCAGAAAGGACAGCATTTGTACTGTCAGCCGTTGAGGCAAGGGCAGTTCTTTGCCCAGTAGGCCATTTTGTGCCAAGAAGACAAACTTCCAAATGGAAATGTCTTAGAAGCCCAACATTCTCTCGGGATAAATTGGTGCTGCCAGGAGCAATTGTGTCTCACGTCAACAGAATTCTAAGTTATTTAAATGCCATATTCTCTAGGTCCATGAAGTGTTTGAAGATTACCTGTCCATCTGACCTATGTATTTATAAATCTGGATAACCTACCTAACATAATTATAGAGATGACAAGCATAGGTGACAATAACTCTATAAGTCTTATCTACCTAAACAACCTAAGGACTAAGGCTTCCTATAAATAAGGCAAACAATCTGTAAGCAAATGTACAGTAAAAGGACAATGACTTTAAATTGTGACAATACACAAAATATCTTTAACAGAGGTAGGAATGTATAGTGCAATATGCAATATGATAATAATCTTAAATATATATCAGTATACAGAATATCTTAAACAGAAGTAGAACATACATACAGTATGACAGATATAAATTCACATTTGTATCAATATACAAATATTTCAAATAAGAGTAAAAATATGTGTACAATACAACAAACATAGTTCTGTATTTGTATCAATATACAAATTATCTTAAATAGGAATATAAAAGGTTTATATTTGTATCAACATATAAGAATTCATAACAGTGCAAAGGCTGCTATATTACTAAATTTGTTTACTAATGTATATGATAGTCTACCATAATATCTTATACCTATCCATTCCATTTCTTCTTTTCCCTTTTTTTTGAGACATATTTTCTTTCCTTAAGGAGAGTACTGAGTTTAACAGTGTCTTCCACCCCCAACCCTAGAACTATTATCCATAACCCTGAGAAATATGAACCTTAGGGAGAAGGGGCTTCGTTTTCTTAGAATTGCTTCCTGCTGTTTAGGGGGCGATGGTATCTCTGTTGGGTATTGTGAGAAAGCTCAGATAGTTAAATATCAGTTACACTAACTGTAGATTCTGCAGCAAGTCTCAGAGTAATGAGTAAGATTGTCTGAAATTCTGGCAAGAAGTGTAGTATGATGATGATTACCATGGCATCATTCTGGATTGGGTAGAGTTGTTGTTGTTGGGGCCCCATCTTCCTTCTGGAGACTTCAGAGATTGCTATTGGAAAAAACTTAGTTTTTATCAGAATGGAAGGTTTGTATTTAAAGATGTCATGACATGTAAGAAAGGATTCCAAGAAATCAAGAATAAGCATGGAGATAATTAGGATCTTGAAGACAATGGTCCCTTATAATTGGTTTCCTTCTGTCTCACACCAGAGGGCTCTTCTGATATGGGACTGAAGAATCTCTCAACCTGTTCTTTCATCAATATGCTTGGGTTTAGAGAAGGAGTGAGCCAATTCCATCTCCAAAGCCAGCTTTGTTTATAATTAAATTGGAACCACAACTATTCTAGATTGATAGAGATATAGATGTTAGACAGTGATATCTTACCCTGTGTAGATTGGTACCAATAGATTCTTTCTTTCTATTGTAAACATCCAGATATCCAAGGCCTTATGATTTCTGGAAGATGGGTATTTCCATTATCCTGGAAAGACAAAAGCAGAACCCTACCCCAACCTTTGATTGTTAAATTTTTCTTACAACCTGAAGAGATGTCACATTGGTGGGTGATCTTTTACTTCTCCTCATCAAGGGGTTTCTCCTGTTCAAATCGAATTTTTATTAATTTTGTTGGTATCCATGGCTGAAACAAAAGCAAAATCCCTTCCCCAACATAGGACATATCCAGGTTTCCATTATGAGTTCAACACATCTTTGAAATAAACCGGTTGTTTTAGCTCAGGAGTTTTGTCTGTCATCCAATGTCTCTCCGCAGCTGTTGTTCCTTTCTCATCAGCATTGAGAAAATTCAAGGTTAATAAAGCACTATGCAATCTATTTCTAGGAGTCATTGTTACCTGTTGCTGCTTATTTAGCATATCCTTTAAAGTTCGATTGGGTCTTTCTATGACTGCTTGACCTATGGGATTGTGTGGTATACCTGTAACATGCTTTATATTGTAATAAGCAAAGATCTCTCTCATTTTATTGGAGACATATGCTGAGGCACTGTCTGTCTTAATTTGTACAGGTATTCCCATGATGGCCATAACTTCTAATAGGTGTGTAATCACAGAATCAGCCTTTTCAGAACTCATAGGAGTTGCCCACTGAAATCCTGAATAGGTGTCAATGGTAAGGTGTACATACTTTAATCTTCCAAATTCTGCAAAATGAAACACATCCATCTGCCAAATTTCATTTCTTTGTATAACCTTTGGACTGCTTCCTGCAGGTAATGGAGTTTGGTTATAGAAGGAACAAGTAGGACATTTTTTCACAATATCTTTAGCTTGTTGCCAGGTAATGGAGAAATCCTTCTTCAAACCTTTGCTATTTACATGGTGTTTCTTATGAAATTCTGAGGCTCCTAGCACATTACCTGTTAGTAACTGATCAATCTCATCATTACCTTGTGCTAGAGGTCCTGGCAGACCTGTATGGGATCTGATATGTGTTATATATATAGGATGTTCCCTTTTTCTGATGATTTCCTGCAATTGTATGAATAATGAAGTTAATTCTGTATTGTCTGGAATAAATTCAGCAGTTTCAACGTGTAAAACAACTCTCTCTGCATATTGAGAGTCAGTGACTATATTGAGGGGTTCTGTGAAGTCCATCAGTACCATAAGAACGGCATACAGTTCTGCCTTTTGTACAGAGCTATATGGACTTTGTACCACTTTACTTAAGTCTCCTGATTTGTATCCTGTTTTCCCTGATTTATTTGCATAAGTATAGAATGTGAGGACTCCAGAAATTAGCTTTTGTGGTACAATATGAGGAAGGACCCATTCAGTCTTCTTTATGAATTCTATTCTCTTGCTTTTGGGATAATGGTTGTTAATCTCTCCCAAAAAGTCACTGTAGGCTCTCTGCCAGTATTCATTATCCTTCCACAGTGATGAAATTTCCTCATTAGTTAAAGGTACTACAATTTCTGCTGGGTCCATGCCTGTCAACTGGCAAAGTCTTAATTTACCTTTTTGAGTCAAATCAGAGATCTTTTCTATATTAAGTCTTTAATTTTTTATTTGGTTTACATGGTAGGAATATCTATTCCAATATAATATCTTCCCTCTGCATCAAAATACTTGTGGTGGAATGTCTAGAGGGGAATATGACAAGAATGCATTTAAGTTCTGGATCCACACAATCCTCATGTGCTTCTTGAATTATCTTTTCTACTAGAGCCAATCCCTTCTCAGTTTTGGTTGATAATTCTCTTGGACTATTTAATTCTTTGTCCCCTTCTAGAGTATTAGCCAAATTTTGTAGTCCATCTTTGGGTATTCCCATGATACCCAGTAAGTTTGGTAATGCTTCCTAACAACTTTTGGAAATCATTAAGAGTCTTCAATCAATCTCTCTTTAGTTGTACCTTTTGGGGTCTCATTTTTTGTAACTCTATCTTATATCCTAAGTAATTAATAGAATCTCCTCTTTGTATTTTTTCAGGAGCAATTTGCAGTCCCCAGTGAGGCAAAACTTTTTTCACTTCTTCAAACATGCTTTCTAATGTGTCTAACTCTGGATCAGCTAATAGGGTATCATCCATATAGTGATAAATTATGGATTGTGGAAACTTTACATGAATTATCTCCAATGGTTTTTGCACAAAGTCCTGGCATAAGGTAGGGCTCTTTAACATTCCCTATGGGAGGTCCTTCCATTGATATCTCTTGACTGGCTGAGAATTGTTATAATTAGGAACTGTGAAGGCAAATTTTTCTCTATCATTTTCTTGTAAGGGTATGGTAAAGAAACAGTCTTTTAAGTCAATAACTATTATAGGCCATTCTTTGGGTAGCAGAGAGGGCAAGGGCATCCCAGTCTGTAGGGAGCCCATTGGCTGAATTAATTTATTAATAGCTCTCAGATCTGTCAGCATTCTCCAATTACCAGACTTTTTTTTTTTTTTAAATAACAAATACAGGAGAATTCCAAGGGCTGGTAGATCCTTCAATGTGTTGAGCATTTAACTGCTCTTGAACCAGCTGTTCTAAAGCTTGTAGCTTCTCTTTTGTCTAAGGCCACTGTCCGACCCAGACAGGTTTATTAGTTAGCCATTTTAAAGGTAAGGCAGTTGGTACTTCTGAGAGTTCAACAGCAATTGTGCTCTGTTTGTGTACAGCCTAAATGGTTGGTGACTGTTTTTTATAGCATGTTATGATATTATTCCTAGAAACATGCATTGGCCTGTATTCCTTTTCTGAGAGTGTAGGAATTTTATTCTGGGTATTCCACTGTTGTAACAGATCTCGGCCCCATAGATTTACTGCTACATTTGCTTCAGCCTTCCTCTCTGTCCTTCTGGCCCTATGCATTCAACCCATCTTGAACTCTGTTTTATCTGAGATAGGGTGCCAATTCCTAAAAGTTGGACATCTACCTCTTGAAGAGTCCTATTTGGATGCCACGATTTTGGTGTAATTATAGTCACATCCGCACCTGTGTCTACCAGGCCCTCCAGAACCAGGTCATTAATTCGAATTCTAAGCTTTGGTCTTTGTTCATTTATGGGAGTCTGCCAAAATATTTGTTTTATTGTGTTCTTTGTAAACTGTGATTCATCTATCAGAGCTGTTTTATCATCCATTGCAGTATTAATTTTTACATTAGGCATTGGTTTATTCAGTTGTCCTGGAGGGGAATGTCTTCCACAGTGGCTGGGAATGCTCTTACCACATTTGATTTGGGGGCCTGCAAGAGGCCCCCTGAGGTGTTTCCCGCCAGTAAAGGGTTGCCTCGTATATCTATTTTTAATCTGCACTCACTGGTCCAATGTCAGCCTTTGCCACATCTTCTACATAATCCAGGAGGTGGTTGGGTTCTTCTGTTTAGGCTATTCCTAGAAGGAGTATTACTTCTAGGATTGCCCCATGTACAGTTTTTACTTATATGACCTGGTGTACCACATTTAAAACATTTGGTACCACAGGGCCTTCTTTCACCTCTGGGATTTGTCTCTCCTATCCAAGCCTCTTTACTGAAGTTAAGAGATTCAACACTATTAGTATACTGAATCCATTCTTCCAAAGGAGCTGATCTGATCTTTAATGGTGTAAGTATTCTTTTGCATTCTGCATTAGCATTGTCCAATGCCAAGGACTCAGTTAATACTTTTCTTAATTCTTTATCGATACAGCTTTTGTTATAGCTGTGTTCAGCCTTTGTAAAAAATCAGTGAAGGGTTCATGTGGTCCCTGAAATATCTTTGTGTATACCTCAGTTGCTTTTCCACGTTCTGTAATTTTTTCCCAAGCATTTAGTGCTGCTGTACGGCATAGGGATATTGTATGCTCATCATAAATGGCTTGTACATTCCTGTCAGTGAAACATCCCTCACCAAGTATTTGATCTTGGGAGATCTCAAAACCTCTGAGTTTACCTTGTTGTTCTAAATTTCTTGCCTCTTCTCTCAACCTGCTTTTCCACTGTAACTGCTGGCTATATTCTAGAATAGCTGAAATTAACTGATGCCAGTCATCTGGAATGATTCTATGTGAGGTAGACCACGAATTTAACATCTGTTTTACATATGTGGAGTGTATCCCATATGTAACTACTGCTTCCTTTATATTTTTGAAGTCCCTTGTTGAAATTGGTTGTAATGTATATGTTGTATATGGCTGGGGGTTTGTGTCATCTGCTGGCTTCTCATGGATGATAACAGGATAAGCCATTGTGTGAGAGCCATTTGGAAATGTTACAACCTGTATGGTCTTGCCCTTCTGCTTATTAGGTCCCTTGTCATGTTTATTGAGAGTTTCCTCCAGGGCTTGTAAATGAGCACCTAGGGTCTGTTCTAGGGAGTGAACCTCCTCTCTTGCAAGGGACTCCACATTTCTCATGGAATCATGGAAGTTTTTATGTTCTACAGAAACACATGATTCCATGGACCTTATCTTATCAATTAATGATAATCTTTCTTCCTTATGTAGTGTCTGGAGAGTTAGTGTTGTATCCATTTAATGTTCACATTTATTATCAATAAAATCAATTTTGGGTACAAGCCTACTTTGTACATCCTGATTAGCAGATTCCAGAGAAAGGATCTTTTTCTGTAAGCCTTCATTGCTATCTTTGAAAGCCTGTAAATCCTGGTTAGCAGATTCCAGAGAGAGACTCTTTTTCTGTAAGCCTTCATTGTTATCTTTTAAAGCCTGTATCAGTCCCAATAATGACTCATCTTTGTTCTTATTATTAAACCAGTGTTTGAACACTGTGTGAATTATTATAATGAATGTCAAAATGGTACAGGCCAGATATGCCTTAGGGAGGTCATATATTTCCAGGAAAATGTCATTGATCATACAGGCAAAAAGGTTATTAAATTCTTGTGAGGTAATGTTGTCAGCCATATTACAAGAATTACTCAAAATTTGTTAGTCAGTTTTAAGGTGTAAAATTATCAAGTACTTTTACTTGAAAGAAGCTTACCTTTCTTTGGTTTTGGGGGGTGTAGTAGCACTTTTCAGCCAGCAGGAGGCGTTGGTATAGCTCCAAAGCAGAGTCTGCTGGCAGCCTTGGCTGGTGGCAACTGAAGGCAGGAGCCAGGATGGTGGAGAGCTGGCACTCAGGGAGGAGTGGGATTGCCTCACTCACAGCGGGTTTTCGCTGGTCTAGGGGCTAAGCTAGGGAACTGAGACAGGACTAGCTGCTCCCTTTTTCGGGAATGGAACTGTGTAGGCGTCCCCTGGTTAAATGGAACTTTGCAGGTGGGTTTAGGTACCCGCCAGCTGTGGAGGAGGCTGAGGGAGGGAGCCGCCTAGGCCTTTGGAATTTGCCCCACGTGAGCGCCAGATATTGGTGAAATTATTAAGGCCACTCCACGTAGTTAAAAGGGAGGTTTATTTTGTGGGGTAACTTACAAATGAAGGGATAGGTTGCAGGGTATGGCAAAGGTATAGTGCAGTCTGGCGGTGTTCTCTGGAGAACTCTGCTCTGTCTACCCCCAGCGTCCAGGGTCCCTAAACCAAGAGAGAGACCTCCTCTAGATCCTCCGTCTTCCACTTCCTCCTCTGCCCTGCCTTGTGGGCATGACCATTACCGAAGCCTCAGTGGGGGTTGGAACTTCCAGGCCAATGCTGGGATGGCTATCCACTACAGGAGATTTACTCCTTTGTGGTGGTCTCAAATTGCCTTTCCCTCTTCTTTTGTAGAAGGCAGAGTTCTTCTACAAAAATTAGTCACCACCTCACCTTTACTCCTCAGAAAGCTAAATTTTCTTTGCATCTGCTTATCAACTTAGGTTAACTGCTTCTCTGTCTGTACAATATATCTTAGTTCTTCCAGATTCCACAGCAGAAACAAATCCAGACACAGGGCCTCTGATTCAGGACTTGCAACAATTTCCTTTTCTTTTTTGGTTTTATGAGACAGGGTTTCTCTGTAGTTTTGGAGGCTGTCCTGGAACTTGCTTTGTAGACCAGGCTGGCCTTGAACTAACAGAGATCCACCTGCCTCTGCTTCCTGAGTTCTGGGATTACAGGCATGCACCACCACCACCCAGCTCAACAATTTCTTAGTGTATTGACTAAGGA
This sequence comes from Onychomys torridus, assembly GCF_903995425.1. NCBI lineage: Eukaryota > Metazoa > Chordata > Mammalia > Rodentia > Cricetidae > Onychomys > Onychomys torridus. Next base: position 127,406,877 of record NC_050443.1, read on the forward strand.
AAATCCTCTGGGCTTGGCAACACAGCACCCCATAACTGAGGTAAGTCTCTTGGCTACAGCCAAACAGGTAAGGGTCTAACAATATCCCATGAACCAAAGGGCTAGAGTTGAAATTGCTTCCCATATTTAGAGGCTGTTGGAAGCTAAAATCTTTACCTCATGCCTGTTGGGTTGGAATACACCTTTCTTGCCTGTCCATAAACTAGAGACCTCAGATTATCTTCCAGTCCCAGATCTCTGGGAGGTAAATAAGTGGGGTGATATAATGCTCTTTGGGGAAGCACCACAAAAAGTTTTAAGAGGATTCAGGGCGTCCCATCCTGACTCAACTCTCCTCCAGTAGAAGTATGAACTTTTACTGGCAGCAATCAACACAGCCGCCTGCTCAAAAGATACTAAGGACTTATTCCAGTTGCTGCGGATATTGGGATATGCTGCCTCTATGAAAAGGCTCATTTGTGTTGGACAGAGTCTCCTGGGATACAAGCTTGCTCAAGGTAGGAGAATTGGTAGGAGAACTCTCAGTGCTGCTCAGAAGGAAACCATTTTCTGGATCCCCACTCCCCAATACCAGAAGCAGGTACATGAGTTTCTGGGTCAGGGAGGCTTAAGGATATTACAGGCTCTGCACTCCTGGGCTTGTTGAAATAGCTACTTTATCCTGCCTCTACATGAAACCAGCCCTTGAAATGGATTGAAACCGAGGAACAAGCTTTTCAAGAACTAAAGTAGTCTCTTCTGAGCCCTAACTTTGGCCCCACCAGATGTCACAAAATCATTGTACATTTTTATTCACATGTCATATTCATATTGTAGTCATATTCATGACTGCAAAGGGTATTTTAACTCATACCCTGAGACTTGACAGACCCATAACATATCTGTCTAAGTGTCTGGATTCAGTGGCCTCCAGTTGATTATCTTGTTTGCATGTCATAGCTTCAACCACTGTATAAGTAAGGGAAGCTGAAATGTTCACCTTAGACTAGAATCTCACTCTAGTGGGTCCCTATACTGTGGAAACTCTCTTATGAGGGGCCAATGGCTGGAATGACCACATCACTCAATATTAGAGTCTCTTACTTGAATAGCCCCATACTAATTTTACTGCTGTACAGAATCTCAACCCTATGACATTGATGCCTGATGACAATTCTGATGTCCCTCTCCATGATTGTGAGGACTTGCTGGGCATTTCTCAGGCCAGTTGCCTAGATCTCTGGAACACTTCCTTGTGTGAGGTAGAGGCTGATCATTTTATCCATGGAATCAGTCTGGTCATCAATAGATTCAGGAGAGCAGTGACAGCAGTAACTATCTAATGGATCACCAAATGGACACTAGCCTTGCCACAGGGCACTCAGCCCAAAAGGCTGCACTGATTGCTCTCACTCAAGCTCTACCCTGGGGAAAGGACAATGAGTAAACACACAGAAAGCATGTATGTCTTTGCTACCCTTTATGTCCACATCATGATTTACAAGGAAAGATGCTCATTAATTGTTGAAGGAAAAAGTATTAAAAACAGAGGAAATTCTATGTCTTCTTGAAGTGGCCTGGCTTCCAAGGAGGCAACAGTCATCTATTACACCAGACATCAAACAGTCAACACACCTGAAGTCAAAGAAATCAGAGGGCAGATCAGGATGTCCAACAAGCAACGAAGATGCCCGTGGATCTCATTTCTGACTTGCTCCTTGCCTTTCCACAGCTCCATCCCCAACCCATCTAACCCAGAAGGACCAGGCCCATTCTCAAGATGGAACACAGGATCTGATTGGGTGGTGGATCTTGCCAGACTCAAGAATTATTCTGCTTGTGGCCCTCGGGCACCTTTTGATGTGCCAACTACACCAGATCACATATCTGGGTGCCACTGACTGACTGAGTTATTGTCTTCCAGGTACCAGATTCTGCATCTCTATGAACCTTAAATCAAATAACAAAGTACTTAGTTAATCCTTTGTTGTTTCTGCCATGATTGTACCAGCTGGCATGTCTGTCTAGGCCAGTCATTCTTTTACCTTGCAGGGCTTATAGCTAGGTAAAATTGTTGATTACTTTCCCCTTCTGATAGCTTGTAAAGCACCTTCAAATTCTTTGAAAGCTAGGAATGAAACTTCCAGGTCAATCAACTTGCTTCATTTTGCCATGTTTTGTGACTCAAGCATGTGGTCTCTTTAGAAATAGGTTTTTCCTGGCAAGAGCAATGGCATCAGCCTGTATTGTTTAGGAGTCTATGGGATCTCACTGTCTCAAAATTCCGAAAAAATCCATTTCTGGCTCTAGGCTTTTTATTTGTTAGTTTCTGGTGTCTAGTGGGAGAATTGTTGTCCTTTTAAGCATAATGCTTTTACATTATTTTTTCAATACAAAAGAAAACAGACTAACAGCATTATCAATTTTAGGTAAATTTGAGCTTTCTTCAAGGTGTTTAAAAAATGTTGTTCATTATTCTTACCACACCAATTTGTCCTTCTATAAACTGTAGAATATTCAAGAGGCTGCTCTTGCCTGGACTGCTGATAATATGCTGTATAAACTAGACATGCAGGACCCATAGGAAAATGACCACTGAAATTTGCCAAGATGGGACAAAATGGTTCTTCAGGTTCCTGCTTCACAGAGAAGACTGCCAGATATTCTATAGGACACAGAGAGAAGCAACTGAGAGACTCTAGACCTAGAGGCTGAAGACAGATGCCCCAGCATTACAGAGGAACTTTGAATGACTGTCCAGGCATGCAGCTATCTCAGTCATTTTCAGAAATTTTGGAAGTTGCTTATAATACTCTTCCTGCTTACTTAGGTAGTATTATATCCTTCTGGGGTCTTTGATGTAGTTGAAGACTAAATAGTTATAGTTAAAATTCTCCTTGGTTATAATAAAACATAAATTAGATATGAAACTTTAGACTCAGAAATATAGGATAGATAATATTATATTTTCTATAATTTTCTTAAATACAAATAAACTAGATATTCTAACTATAATTCTTGCTTGAAAACTGTTCTATTATATGTATTTTTACTATGTTAAAATTAAAACCTTATTTTTTGATTAGAAAGAAAAAAACTAATCTATTATTTTGTTACAGTTTGGATATGGATCTCATAATTTCATTTGTAGAAGAATTGGTCCTTGGTGTTAGTACTTTTGCAAGGAAACCAATAAGCTCTATAAGTTTTGGGTTGTCTTAGTTAGGGTTTCTATTGCTTTGAAGAGACACCATAACCATGGCAACTCTAACAAGGATACATTTAATTGTGGTGTCTCGATTTCAGTTTCAGAGGATTAGTCCATTAACATCATGACAGGGAGCATGGTGGCATGCAGGCAGTCCTGGTTCTCAAGGCATAGCTGAGAGTCCTACATCTTGCAGAAAATAAGAAGTTGACTGAGACATTGGCAGCATCCTGAACAAAGGAAACCTCAAATCCCACCACACAGGGGCACACTTCCTCCATAGGGCCATCCCCACTCCAACAAAGTCATACCTTCTAATAGTGTCACAGCCTATGAGATGATGGTGGCCAATTCCATTCAAACTACCACAGTTCCCATAGTCTATAACAGTCTCAAACTTATTCAGAAGTCTAAAGTTCAAAGTCTCTTCTGAGACTGATACAATCTCTTAACTGGAACCCCATGTAAAATCAAAATAAAAAAATGATCATATCCTTTTAACTTATAATGGAAAAGGATATACATTACCATTCTAAAATGGAGGGAAGGCAGTATGGTGAGGAAATACTGGAACAAAGCAAGACTGAAAACCAGCTGGGCAACCTCTACACTCTGTATTTCCATGTCTGATTTCAACATGTTCTTCAGTTCTCCAACTCCTATCAGGCTTGTTGACTGCAACATACTTCTTTCTCTTGGGTTGGCTCCACTCCCTATTAGCAGCTCTCCTCAGCAGGTATCCTACAACTCTGGCATCTCTAACAGCTCTGGTTCTCCAAGGCAAGCCAGACTTCAATCCACAGCTTCATGCAATGGCCTCTCTAGTCCTCCATTCAGGGACACACCTGACACATTCCTGGTTTCACCAGTTTTCCTTAATCTGAGGGGCAAATTCTATAACCTGTTTCTTCTATTCTTTTTTTTTTTTGAGCTGAGGATCGAACCCAGGGCCTTGCAAGCACTCTACCAGTGAGCTAAATCCCCAACCCTACTCTTTTTTTTCTCAAACTTAAAAAGATCTGCCTGCCTCTGCCTCCTGAGTGCTGGGATTAAAGGTGAGTGCCACCACCGCCCAGCTAAGAACTTATTTATTTATTTATTTATTTATTTATTTATTTATTTATTGCCAGAGCTGAGGACCAAACCCAGGGCCTTGCGCTTGCTAGGCAAGCGCTCTACCTCTGAGCTAATTCCCCAACCCCCAACCCTATTCTTAACTCTAAAGCCTAAACTATGTGGCCAAAGCTGCCAAGTGCTGCCTCTTACTGTGGCTGGAACATGCCCCTCTTGCTCAGTCACATCTTTACTAGCTTTCTGCCTTTCAGTGCCTAAGGGTGGCAGTCCTGATCTGGATCTCTAGACCAGGCTGGCCTCAAACTTGGAGACCTACTGTCCTCTGCCTTCCCAGTGCTGGTATTAAAGACATGCATCACCTCACCTGGGTCTAAGCCATTCTCTAATTCCTTTTCGCAAGTTGGAAATCTGCTGGGTGGGGTCTTGGCCTGAGGTCACCACTTCCTTTATTCCATTATCTTATCCATTTAAGTACAGGATTTAGCTCTATTCCAGTTCCTGAGCCTCTTTTCTTAATATGTAAATTTTATTTTTTATTTGCTCAACTTGTTACTTTTCATTATATATCTTCATTAGAGTCACCACTAATAATCCCACAACAAAGTGTATGCTAGGCTGTTTTGAGATTTCTTCTGCCAACGGAATTAATCCAAAAATATTCAATTTAGCCTCAGGCAGACTCTTCAGACAAGGGCAAAAAGCACCCACATTCTTCACCAAACTATTATAAGAATGATTTCTAGGGAACATACTAAAATTCTTCTCTTGTGAAGCATATCGAGCCAGACCCCTGATAGTTTAAGTCATTCTCAGTACTACCGTCTTCCATACTCCTACTAGTGTGGACCATTGAGCAGTGCTTAAAGCATTTCACTGCTTTCCTAACCCAGTGTCTAAATCCCTCTAAACCAAAGAATGGTCTGGCCTATCAGAGCAATATCCCAGTCCCTGGTGTCATCTTCTGTCATAATTAGGATTTTTATTGCTGTGAATAGACACCATGACCATGACAACTCTTATAAAGGAAAACATTTAATTGGGTGGCTCACTAACTCAGAGGTTTAGTACATTATTGTCATGGTGGGACTTGGTGCTGGAGAAAGGAGCTGAGAGTCCTACTTGTTTCCAGCATCAGGAAGTGGACTGTGACATTGGGAGCAGTTAGAGCACATTGGAGACCTCAAAGTATGTCTCTTTGAGTGACACATTTCTTCCAACAATACCTCATCTGCTCCAACAAAGCTCCTAACAGAGCTACTCCTTTAGGGGGCCATTTTCGTTCAAACCACCACAGGGGTGTTTCTGGAGACCTGCAGCTTACCGGGACACACCTTTGAAGAGAGTGTTTGGTTCTTGTCTCCATTCCACTTGTATATTCTTGTCATTTTCCTCTTTCTCTTCTTCTCTTCTTTACATCCCCCTATCCCTCCTCATGCTCCTTTCCCCACATACCTTACTGGCCACAGGAAATGAGTAGCTTTCCTCCAGAAATCCTTCTGTTGTTGTACACTGCTTCACAGAGGCCCTTAAATACTGCAGCCAAATGGCCAGGACTAGAACCCAATGAAAGAGTCAGCCATGACAACCTTTCTGAGGTATACATCAGAGCTAAGGGAAGATGGCCACCCTTATACTATTCTGAAATTGGGAATTATCTCTGACTATAAAAATACTCTGTCAGCCATAGCCAGGCACCAGGCTGAGCTCTGGGAATCCAATCGATGAGAGAGAGGTGAGGTACTGCAGGCAAGGGATGTCGATCATGATGGGAGGATGTGCAGAGATGACCTGCCACACTAGTGGAAGCCCATGAACCATGAAATGGTGGCTGTGGAGCCCCCATGGGACTGAACTAGGCCCTCTGGATATGGAAGATGGTTGTTTGGCTCGAACTGCTTGGGGGGCATCCAGGCAGGGGGATGCAGGATTCTGGAAGCCAGTGCCTGTGGTGTGACACCTTGCACAGCCTTGGTGCAGTGGGAAGGGGCTTGGACCTGTCTAGGCTCAGTGTGCTGGGCTCTGCTGACTCCCCATGGGAGACTTCAATTTAGGGGATGTGGGGATGTGGGGTGGCTTGGGAAAGAGGGATAGAGGGAGGGAGGAAGGAGGAGGGGATATTTGTGGATAGTATGTGGAATGAGTAGAACATTTCTTAATAAAGAAAAATGAAAAAAAAACTCTGTCAGAATTTCCTTTAATACATTGTTATTTTCTTCACAATTCTTTCTTTTAATTTTTTAATTGATTCTTTGTGAATTTCACATCTTGCACCCCAATTTCACTCATCTGCCCATCCCTCCATATCTCCTCTGCCCATGGCACCATGGCCAGCTCTACTGTGCTGACCTGGTAAGGTGTGGGGCTTGTTGTATGGTATTTTGTTTGTGTTATGACAAATAAAGCTTGCCTGGAGATCAGAGTTTGGAGCTAGCCACTAGTTAACCATAGAGCTGGTAGTGGTTATCCATACCTTTAATCCAAGCACTTGTGAGGCTCAGTTATTTAATCTCAGCACAATTGGGAGGTAGAGACAGGAACATAAGGTGGGTCGAGACAGGATCTCGGCCCCCTTTGGTCAGAGAATCTGAGGAGGGAAGAAGTCTCTGGTGGCTGCTCCTTTGCTTCTTTGATCTTTCAGGTTATTACCCTGATATTTGACTGCTGGTTTTTATTGATAAGACAAAATACATTCATGCTCTAGAGGCTTCTTCTCTGCATGCTACAGCTAGCAAACAGCAGGGCTAGCTCCCTAGCCCTCATGCCTTTAAGACCAAGTTTCCCACACTGCCCAGGTGAGATCAAGACCAGCTCTCCCAAGTTCACACCCTCAGAGCTTCCTCACTGGTACCTATGTCACCAAGTTCAGTTCTACAGTGCTGCCCAGGGGAGGAGTGGGGCCTGATCTCCTGAGTGCTGCATCTGGCAAGGGGTGGGGGCATTCTCCCACTCTAAAGACCTGTTCTTCCACCTGCCATCAGTGGCATCTCTTCCAAGCCTAAGTCACCACAGGGCCTACAAGGGTTGGGGCTAGCTCTCCCAAGCTCATGCCATCAGGGCCAGCTATCCCACACTGCCCAGGCAAGGGGTGAGGCCAGCTGTCCTGAGTACTGCAGCTAGTGAGGGGTCAAACCAGATCTCTCATATCCATTGAAGTGTGGAATCAGATAAGCATGGTACTGGGACATCAACATGGCTTCAGGTGGGCAGCAAAGACCATGGACTAGTGTAAGTCCATTCAGCCTTTGGTGGTAACACATGCCATGGACATCAACACAGACTCTGGCTAAAGTAGGACCATGGACCAATGGCCATCAGTTGTACCCCAGGCCCAGACATCCTCATGGCAGAACAGACAATAGTCATCCAAATGATCCCTGATGGCAACCCAGGCCTCAGTTATCAACATAGACCCCAGCAACTATAGGGCCACAGACCCAAACATGGTGTTCTGTAGTAGCTGGTCTTGGCTGTATCCATGGCTTCAGGTGGCAGCACAGACCACAGAATAATGTATGACTTTTGGTGGTAACTCAGACCATGGACATCAACACAGACTCGGCTGCAGTAAGTCCTTGGACCCAGATGTAGCCCTCAGCAGCAGCCTGGACCAGGATATCACCATGATCACAGGAGACAGCACAGGACACTCAGATCAATTTGGCCCCTTGTTACAGTGGGGCTTCTAGACATCTGACTGGCATCAAGCAACAGTCCAGACCACAGATATCTGAGTGGTTCTTGGTGGCATCATGGGCCATGGACATCTACACAGACCCCAGCTGTGACAGGGCTATGGACTCAGACATGGCTGTGGTGGTATTGTGTTCCCCCAAATATTGTGCAACCTAATAAACTTATTTGGGTTCAGAGAACAGAAGAGCCACTAGATACAGAGGCTAGAAAATGGTGGCACTCATGCCTTTAATCCTAGCATTCCAGAGGCAGAAATCCGTCTGGATCTCTGTGAGTTCAAGGCCAGGTTGGAAACAGTCAAGCATGGTGACACACACCTTTAATCCCAAGAAGTGAGTCTTTAATCCCAGGAAGTGATGGCAGAAAGCAGAAAGGTATTTAAGGCATGAGGACCAGGAACTAGAGCAGGTTAAGCTTTCAGGCTTTTGAGCAGCAGTTCAGCTGAGATCCATTTGGATGAGGACTCAGAGGCTTCCAGTCTGAGGAAACAGGATCAGCTGAAGAACTGGCAAGGTGAGGTAGCTATGGCTTGTTCTGCTTCTCTGATCTTCCAGTATTCACCCCAAAAATCTGGCCTTGTGTTTGATATTATCAATAAGAACTTTTAAGATTGATGCTACACATGGCCTTTTCGACAGCCCTGGCCCAGACATCCCCATGGCCTCAGGTGGCAGTAAAGCCCACTCCATGATGGCCCCAGTAACAGCAGGGACCCAGGACATCAACATGGCTTCAAGTGGCAGCAAAGGCTCCTCATATCTGTCTGTTCCTCACAGCCTTTGAACCTCCATCTCTATCCACAGCACATGAACTGCTGTACTTCTCTTTCTCTCCATCTCTACCACAAGTCTTTCCCACACCTCCATCACACATTTGTTCACTGTAGTGGCATCTGCTGCCCCAATGTGTGGGACGAGGGCAGGCACTTGTGTGTCATCTCCACATTTCTTACTGTGAATAATTATAGGTGTTTTATGTATAATAATTTAGAAAAGTGGTACAAAATCCAATCCATATTTGCATCAGCATTTATTGAAAAATTGGCTAATACCTAGGATGCTCCTGGGACAGCACATTCTGAGTGACATTTTCTTTATCCTGCTATTTGACCAGAGGCTAGTTCTCAGAGTTCATTAAAATGGTGTCACTTTGATGATGGCACCTTCCTTATTTGTATGCCTTGAACCTTTCCACCTAGAACACACACAACAAATACCATCAACGTGTAAACGAAGCTGAAAGGACACAGAGAATAAAGGCATATCCTGATTCCTAAGAGCAATCTCATCCTTCATCCATCAGCTTTTGTAAAGTCTAAGATTCCTACCAAAGAATTTAAGTAAATCTGGGGAAATAAAAACCAACTCCTCCCTAGTAACCTCTAGGAGTCAGCTTTGATACTTACTCCCTTGATGGTCATAGCATTCTCTCAGGAGGTTTGAAGGAAAAATATCACAGGAAATATACCAACATTGAAAAATCCTCCTCATTCTTTTTTGTTTAATCTCATTATTGACTTTGTCATTCTTTCTGTTGTGAACTTTTCATACTTAATGAAACCAAGATGATCTGAATCTCACAGCAAAAATCACTGTCATCTGTGTCTGGTTCTATTTCCTCTAAGTTATTTAGTGATCATGGCAGACCACTAAGCCTTCAGAAACTGTCAGTTTCAGACAGCTTGCCAGCACTCACTGGGCTGACAGATGATTCTGATTCTTAAGGATGAAATGCCATTTGTATTTGTGCATACTTGTGAAATATAGGCAAGAACATCTGTTTCATGGTTGAATTAATGGGTAAGCTCAGTGCATTGAGTATTTTCTGCAAAAGAAGCAGGTTCTGAGTTCAAATCCTAGGAACTTGTGTACAAATCTGGGCATGGACATAAATGCCTCTAATTGTAGTTTTGTAGTACTCTTTGGTCTCCATACCAGCTCCTGGTTCATTGATGGAATCCTCAGAATGGGAAAAGTATGATTTGAGCATCTAATGCCCTTCTCTGGCCTCTGTATACATATACATACATACATATACATACATACATATACATATACATACACATACACATATATATATATATATATATATATATATATATATATATATATATATATATTACACATACACCACATTAACACATATGCTTTATGTGTTTTACATGAAGGCAGAGTGGGCAGAAGACATAAATTTGCCTATTTATCAATAAATCTCCTAGCACATCCTAGTAGAGCTGGTCTTTGTGTCTAGAGAAATCCAACCCAATTTGTATCTACCTTATGAAGGGATACAGGATAGACTCCTATACCAAACTCAATGACCACATGGGAAAAAGCCTAAATGCCTGATTGCTTGGAAGAGTGATGGTTTGAATGCTATTTTGCTTTCCACATCATTGACCATTAACATACAAGTCCTCTAAAATGGGAGGTAGAGGTGTTACTCACTCATTTTCCACATCTTGGATGGAGTCAGGTAGAGGCTTATTCTTGGTTTCAGGAAGGAGAAGAGGAACCAAGCCACCAAGGATGGAGATGACTCCATAAATGATCCAAGGTAATGAGGCAGAGTACATCGTGAGGGTCATTAAAACTGGAGCCACAGCTGCCCCAACATTACCAGCAGTACCAGTGAATCCCAATGCTCTTGCCCTTGGAAAATGAAGCATAATTCAGAAAAAAATCTAGCAAACTGGAACTCAATGTATTTGTGATTACATTAACCATGATTCAATGTGCAGAATATTTTAACTGTAAGATTTTTGTTACTTGCTTTGGAAATATCTGTTTTATTTGATAGTAATTTTGTTAGGTCAAATTAAAAGTCATACATAATGTGTTCCCTTACATGCAGTTCTAACATTTTAGCTTTTATGGAAGTGTGTGTGTGTTTGTGTGTGTGTGTGTGTGTGTGTGTGTGTGTGTGTGTGTGTATGTGTGTGTGTGTGTGTGTGTGTGTGTGTGTGTGTGTGGTGGGGGTTATGGGTATAGGGTGTGAAACTAGGAATGTCAACAAGAAGGAGGCAAAAAAATACTAAAGGAGAAGAGATTAGGTGTAGGAACAGAGAGGAGCAGGTGTCTTGGTTTACATTTTCTCAGGAAGACTGAGCTCTAGGTAACCAACCTTAAGTTTCTGAGAGATAATAGATCACCAGGTGATCAAACCTCCAGCTTCAATAGGACCAGAGAGCACAAGGCACTCAGGTTTCCCATTATTGCAAGATCACAGAGGACTCTGCAACCTGGTCTCCAGCCCAGTGCTCTCAGAGTTCAGTGCAGAGTTGTCTCCATTGTTCCCAGCATCCCTTGAGAAACTGGAGCTTTGGTTTTATCATCTCTGAGGCCATTATGTGTGCAGCATTCTGAAGTTTCCAGTGTTAAAGGTTATTCCAGGACCAAGAGTCTATATTTCTGTAATCCCATAGTTTACTTTGGCCTGTGGTGCCAACCACATCCCTCTGAGAGCAGACAGATTTCACTTCTTAAGTTTAGTGTCTTGCCTCCAGCAGGTCCATAGAATCTAAAAGGCCAAGATTTGACTCCAGCTGTTCACTTTGGTGCTTAGTATCTAGTCCCACCCTTGATCCTTGGCACACAACCCTGACAATTTCATCAACTCATTCAATATCATCATGTTTCACCAGTCCTCATAGCTGAATGCCATGTAGACATTCCTCCTAGAAGAAGCACAAGCATATCCCTATTGGATCTGGGACATGTCCTAGAGGCCAAGCCCAAGAATTCATGGTATTGAAGAAGAAAAAGAAAAATGAAATGGAATAGACAGACCATTAAGTAAATTATAGCAGAAACTCCCCAAATGTACAGAAGACAGACATCCAAATTCAAGACGTGTACAGAATTCCTAACAGACAAAATAAGAGAGGAAATACTCCATGATATATTAGAGTCAGGATGTATGGTGATATTTTATTTGTACTGAAATGTGATTTTATTTGTAAGTTAATAAAGTTGCCCTGGGTTCAGAGCAAGCTATAGCAGAAGCTGGGTGGTGGTAGTTACACGCCTTTAATCCCAGCACTTGGGAGGCAGAGCTAGGAGGATCCCTGTGTGTTCAAGGATAGAGCCAGCATGGAGACACACACCTTTAATCTCAATACCAACCATAGAAGACCTGGAGGTCTGTACAGACAGCCAGTGACAAGGAGGTCATGTGGCTGGGTTTACAACCAATGAGAAGGCAGAACACAGGAAGTAGGCCTCTTGTGGAGAGGAAAGACAGCAGCAGCAGTGAAGGGTAAGGTTTTCAGCTCTCAGCTCTTGCTCTGACCTCTTGGCTATTAACTGTGTATTTGGCTCCGTGTTTCTTATTTAACAAGATGGTTACATCTACAAGGATGTCAAAACACAAGTAAAGAAGGAATCCTGAAAGCAGCAAGAGAAAGGCCTCCACTCACACACAAAGACCCAGTGCAGAATTATCCCAGACTTTTCCCCAGCAACCATACAAGTCAGAAGAGCATCAAATGAAATATTCCAAGATTTGAATATAAACAAGTGTGAGGCAAATACATGACAGTCAGTAAATTTATCTTTAAAAACTAATAGAGAAATGAGGGCATTTCAAGACAGATACAAATTAAAGTGATTCCTGACAACCAGGTGAACACTGCAGAAAGTTCTTAGTTAATGATCTGCAAGGAGGAAGATGAGAGGCAGCTTTCTTCATGTGAATACATGCATACATACACTTAATCAAAAGCACAGATAAATAAAGTACATTTGGGAAAGAAACAACCATGTCCAACATAGCAACTCAGCAAACCCTCAAAATCAATATTGGAGGAAGAAAATAAATATTAACTGATGGGATCCAGGCCTGTCCAAGCCTTTCTTAACTTCCTTGATGAAAGAACAAATGGAATGGTAATTCTGTGTCCTTGTCCAGGGGCAGACTTGGCAGGGTCCTGTCTGCAGCTGGGTCTTATTAGTCCCAAGGCTTCTATGTAATTGGTCTGTGACATAGTTGAGATATCCTGTGATCTCTTTTCACAACATTGCTTGATTAGGTTCTGGTTAACTTTATCCCATCATGTATTAGCTTTCTGATGACTCTGTCCCATTTCCCCCTGCAAACAGTACTTTGGATGCTGTACCTTTTCATTCAACTTGCTGTCATGAGGCATCAGCCAATGTAGACCTCCTGATCCCAGCTTTCTGTCTTCATTATACTCTTACCCATTGACCTCCCCTCTTGTCACCTCTCCATCTGGGACCCTTATTCCTTCAGGTTCTGGTCAATCAATAATGCAGAAAACCCAACTATCACCTAACAAATTGTTAGTAAATATCAACCATTTCCATAATAAACTTAAGTGTAATTAGCTTAAACTCACCTCTAAAAAGACACAGACCAATTCAGAGAATTATAAAAGCAAGAACCAATTGTATGTTGTGGCCAAGAAACATCTCATCCAGCAAATACTAAAAAAACTCACTGTCAAATGATAGAAAACAAACTGCCAAACAGTTGTAAACATCAGGTGTAGCTATCATGCAAACCAAACTTCAAATCAAAGCTACTTAGAAGAGATAGGTTCTGATGTTATAATTGTGAGTGATTTGAATACCCTATTCTCAAATTTAGTTAGGTCTTCCAAAGTATAAATAGAGACTTTAGAGCTAATGTATACTATGGATGAACTTAACTTAACACAACAAACACACACACATTTATATATATGTATATATATATATGTATATATATGTATAAAATATTCCATTGACATATAGGACATATGCATTTTTAGCAGTAAATGGAACCTTCTCCAAAACTAATCATGTTATAGGATACAATCCAAATCCAAGAAGTGAAATACAGAGTCAATGCCTTGTCTCCTATCAGACCATAATACAATAAAACCAGAAATCAACCATAAGAGAAACTACAGAGACCACAAAAAATACTTGGACACTAAATAATGCTGCAGGCTGCAGGAAAATGTAATTGAATTCAGCTACTATGACAAAAGCTACTATATGGAAAGTTCAAGGATTTTTCCGAAGGTCAAGTCTTGGCTTAAGGAGTCTTGATGATATTTTAGCTTTTGTGTATTTTTTCCTTGTTCCTTCAATGATTTTCTTGTAATGCTATGTGTGCTTTCAAGAACTCCTAACAGTGTACTTATCTAAAATACCTATAAAGAATCTAAAGCCAAAGGATCTCCTGAACTAAGATAACACTCCTGTGGAAATGATGCCTGTTTCCTAGGTCAGGCGGATAGCTTTATTTCTTGTGCAATGTTGGTTGAGACCATCCTTTCTTATACAGCCTTTCTAACATTATAGACTCCTAACATTTTTACCAACCACTTCTAGCAATGTAGTTTGAGCACATACATTCCCTTTTTCTGATATACTAACCAATCAATAGCTCTCAGTTGACCTCCTCCTGTATCACTCCTCCTTGGGTTGCAAAAGAAAGCCTGATGGTTAATGCCTGGGGGAAAACTCCTATCTGCCTTTATGACCATGGGAGAATTCAAGCCTGGTGACCTTGCTCTGCCAGAGGATTGCTATTGCTTGTGTTTATAACTAAATACTTCAGAGATGAGGACATGGAGAGGTATAAGGAGACTTAGAAGAGGATTTTGCAGGAGAGAACTTGAGGATGAGATGGAGAAGAGAAAAGAGAATGGAAGAACTAGATGGGTAAGAACTGGAGAGGAACAAACTAGATGGGGAGGAACTAGATTGAAGGGCTAGAAGAGAGTACTAGAGGAACAAGATGGAAGATGAGGAAGAGCCAGATGGGGAAGAACAAGATGAGGAAGAACAAGAAGAGAAAGAAGGAGATGGGAGAGGAGCTAAGATGGAAAGGAACTAGATGGATGAACTTAGATGGGGCAGAACTAAAATGAGAGAATTAAGATAGAACTTAGAGGGGACTGCACATAAATGTAGAGAAATATCAGGCAAGAAAGGAGCTAGGCATAGAGTAGAATAGAAGCTGTGTAGAGAGAGAACTGACACAGAATAATGAAGTGTAAGGAGTTTTGCGTACATATTTTCATTAAAGAATAAGGAATAAATTACTGCAATTGAGATTAGAACAGTTTATGAAGCCAAACAAACAAAGTTCCTTCTTTCAAAAAGGTAGTAAGATTAATGAACCCCTAGCTAATCTGACAAAAACAAAGGGGGGAAGATGACAATTAGTAAGATCAGAGCTCAGAAGGTGTCATTGCAACTGACTCCAGTAAAATACAGACATCGTTAGAACTGATTGCAATAACTTATACTCTGAAAAATTGAACAACCCATAAGAGGTAAAGGAACTTCTAAATGATTATCACCTACCAAACTTAAAGCCCTGAGACATGAAAACTTAAACAGACCCATCACAGGCAATGAGACTGGAGCTGTTATTAAAAGTCTTCCCTCAAAGTAAAGCCTAGGACCAGATGGATTCACTGCTGGATTCCATTACACTTTCATGGAAGACAAAGACCCATCCTTTTTAATTTGTTCCTTAAAATAGATGATGAAGGAATACTACCAAATCCATTTAATAAATCCAGTAATATTCTGATATCACAAACATGTAAAAACACCACAAAAGAAAGAAAAAATAAGAAAATTGGAGATCAATTTCTTTGATTAACATATGAAAAAATTTTTTTACCCTTTCTTTTTTTATTAAGAAATTTTCTATTCATTTTACATACCAACCACAGATTCCCATGTCCTCCTTCTTCCCACCACCAAGCTTCCCCCCCAAAACACCCCCCATTCCCACCTCTTAACAAAATAACTGCAAACTGAATTCAGGAATACATGAAGGAGATTGTATATTGTGACCTAGTGGATATCATCCCAGGAAGACAAGGTCGGTTGAAAATATGTAAGGCAAAAAAGATAATATACCATAAAAAAAACTGAAGGACAGAAATCATAGTTACTTCAGTTGATGCTGGAAAGGCACTTGACAAGTTCAGTATGCTTCAATGATAAAAGTTCTAGAAACTTTAGGAATATATGGAACATGCCTCAAAATAATAATGGCTTCATACAATAATTGCATGAAGAAAAACTGAGAGCAATACTTCTAAAATCAAGAGTGAGACAAGAAAACATACTCTCTCCTCTCTTATTTTATATAGTGCTTGAAGTTTTAGCTATAGCAACTAGGACAGAGAAAAACATAAAATACATAATAACATCAGTAAAGGAATAAGTCAAATTATCCCTATTTGCATATGACATGATTCTTTACTTAATAGATTGTGGATGCCCACAGAGGCTTCCTATTAAGACCTTACTCAAGGTCAGAGAATTTGAGCTTGTTTTACCTAGTAGGGCTGCATAATGAATGATTTGGCCACAGGTGTGGTTACCAGGTGTTCTGAAGGGTCTGCACATGGCTGTACATTGTGGTTTGATTTTGAAAGGGGAATGTCTTTTGCCTTGCTCCTTGGCATTGTATTAAAAAGCCCATTGGAATAAACTCAAAGTGACTGGGTATTGACCCCGGGCCTTCACGAAGCTATCCTGTGTCTCTGTCCTTCTTATGTCTCTTATCTTTCTAATACTTCCTCATTCTCCTCTCCTTACCCCAAGAACCCTTTGACAGGTTAGAGCTGCACTCCGACAGACCCTGACAAAAGATCTTAAAAGATTCTACCAGAAAATTCTTTAACCTACTAAATACCAAAAGATGTTGCAGAATAGAAATCTTTATAAAAAGTCAGTATCCTTTATTTATACCATCAGTCTACTCCCAGTGAAAGAAACTAGGAAATACATCCCATTCAAAATAATTCCCCCCAAAAGGATTTAGGAATATATCTAACCAAAGATGTGAAAGACCTCTACAATGAAAATTAAAGGTATGAAGGAAATAAAAGAAGCTAGATGACTGGAAGACATTCCACATTCCTGAGTTAACAGAATTAATATTGTGGAAATGGCTATACTACTAAAATTAATTTACAGAATAAATATAATACCTATCAAAATTCTAGTGTTATATTTCACATGTTTAGAAAACTCCATACAAGAATTCATATGGATCCACAGAGGCTGTGATTAGTGAGAGGAACCCCAAGAGTAAGAACAGTGCTGGGGGTATTCCAATACGCAGTCTCAAATTACACTACCGAGCTATAGTGAAAAGACTGCTTGGGACTCACATAAAAGCAGACAGAGAGGATCAGTGGCAAAGAACAGAGGACTTGGAAATAAAATGTCAAAACTATGCTAAAAAAAAGTGAGTTTTGACAAGGGAGGAAGAAATAAACACTGGGAAAAAGATAACCTATTCACCCATTGGTACTGGCCAACTACTAGCAGAAGAATAAAAATTGATTCTTTCGCTTTGTGCAAAAATCATTTCAATATTGAATAAACACTTCTAACTTAAAACATAAAATCTGAAATGTCTAGAACAAACATAATGGAGACCATTTAAGATAATGAGGCAAGCTAACTTTCCAAACACCAATAGAACACCAATGGCACAGAATCAAATCCTGTTACCAACATATGAGACTAAGTGAAAATAAAATTTCTGCACAGCAAAAGAAATGATTAGCAGAGTATACAGAAAGCCTGAAGCTTTGAAGAAAATCTTTACCAGCTACACTTCAGAAAACGATGGAATATCCAGAATTTATTTATTTATTTATTTTTATTTATTTATTTATTTTTTGGTTTTTCAAGACAGGGTTTCCCTGTGTAGCTTTGCGCCCTTCCTGGGACTTGCTTTGTAGACCAGGCTGGCCTCGAACTCACAGAGATCCTCCTGCCTCTGCCTCCCGAGTGCTGGGATTTAAAGGCGTGCGCCACCACCCAGCTTTTTCCAGAATTTATAAAGTGCAGAAATTAAACGCCAAATAAATATAATTGAAGATCAACAAATGGACAAATATACTGAATAGATAGCTTTTAAAAAGAAAGAAATAAACACAAATGGCCAATAGTATTTTAAAAGATATCCAATATGTCTGCTAGTATAGGAAAGTCAAATTTAAACTACTTCTAGATATCACCTCACCTTGATCAGAATGACTATTATGAAGAAATCTGACAAAAAATACTTGAGAAAATGTGCTGAGAAAGAATCACTAATTCACTGTTGGTATTGTGCAAATTAATACAACCACTGAGGAAATCAGTTTGCAGTTTTTTCAAAAAGTTAAGACTATAACTACCAAAGGACCTAGCAATTGCACTTTTGGACATAAACCCCTAGACCTCCACATTCTGTTATAGAAATATCTGCACCCTCATGTATATTGTAGACACATTTATGATAGGAAAGAACTGGAATGAAAGTAGTTGTCCTGCAACAGTTGAATGAATAATGAAAATGTGCTGTATAAATACATATAAGAATGGAATAGTACTCTGCTCTCCAGAAAAATGAAATTACAGCATTTGTAGGAAAATGGATGGACTTAGAATGTATGACATCACACAGCTCAGAAAGAAATAGGTACGTGTTTGTGGTTGAGCTATTGTGCACCCCAATAGACTTATCTGAGGTCAGAGAACAGAACAGTCACTAGTCATACATAGAATCCAGGCATGGTGGCACACACCTTAATCTCAGGACTTGAAATCTCCTGTCTTTCCTGGGAAAGACACAAGCCTTTAATCCCAGGAAGTAATGGCAGGAAGCAGAAAGGTATCTAAGGTGTGATGACCAGGAACTAGAGCCTTTTTAAGCTTTTAGCTTTTAGCAGCAGTTCAGCTGAGATCCATTTGTATGAGGACAGAGAGGCTTTCAGTCTGAGGAAACAGGATCAGCTTAGAATTTGGCATTGTACTGAAATGACGAGGACAAGGAGTTCTACTGGCAGGAAGAAGGGCTTGCAGAAGAGGGGACAAAGAGATGAAAAGGAATTTGTGAAAATGTGATGACCAGATCCATTACTCACACCCACTTTAAGGCATGTAAATGAGCACATGCAGGGGTGTACGAGTGCATGTGTGCATTTGTGCAGATGCACACATACCCACAGACACATGCACACAAAGGTGTGAAGGTAGAAGTGGCATCAGCTGAGAAGAAGCTATTCAGCAGGAACGGCACGTGGGTAAGTGTGATAGAGGGTGAACACAACCACAGTACAGTCTATATCTGCATGAAATTGCTAAAACAAACAATTGTCATAAAAACCTAATTATAAATGAAAGGGACAGAAGTGTTTTTTCTCACAGCACTTATGTTTTGGGTAGCTCCAAATAGCCCCATGAGGTCTTTATTAGTTAATACAACTGGAGTACAGTTGGACTAATTTATCTTGTAAAAAGCCAATTCTTAGAAACTTCGGTCACTGTTGTAATCACTACAATTGATTGCTGTTGATAACTACCCAGGTGCTTACAGCAAGTCATGTACCTGATCACGGTGGGGAGTAGCTCATTTGAATGTAGAATATTACTGTTAATAATCACAACATAATTTGCTCCTGCCAGTGTTATCAAAACTGCATGCAGGGTCTGCATTTCTGTGGAGAGAAAAATCAGGGACAATGGTCATTCTGAGGTGAAGGAATTTACTTTCTACTTGTAAGTGGAGAATACAGAGAGTAAAAGTGGTTAATAATTTAAGAAAGGTGACCTAGCTGCACGTACTGGTTTAAGAAGAATTAACACTGTGGTTCACTGTATTCCTACACCCAGTATCTCTGACACATTTCAGAAGTTGAAGTTGAGAGCTTGGTGAATCAAGGATATACTCATCGACTTTCATGTTTTCTACCCAGGATCTCACTGTCCTTACAACAGAATACAGGGTTGTCATGGGGAAATTACAGAGTACTGTGTACTCATTTGAATATTCAGGAGGAATGTTCCATGGATAAGAAGGATGGAAGGTGAACCTGACATAGTACATTCACCTGCATGAATGTCAGAAACAAAATAAATGCTATAAAAACATAATAAAAATTAGAAGAATAGAAGTTGTATATCTCATGGCACTTGCATTTTGGGTGACTCCAATTATTCACATGAGATATTATTCATTTTATATTTCAGTATGGTAGAAGGGTGTCATGGAAGGAGAGACGTGGGCAAGCTGGAATCAGTTTCATTTGACATGGTGTTTCAAGATTCAAGAATAAGGGATTTGCTGCTGACATCCAGGAGTTGTGCAGATTTTTAAAACATACCACAGTCCCGAGCTTCAGCACACCTTCAGGACTGCCTGGGAACTGTGCTCCTTGCCCACACCCACATGACACCACAGGTTCAGTCTGGCCGTCCTGCTGCCTAGACCACTCTGACTTCCTTGTACTTGTTTTGTACTTCAACACAAGCAATCCTCATTATCTTGATACAACTCTGCAAATCAGCTTTGAACTTGCAGTGTCCCGAGAGTCATGACTACACTCATACAGTTTGGGAAACACCTTGTCACTGAAGTTGAAGCAACAAGACTCAGTGGGACAGAGGATGTGACAGTACATTATGATCATTTGGGTCAGAATTATAAGAACTGAAACCTACATGACTGCTATGAAAATGTCATTGAGAACGAATGAGGGGCAGATACTTCCGAGGGATTGGAGAGGACAATAAAGCAGAAAATGATGTAATTACATTTTAATTAAAAATGTACTTGAACAATGAGTAAATGATCTATTACTGACCTGTAGAAACGTGGGAATAAATGGCTCCAATGTTCTAGATACTTCTTGAATGTACTAGACTTTCACATATTTAAACCAAACTTACTGGTTTTGGTTTTTCTCTCAGTGTCTGAATGGAGGAAAGTTCCTAAATATCTGCTTACTGAAAAATTTCGGGATGTAATTTTTTTTTCTCATAAGTAGGACCTGAAAAACACTGATGAAAGGGACTGGGTATTTTTCCCCCTCTAACCACCAACTTTATTCACCTTCAGGAACAAGCACTGTAGCCAGGATGGTGATTCCAAACAGGAAACAGAGGAACAGTTGACTTATTCTACGGCCAATGTGGTTCAGTACAAACATTGCAGCAACACAGGCTGGGATGGACATTACAGCCGAGAGACACTGCATTAGGAAGACATTACTTTTCAGGTGTTGGAGGTGGATGCTGTAGCCAAATATAGGAATTGCTGTTGTAAATCTGTAAGAACAAAGAGGAGAGTCACATCATACTACTTAGAGTTGACATCCAAAGGCAAGAATATGATTATCCCAAGAAGATGTTATTAGTTGTTCAATTATGATGGCCTATCTGTATTTTGACCTATTTGTATTTACTTGAGAGATAATGTAATAATCATCCTAAAATCATTTATTCTGACAGGATATATTACTGTTGGATTTTTAAGGAGAGGCAGAGTGTTTGTTGAATGTATAATAGATCCAATCAGATTTTAGCATTTTTTCCTCTAACTTGATCTTAGTGAAGGTTATAACTTTTTTAATTTTAAAAATATTTTCTTAATCATTTTTCAAATATGTACAATGTATTTTGATGGTGTTCTTCCCTAATTCTTCCTCACAATTTCTCCATAGCCCTCTTGCACATCCTGACCATAACTAGCTTCAGGGATCCTTTTCATTAAAAACAGGTATAATTTAATATAACATATTCTGATTAAATTTTACTCCCTCAAACTCCTCCCAGTTCTTCCTCACTTTCCCTTCCATGTGGGTCCACACCCTTTCTGTCTCTTTTTAGAAAGCACACAGGCATCTAAGGAATCATGAAAATTCTAGGATTATAATAATCATAATAAACTAAGGTAAGATAAAACAATAAAAGTTCTGATTAGGACAAACGAACAGATAGAACAAATGAGCAAAAGAGTAAAGCACAGAAACACATACAGATGCAGAGACACACATGTTCAAACACACAGGATCCTATAAAACACGGGAAGCCATAATGTGTACACAAATGATCTGTAAGATTAGAAAAATGCCCTGACACAACAATATGAAACAAAAACCCCTCCAAAGATACCATTGTGTTATTTTTGTGCTGGCCATGTACTGTTGGGAATAGGAACTACCCTTAAGAGTGGTTTGTTTCCTTGGTGAGACTCCATTGGAGAAAACTAATTTTTCATTTGCAAGTGGACTGGGTTCTTAACTGGGCTTTCCCCAAGTGAGGATATTATAACTTTACATTTGTATCTATTATTGAAAAGTATATACTTGTGTAATTTACATTAAAATTTTTATTTCCATTGAAATAGAGAATAACAAATGGCAAATGCAGAGAAGTCTGGAACATGACTGAAGATTCATCATGATTCTGCATTGACAACCCTGCCAGGGTGTTGTAAACAGCATACCCCTCACTCTATAGTTAGTTCTGTGCTTCTATATCCCAAACCTCTAGAATACCACCAGATATAAAAATCCCTCATTTTTATCTTCAACTCTGTGGTTGGGAAAATTCATCCCTCTACCATTTTAAGAGTCAGTGTATGAAGCCTACCTCAAAAGGCACAGGAGAAGCACATGCTTTCGCAAGTTGGGTGTGCGGAATAAGTCACGCAGAGAAGGTTTTGTTTGTGTTGCCTCTAGCTCTTCCCTCATGGTGGTTCTCACAACCTTCAGCAAGAGCATCAAGAACTGTTTAGTTTTCACAAAATGATGAGCATTTTGGAGCATACTGGGCACTCACAGAATACCAGGTCAGAATCTACTGGATATTGTTGTTTTTATTCTTTCTTGGGAGGCCTGCCATCCAGCTCCCAAATAAATTCCAGCCATAACTTTCCAATTCTTATCTCCATGTTCTGATAGGAATTAGTCTATGGAGAAATACAAATCATTTAAAAGTCCAAAGTCCAAAGTTCATCTGATACTCAAGGGAGTCTCTTTCTTTCTCAGTGCCCCGTGAAATACTTCTTTATTTTGAAAATCAATAAAATATGTCAACAATGCTCTTCCCTTCATAATCCAAACTTTTATATAATAAACTAGATGATTTACATCTACACTTCAAGAGATTAGAATAAATGTTCCTATTTCAAAAGAGAAGTGTGGGGATATAACAACAAATGACTGTACCTACAGGACTGAAACTCAGAAATGAAAACATTTAATACTAGTCCACGTCTGGCATCTGGGGCTCATAATGGAATCTTCTTAGCACTAAAAAATTAAATAGTCTTTAAATATCTTTGTTCATGTCCATAGGTTAGTGCTTCTGTCAGCCTTAATAAAGATTTTGTATGTAGTGAGTAGAAGTCATTGAAGACTCACAATTGTCAAAGTAAGTGACTATTCAGTGTTTATCTCCAAGGGAAATGTCTCTATCACCCCCTTGCAGGTTACAGAAACGTCATGGAAAAGGGAGAGGAAAGGTTTAGAAGAAGTGATGGAAAATGTGTGATTCCATCTTTTATAGACATGCATTGGAATCTTGAACTTTCATCAGCTATGATTACCTGCATAAGACTTGCCATTGTTATGCCAGTAAATATACCATCTGTGGGGGTAGATAGTATATTTTTTTGTAAAATGGCAGGAGAGAGCCTTTGGTGGGTTTGAGCCAATGTGCTCCATGGCAGGTGAGGGAGATATGCCATGCAGACATGGCCAGCAGTGGCCAAGGGGGCATGGCAGAAAGTCCCTAACACCATGCAGACACAACACCCACATGGAATGTTTTATTGGGGGAGAGGTAGAAGGGAAGAGAGGGAAAGAGAGAAAAAGAGAGATTGAAAGAGAGGATAAAGAAAGTGAGGGAGGGAGGGAGAGAGAGAAGAGAGGATCGAGAGACAGAGACAGACACAAAGAGAGAGATAGAGGTGTGTGTGCCTTTTCTGTCAGGAGAAAGGAAGGAAGAGAGAGAAGATGGGTAGGGGTTTTCTCTTAAAGAGGACTTTATATAAGATGATGTTGTCAGGATGCTGGGTGGGTCCCCAAGGGGCATGTCTGAATGCTAACATTATTGAGAGAAGTGCTCATGAGCCCCATCTCCATTTCACAACCTGTATGTAGTTAGTCATTGTTAGGGCATAGGAGCTCATAAAGCCATACTCCCTTCTGAGGATACATTGGCAGCTAATGGTTGCTGAGGGATAAATAGACATTTCTTCAGTTATGTACCCACTTCTAAGATGCCCATGTTCCTGTAGGTAGATCCTCAAAATGTTTCTGTAAATGACTTAAACTGGACAAATTAGATCACAATAAAGAAGATATAAAAAGAGAGACTAGGATACAAGAAGGTAGAAATAGGACTAGTTAAGAAGTATATGAGATTCATTACGTTTGGTAATAATCAGGGGGTATAAATAAATCAATGCAGTATATGCACATATAAAATTTCAGTCTTAATGCATTATGTATAACTTATATATGCTAATAAAAAGTTTAAAAGTGAAAGGAATCATCAATGAAGGATTTTGTTTTACAAAGTCCTCTTTGAATGATTTAATGATGGCACATTGTTTCCTGGGCACTAACTCATACACATGTCAAGCTTGTGTTTCCTTTATGTCATAACAAGCTTGCATTATGCTCACCTCCATGGTTAGGGCATCTCCAGAATTCTTCACTCCATTCTTGCATGCAACTTTTCTAAGTTCCTGTAAGCCCTTCTGGGGTTTGTTGGTCACAATCAGCCATCTTGCTGACTCTGACAGCCACCTACTCAAGAAGATATTGTTCATAAATTCTGAAGAAGTCATTTTCTATACTAAATTTATTCTTGAATAGTAGTGTTAAAATGAATACCTATAAGTTATTCAGTTTTAACAAAATGTATAATCTGATATCATGAGGAACGTTGCCTAGGACAACAGGAAATGATTCAGCCATGCAGAGCATCTGCACTCCTAGAATGAAGACCTGGAGTCACATTGATCTGTCCCCCTCACTAGGATACAGGTTTTAATGGAGGTCATAGAACTAGAATGTGAAGGATGTTTCTCCCGATAATTTCCAAATTTCCTGTTAGGCTGTAGAGAATGTTTATTCATCATATGTCTGTTCCCTAAATGAAGAACCCATGAATAATTTTTCCTGTAATTGTATCACCCAGAGGAGTAATGATACAATAAACATTGTCTTGTGGACACAACAGGACTGACACATATATGAGTTCACAGAGACAGTGACAAATGCATTTCTTATGTCCCGATTTAATGGACATGGTCATCTCAGGATTGCAAAACATAGAGGAGGAAAGAAAGCTCATACCTTGCAGGTATAAGGCAGAAAAATATTGGCACAGACATTACCAGCTGGAGGTGGTGCCAGTTTCGAAATGTCAATGCCAGGCCTGTCATTACTATTCTTCCAAAACTGGAAGCACATAGTGTCAAGGTTGTCATCAGGGCTTTGAATTTAGGGCTTGTCCATTCTATCACTTAAAGGAAAGAAAAATGAATCTTGAATTCTCCTAATGGTGGGAAGGACATCCACATCAACAAAAGCTTGAACAATGTCCATCAAAAGCTTTGACTTACTGAGCATCACAGTATTCGGGTATATGGTTGAGATACAAATCCCTTTCAGGAAGTGAAGTAAGCAGTAGATGAAGAAGGTGGGAGCCAGAGCTGCACAGGTCCCAGTGATGGCCATTGGAAGTAAAGCACATGTGAGGGTTAACTTCCTCCCAAACCTGAGGAAAAGACAAAGTAATGCAGTTGTTAAAAAGAAGACACAGGAAGCATTTGTATAATCCCTGAGGTTGACTTTTCTCATTTTTCTAAACCATGTTTTTCTTTGTCTCTTAATCATTTTGACCTCTTCAATGTTTAATGGGATGTTAGTTCTGTGTCAACACAACACACAGACTTTTAAACGCCAACTGAAATGTCTGCCCATGTTTCGTCATTTCTAGTGTCAAAGGTACACCCAGTGGAACATTATCTGCAGTTACTGTTTCCTGAGTGTATGAGTTACAGATGATGAAAATACTCACATGTAGAGAGAAATTTAAAGTACAGACACTCACCTGTCTGATAATTGGCCACCTAGGAAACTTCCTACCAAAATTCCAATCATGAATACGAATTTAGCTACTGAATCCAGTAGCTGAGATCCACACACCAGGTCCCACTGGAAGAGAAGGAAATCAGCATGACAGCCTGTCACTATAATTTGTTCCAAATTATTCAACATGAGCTTCCTATTCCACTGAACCCATCTTCCTCTCCACCTTCCCTTTTCATTATTTCCTATCCAGTTATAGCTTTAATAAATCTGCTCCCAGTAGTCTTTCTGTAGTTACATAGGTTATACTAGTAACTTGTAACCTATGCTAAGAAGTTCTCAAATGTGGCTGTGGTTGATATATTACACACCAAGAAAAACTTACCTGAGGGTCAGAGACAGAACAGTCATCATATTCAACATAGGTTTAGGCAGTGGTGGACACACCTTTTATCCTTGCATTCCAGAGGCAGAGATCCATTTGGATCTCTGTGAGTTCAAAGCCGCACTGGAAACAGCCAGGCGTAGTGGCACATGCCTTTAATCCCAAGAAGTGATGGCAGGAAGCAGAAAGGTATATAAGGCATGAGGACCAGGAACTAGAGCCTTTTTAGCTTTTAACTTTTAGCAGACGTTCAGCTGAGATCCATTTGGGTGAGGACTCAGAGGATTTCAGTCTGAGGAAACAAGATCAGCTGAGGATTTGGCAAGGTGTGGTTGGGTATGGCTTGTTCTGTTTCTCTGATCTTTCATTGCTCACCCATATATTTAGATCCATGTTCTTTATTTAATAAGACTGGTTAGAAATTCATCTACAGTTACCCTAGAATTCAATGATTCATGAACCTTAATTTTTTTATACCAGTTCACATTCATCCATGCATAGCCTCCTCTATGACTCCTCTCAGAGTACAGCACAACTAGAGCCTGATCATTGTTTTTGTTTAACTTATTTATTTATAAATTTTTGCATGAGTGCAGTGTACTAGCAATTACCAACATTCTAGTCTATAAAAAATGTGAACTACTGGGAATATTTTGCAGTGTTGAATACTGAATCTTGGTCCTCACAAGTGCTGCAGATGCATTCTGTCATAGACCTACATATTTAGCCACAACTGTGGCTTTGTACAACCTCCTATGTGTTTTAAATTTTAAATAAAATCTGAATAGTGCTTGCTTGTCACAACACTTGGGCAGTTAAACTAATTAGACACACAAGAATTATGTCTTTTACATATATTTTCTGATTATTACTTAATTTATTCTTTGAAATTTCATGCATGAATGCAAAGCACTATGATATTATCCAACCTTTATATCCCCTACAACTACCTCTGAAATTCTGGAACACACCCATTTCCAAACCTCAAGTCCTTTTTGTATAGTCTACTATTTGCTTAATGTTGCCTGTATGTGCACTGGAGCATAGGCAACCTAGTCCTGATCATTCCTCTAAAGTAGGGTAATAGTCCCTCCTCTAGCAACCATCAACTCCTAATAGATCTTCAGCTAGGAGTGGGGCCTTCTGAGTTCTGCTCCAATCTATGCTGGAATTTTGATTGGCTTGATCTTGTGCTGGTGTTACACAAATAACCACTATTTCTGTGAGTTCATGTATGAGGATGTTTCTTCATCTTTCAAATTCTTTTTATTGCTCTTAAAAATTTTAAACTAAAATATAATCACATTACTTCCATCATACTCATTCTTCCCTCCAACACCTCCCTCCAACATCTCTCTGAAGGTTGTCTGTAAAATGTTATGAAAATTCACTGTTGAGTAAGCCAATTCCAAAATATAATTTAAAATAAGGAATTTGAAAGAAAGTAAAATACTCGGGTGGACAATGATGCTCCCAAAAGTCCTTGGATGTTAAGCAGCAATCCCAGTGCCAGGCATAAGAAATAATGTTATAGGAGTTACTGTTCAGTAGGTCCCACAGCCCTCCAAAAGTACACAGGCTGTTACTATTTATTGCTCATGGATACGTACAGTAAGTAAATGTTAAGACCCTATTCCTGAAGACACCACACACTTCTTTTTTTGCATAACATAGAAAACACTGTCAAATCAAACTGGAAAATTTCTCCTTGTTGGCTACTTTTCATAGTTGCAGATGTTGCTATGTAGACTGTAGGTATAGAAAAGCTGTCAATGGCCTTATCTAGCACTTTACCCTACACACTGCAATACCAACCTACATGACAGCATGGTCACAGGTGCAATAGTGACATGACTGTTATATGAAACAACCATTTCTGATTGGATTTGAAGACTTCTACAGAGGAAGAAGTTCATGCCTGAAAATGTAAAGCCTCTTAGAATCCCATGACTTAGAAGGAGATAGGTCCTGAGGAAGAAGGTACTGTTGTTATTTTGCTAAATGGTCTGTTGTCTAATTTTCTTCTAAGTATTACTTCTTAACATGAGCTCATTACTAGAACAAAAGGATCAGAAACATAAATCTTTATGTTTGAGTCATTAAAATTTTTGAGTAAGACTCTTGCAATTTATCAGGCAGTAAATAAGCTCCAACAATATATAATATTTGTGCTATTACCAAACTGTAGTGACAAATTCACTGAGGGGGTGATATTATTGAAGCCACTTACCTCAGTCACTGTGGTGGAGAGGAACATACTTTGGTCATATACCCAGCCATCCACACAGGGCTCTGTGTCTGGCTCTGTCACATTGGAGAAGGTGCCATTCAGATGAAGGAGATGCCACTGTGGTTGGACAAAGCGACGGCACTTGTCTGGCTTCATGTTGGTGTCCAGTGGGATGGAGATCCTCAGGAGGTCATCTTGGCTCAGGCTTTCACTCTCACTGTCAGAGACAGTGTCATTGTCAAGGATGTGGACCCAGCAGCGATGACCAGGGATGGCTGCAGTAAAGTTCTCCAAAACAGTATGAGGAGTCACCATGACATTGCAAATCAGAAGGAAAGCCATCTGAAGGATCTGGTATCTCCCCATGCTTCCGACTTGATTCAAGAGATCCTGAAAGGCCATTGTGGCTGAATGACTGTCTCCAATGGGAAACAGAAATGCTTACACCCAGGGGAATATAAATACTTAAATAAAGTTATGCATCACAGAAACACACTAAATAGGCTTGTTCTTGAGCTTTTCTTAATATGCCCATCTTCACATCACACCAGTTATAGAACTGTGATTTGTTCTGTTGTTGGTATCAGGGAGTGACCTGTTTTCTGCCAGGTAACCAAAAAAAATTCTGCTAATATTTATCCTATAATCCAATCTGTTAAACATTTACTTTATTAGAAACTTTGAGCACCACCCTCCATGGTCAATTCTGGAAAATGACCTGTAACTCCCTGAAAAGAAACTAGAGTTAATCTGTAGACAAATTTCTAAACAGTCTTATTAAATAAGAAACACAGAGCCAAATTCAGAGGTAATAGCCAAAGAGATTAGCGAACTAGGAAAGAGCCACAATTAGCCTTATCTTACCACCTCATTGCAATTTCTTCCCCAGAGAGAGCTTCTTCCTGTGTAACCTGTGTTTTTATTGCTTTCCTGTTCTGCCTTCTCATTGGCTCTAAGCCCAGCCACTTGATTTCCTCATCACTGCCTGTCTACACAGACTTCTAGGTCTGTATGGTTCGTTTTTGGGATGGAAGGCTCGTGTTATTACACTTGGCTGTGTCCTTGACAACACAGAGACTCTGGCTGCCACGTGACTGGATTATGGGTGTGGGCTAACACTGCCTGACTGCTATTCCTGGCTCACTATGTGACCTTGTTATGTGACCTCTGATCTCCAGGCAAACTTTATTTATTAACATACAAATAAAATTGCATTTCAACACAATTAAAATATCACATTTCCTACTTTTATTCTAATAAAAAGAAAATAGAAAAAGTTATAACTAATATAAGAAAGACTATGTACAATAAGTCCAATAACTATATACACTATATATAACAAATAAATACCTATACAATGTCTAGTCCATTTGCATTTGACAAACTCAGAGAAAATATTCCATTATTTATCCTATTTTGGTAAGTAATGCACCTGAATCACTTTCTATCCCAACTTATATTACTAACAGAGAACTATCTTATATTGTCTTTCAAATTTATACACTTACACCTCTTTAGTGAGTTTCTTTTCTGAAATTCTTAACAAGGAAAGCTTTAAGTATAACTCTCTAATCTTAAACTAACTATAACTATAACTCTCTAATCTTTAACTCACTCTAACTATAACTATCTTATCTTCAACTCCCTCAGAGACCAAAGAAAGAAATAATATTAGCTAATAAAGCAGCAAGTGCAAGCAGGTGGCTTCCAAAAAAAATGTGAGATGACAGGAACATCCATCTGCCTGAACAGTCACTGAGGTTTCTCCACAACATTGGGCATCACCTTCAGCCTATAAGCTTAGAGTATCTGACAGACTCATTTGTGAAGTAGGATTGTGAAGAAGTCCTACAGTTCGACCTCACATTCAGTGAAAGTAGACCATGTACTAGATAAACCTGAATTCCACCAGTGTCCCATCATGATTCAGGATTTTAAATTCTGGAAATTGTTGATGTTTTTAGAATTCAGCTGTACATTCTTCTTGGCTTGTGAGTGGCTTCATCTCTTTTATTAAGTGCCAGTCTACCATTGAGGTGTTAGACTCTGTTATCCTAGTTACTCTTTCAAGAAAACTGTTTCAGCTACTGTTCCACTGCACATCAGAAGCATCAGTGCACTGCCTGTTCAGCTGCCTTCAAAGAAAGGGGAACTGTATCTTTTCCGGATTGCAAGGGCCACTTCAGCAATGCCACCATATTGTCCTGACCTCAGAAGACACCTGTTGTTAAAGCCATAACCACACATATCTTGGCAAGAATCAGTAGTCCTTTGTTTTGTGTCCTGTCTGTCCATTTTGTCCTGTTTGTCAGAAGTCGATGCTAGGACACTTTGTTGTCCAGGCTAACTTTGCCACAATGAAAGTATGCAGTTTCTGCAATGCCCATATCTTCTCTGAAGACGATTGGTGTTTCCAGAAGCTGACATGTTTCATAGTCAGTCATAAAAAAAGAAAAAAAATTCTAATTTATTAAAACATTTTAAATGTCATATTCTATAGATCTCTGAAGGATTTGATGATGACCTGTCTATCTAATATATATTTCTTCTTGACCTTTAAAACTTATCTAATATGACTACTAGTTCAAGTATAATGTCTAACTACTAACTTTCATTACTTTATATCCCAATAGTTGGTAATAGTAACTTTCAAGGATTAGCAAATTGCATTATATTATTAAGTGAACTGTATAAATACAATATCCTGAACAAGATTAGAAATATTCGTACAGCATTTTCTAATAATATCAATCTCTCTCTCTCTCTCTCTCTCTCTCTCTCTCTCTCTCTCTCTCTATATATATATATATATATATATATATATATATATATATATAATTTGTATAGAATATATAAAAATCCGATCCAATGTTAAGTATTTAAAACTATTATTTGTTGTGGAGCTTCTGGAGTCCAATCGAGGACAGAGAGGAGGGATTATATGAGCAGGAGACATTGAGACCATGATTTAAAAAAGCACAGGTACAAATATCAAAGTAGTGGAAACACATGAACTGTGAACCAGTAGCTGGGGACCCCTCATGGAACTGGACTAGGCACTCTGGATAAGTGAGACAGTTGAGTAGCTTCAACTGTTTTGGTGGGCCCCAGGCAGTGGGACTGGGACCTGTCCTTGGTGCATGAGCTGGCTTTTTGGAATCTAGGGCCTATGCTGAGACACTTTGCTCAGCCTTGGTGCAGGGAGGAGGGGATTGGACCTGCCTCAACTGAATATACAAGGCTCTGCTGACTCCCCAGGGGAGATGTTGCCTTGAGGAGGTGGGAATGGGGGGTGGACTGGCAGGTAAGGCTGGGGGGTGGCAGGAGGGAGGACAGGGGAATCTGTGGCTGATATGTACAATGACTAGAAAAGTCTCTTATATAAAATAAATAAAAAAAAAACCAAAACCCTGTAATTGTCTTTTGGAAGTAGTTTCAATAATCTAACGTTTTATCTACATCATATCTATATCCTCTTTTTACTTTTCTTTTCAGAGTAGACCCAATAATCTACCCTCTATTCTATCATTTATGTATATATATAATTTTTTCAAACAAGAACCTTAAATCTAACCTCCTTTGCTTAGCCCTTTTTCTAACCATTAACAACTTGTAACCAACCCTCCTAAACAATGAAAATTATCCCAAATCCCAAACCCATAGAAACACCACAAACCACCTGCCTCACACCACTCCTTTGGGAATGTGGGCATTGTGTTCTTAAAATTGCTTCCTGCTGGTTGTGGGCAAAGGCATCTTTAAGGGATTCTGAAAAGAAAAATTTTGGGCTAATTGTCAAGTTTTACATGTTAGCTTTATCATTTGTTGTCTAGTCTCTGCATAATGCCAAATTTCAGGGCTTATCTCAAGTCTTTGTTCAAGTAGTCTGTGGAACTGGATAATCTCTGCTAGCTATCTCAAAATTGCTGTGAATATGTTGTAGTCCAAATCTGGTCTGTGGGTGATATTTGTCAGCTTAGTGGTATTATTATTGTCCACATGGAGTGTTGTTGTGGGGCCCATATCACACTTTCTGCATATTCTAGAATGTAGGGTCATTCTGTTGCTGTTGTTCCTTGAATAAACATTACTTCTAGGAACACCCTGTTTACATTCCCTTTTCAAATGACCTTGCTTTCCATACCCAAAACCTCTTACATCCTCAAACCTTTTGAAATTGCTTCTCTTATCCACATATAATCATGGTCATGAGACTCAACATTAACTGTGTTTTGATCCAGTCCTCCAAAGGTACAGATCTTTCCTTTAATGGCCTGATTATTCTTTTGCATGCTGCATTCATATTCTCAAAAGCCAAAGATTTGATTATTATCTGGCTAGCTTCTGAATTTGTGAGCATTCTATTTACTGCTGAAGATAGCCTTTGTAAGAATTCCATGAAGGATTCTATCAGGCTCTCTGTAACCTTTGCGAATGACTCAATTTTCTTTCCTGTTTCCTCAGTTCTGTCCCATGCATTCATGGCTGCCATGTGGTGTAGAATTAAGGTTTGGTTATCATATAAACATTGTCTTTGTATTTCAGCATCTTGGCCTTTTCCACGAACCTGATCCTGGGAAATTTCCAGACCTCTAGCTGTTCATTGACTTTCTATGTTCTTAGCCTCATCTCTGTATCACATGTGCCATGTAATTGTGCTCAAGGTTCCAGGACACTGGTTACTAATTCTTTTCAGTCTTGAGGAATAATCCTATTACCAGTTGACCAGGAGTTTAACATTTGCTTCACAAATGGAGAATGTATGCCATAGGATACTATAGCTTCTTTAAACCTCCTCAAATCTAACATTTCAACTGGAGCCCAATTAGTTTGTACATGCCCTTGATCAGGTAGTTGCTGTATGGTTACCAGATAAATCAACTTTGATTGTTTGAAAACAGGCTATCTCTCTGTAACCTTATAATCCAATCCTGAAAAAATTTCACCCTTAAATTCTTCTGTCTTAGACTGAATTTCTCTATAATTCATTAAAACAGGTTTTTGTAAAGTTTTTATCGTTGCACTTAAATTGACCAACTTTTTTAATACTAAAATAAGGATAATTAAACAAATATGTATAATTGATGTTATATACATCCCATCAACATTAATCCTCTCATGTAATTGATCCATTTTCAGACTGCCTAATGTTTTATCAAAGACCAATATCCATCCATTGTAAAGATTTTTCCTATGTTTTTAAATGTGGGAACCTTTTTCTCTTTTAAGTGGTTACTCCCTTTAAGATATCTGATATCTTAATTGATTTATCAACTCTGCATAGAGCAACAGTAGAAGTCCAAAGGAATTTCAAAACATCTACCTAGTGTGGTTGCAGTCTGAGCCATAAAGACAGAGAGGGAGAGAGAGAGAGAGAGAGAGAGAGGGAGAGGGAGGGAGAGAGAGAGAGAGAGAGAGAGAGAGAGAGAGAGAGAGAGAGAGAGAGCGAGCCTACTACCTCTCAGGAGAAGAAAAAAAAGCTAAAAGCTAAAGCCCAGCCACATGCTCTGGCTTGAACCATTTCAGGCCTGAGCCACTTGTACCTCTGGCTCCTTTAAGCTTCGACCATGTGAGTTGGCTATCTGGCTACAAGTAGCTCCAGCTGCATGTAGCCAGATCACTTGTAGCTCTGGCCAGGCCTGGGGTCTGTAACCCCTGGCCTCTAAGGCCACTAGTGGTTTATTAGTGAATTCTTGCCATGTTGGGTGCCAAATGTACATGAATTTCTAAACCGTCTTGTAAAATAAGAAACATAGAGCCAAATACAGAGGTAATAGCCATATAGATCAGAGAACTAGCGAAGAGCCACAACTAGATTATCTTACCACGTCACTGCTGTTGCTTGCCCAGAGATAGCTTCTTCCCATCTAATCTGTGTTTCTATTACCATCCTGTTCTGCCTTCTCATTGGCTCTAAGACCAGCCACATGACTTCCTTGTCACTGCCTGTCTGTACAGAACTCTAGTTCTCTATGGTTGGTATTGGGATTAAAGGCTCATGTCACCATGCTTGGCTGTGTTCTTGACCATACAGAGACTCTGCCGGCCATGTGATCTGATTAAGGGTGTGTGCTTCTGTTTCTGGCTTGCTAAATGACCTCGCTATGTGACCTCTGATCTCCAGGCAAACTTTGTTCATTAACATACAAATCAAAACACATTTCAGCTAATTAAAATATGAAGACATCCATCTATTCTATGGCATGCAGCCATTGGTAGATCATACAAATTTCCAGGAACTACAGTGAAGCATTTTTCATTTTCTGTTCCTTGGGAGCAATTTGCTTCAACTTGAATTTATTTAACAGAGATAATGAAAAGAATCTGGAAGTTAATGCAAAAGAATTAGGGTGCAATTATCCACTTTTGGTATCTGATATGATTTAGATCAATTTGTACCCACTGTGTATATATATATATATATATATATATATATATATATATATATATATATATATATATATGTATGTGTATATATATATTTACATGTGAATGAAATTTCCTGGAAAGAAGCTGTTACTACAATGTCTAATCAAGTGATTAGAACTCCAATGATGTAGAAGGGGTAGAATGGTGCAGGTGCAGAGCTAAATCACTCTGGACCATTCTCACCCTCCTAATAACCACTTACTGTCTTCACTATTTGTGAGCAATGACTTTATGACCACTAGGCAAAGTCTTTGGAATCTATAAACTGACCACGATTTTCATTTTTCTTTATTAAGAAATTTTCTACTCCACATACTATCCACAAATTCCCCCTCCTCCATCCTCCCATCCCCCAGCACTCTTTCCCAAACCACCCCACATCCCCACATCACCCAAATCGAGGTCTCCCATGGGGAGTCAGTAGAGCCCCGCACACTGAGTCTAGGCACATCCCTCCCCTGCAGCATCTCTCCTCTCTCTCATCAATTGGATTCCTGGAGCTCAGCTGGGTGCTGGCCATGGATCTCTGTATCTGCCTTCATCAGTCACTGGACAAAGGCTCTATGATGACAGCTATGTTATTTGCTAGGCTGGTCACCAGAGTAGACCTATCCAGGCACCCTCTGGACCACTGCCTACAGACTAAGGTGGGGTCAACCTTGTGGATTCCTGAGAGCCTCTCCAGCACCCTGCCTCTTCCTATTCCCCTGATGTCCTCATCTATCACGGTATCTTCCTCCCTGCCCTCCCACTCTGTCCCTGTTCCAGCTTGACCCTCCCATTTCTCTATGTTCTCATCCCCCACTCCTCGTCCTCTGTCACACACACCCCCAGTCCACTCATGCAGATCTCATCCATTTATCCTTCATAGGGTCATCCATGTGTCTCTCTTAGGGTCTTTCCCTGTTAGCTAGCCTCTCTGGAGTTGTGAGTTACAGTCTGGCCATCCCTTCCCTCCCATTTAGTATCCACTTATGAGTGATTACATACTATGTATGTCCTTCTGAGTCTGGATTACTTCACTCAAGATGATATTTTCTAGTTCCATCCATTTGCCTGCAAATTTCTTGCTATCATTGTTTTTTGCTGCTGTGTATTACTCCATTGTGTATATGTGCCATATTTTCTTCATCCATTCTTTAGTTGAGGGGATCTAGGTTGTTTCTAGGTTCTTGCTATTAGGAATAATGCTGATATGAACATAGTTAAGCAGGTGTCCTTGTGGTAAGATTGAACATTCCTTGGGTATATGCCCAAGAGTGGTATAACTGGGTCTTGAGGAAGACTTAGTCCCAATTGTCTGAACAACCGCCATACTGATTTCCAGAGTGGCTGTAAAAGTTTTCATTCTCACCAACAGTGGACGAGTGTTCCCCTTGCTCCACATCCTCTCCAACATAAGCTATCTTCAGTGTTTTTGATCATAGTCATTCTGACAGGTGTAAGATGGTATCTCAGAGTTGTTTTGATTTGCATTTCCCTGATGACTAAGGATATTGAGCAATTCCTTAAATGCCTTTCAGCCATTTGAGGTTCTTCTTTTGAGAATGCTCTGTTAAGCTCTGTAGTCCATTTTTTAAAAAATTGGATTGTTCAGTATTTTGATGTCTAACTTTTTGAGTTCTTTATATATTTTGGAGATCAGTCCTCTGTCAGATGTGGGGTTGGTGAAGCTCTTTTCCCATTCTGTAGGCTGTCATGTAGTCTTATTGACCATGTCTTTGCTTTACGATAGCTTCACAGTTTCAGGAGATCCCATTTATTAATTGTTTCTTTCAGTGTCTCTGCTACTGGTGTTATATTTAGGAAGTAGATCCTGTGCCAATTTGTTCCAGACTACTTCCTATTTTCTCTTCTGTCAAGTTCAGTTTAACTGGATTTATGTTGAGGTCTTTGATCCACTTGGACTTGAGTTTTGTACATGGTGACAAATATGGATCTATTTGCAATCTTCTGCATGTTGATATCCAGTTATGCCAGCCCCATTTGTTGAAGATGGTTTCTTTTTTCCATGGTACAGTTTTGGCTTCTTTGTTGAAAATCATATGTTCATAGGTGTGTGGATTAATGTCAGGGTCTTCAATTGGATTCCATTGGTCTATATGTTGGTTTTTATGCCAGTACCAAGCTGTTTTTATTACGGTAGCTCTTTAGTAGAGCTTGAGGTCAGAGATCATGATGCCTCCAGAGGTTGCTTTATTATACAGGATTCTTTTATCTATTCTAGTTTTTTTCCATATAAAGTTAAGTATTGTTTTTCTAATTCTGTGAAGAATTGTGTTGGTATTTTAATGGGGATTGCACTGAATCTGTAGATTGCTTTTGGTAAGATTGCCATTTTTACTATGTTGGTTTTACCTACCCATGAGCATGGGAGATCTTTCCATTTTTTGATATCTTCTTCAGTTTCTTTCTTCAGAGACTTAAAGTTCTTATCATGCATGTCTTTCACTTGCTTAGTTAGAGTTACCTCACGGTATTTTATATTATTTGTGGCTATTATAAAGGGTGATGTTTCTCTGATTTCTGTCTCAGCCCCCTTTTCATTTGTATATAAGAGGGCTACTGTTTTTTTGAGTTGATCTTGTATCCTTCTATTTTACTGAATGTGTTTATAAGCTATATCAGTTCCTTGGTTGAATTTTTGGGGTCATTCATGTATACTATTGTGTGATCTGTAAATAGTGAAATCTTGACTTCTTCCTTTCCAATTTGTATCGCCTTAATCTCCTTATGT
Organism: Onychomys torridus; assembly: GCF_903995425.1. Lineage (NCBI taxonomy): Eukaryota > Metazoa > Chordata > Mammalia > Rodentia > Cricetidae > Onychomys > Onychomys torridus. The sequence continues at coordinate 127,444,475 of NC_050443.1, forward strand.
TGTCTTATTTCTCTGGCTAGAATTTCAAGTACTATATTGAATAAGTATGGGAAGAGTGGCCAGCCTTGCCTTGTTCCTGATTTTAGTGGAATCGTTTTGAGTTTCTCTCCATTTAATTTGACATTGGCTGTCGAATTGCTGAAAATTGCCTTTATTATATTTAGGTATGTTCCTTGTGTTCCTTATCTCTCTAGATTCTTTATCATGAAGGGGTATTGGATTTTGTCAAAGGCTTTTTCAGCATCCAATGAGATGATCATGTGGTTTTTTTCCTTTCAGTTTGTTTATATGGTATAGTGATATTTTATTTGTATTAAAATGTGATTTTATTTATATGTTAATAAAGTTGCCTTGAGGTCAGAGCAAGCCAGAGCAGAAACTGGGCAGTAGTGGTGCACGCCTTTAATCCTAGCACTTGGGAGGCAGAGCTAGGTAGATCTCTGTATGTTCAAGGACACTTCCAGCATGGCAGACACACGCCTTTAATCTCAATAGCAACCATAGAAGACCTGGAGGTCTGTACAAACAGGTAGAGATGAGGAGGTCATGTGGCTGGGTTTACAACCAATGAGAAAACAGAACAGAAAATCTATAAAAAAAGATAAGACACACAGAGGTAGCTCTCTTGCAGAGAGGAAGAACAGCAGAAGCAGTGAAGGGTAAGGTTTTCTGCTCTTGCTCTGACCTCATGGTTTTTAACTCTGCAATTGGTTCTGTGTTTCTTATTTAATAAGCCGGTTACATCTACAATATGGTGTATTACATTGACAGATTTTTGTATGTTCAACCATCCTTGCATCCCTAGGAGGAAGCCTACTTGGTCATGGTGGATAATATTTTTGATGTGTTCCTGGATGTGCTTAGCCAGTATTTTATTGAGTATTTTTGCATCAATGTTCATGAGGGAGCTTGGTCTGTAATTCTCTTTCTTTGTTGCATCTTTGTGTGGTTTGAGTATCAGGGTAACTGTAACCTAGTAAGAATTTGGTAATGTTCCTTCTGTTTCTATGGTGTGGAATAATTTGAAGAGTATTGGTATTAGCTCTTCTTTGAAAATATGGTAGAACTCTGTTCTGAATCCATCTGGTTCTGGGCTTTTTTTTTTTTTGGTTGGGAGACTTTAATGACCATTTCTATTTCTTTAGGGGTTATTGGTATATTTAAATCATTTATCTGGTCTTGATTTAACTTTGGTATGGGGTACCTATCCAGAAAATTATCCATTTCTTTTAGATTTTCCAATTTTGTGGAGTACTGGATTTTGAAGTATGACCTGATGATTGTCTGGATTTCCTCATTGTCTGTTGTTATGTCCCCTTTTTCACTTCTGCTTTTGTGAATTTGGATGTTTTCTCTCTGCTTTTTGGTTAATTTGGATAAGGTCTTATCTATCTTGTTGATTTTCTCAAAGAACCAACTCTTTGTTTCATTGATTCTTTGTATCATTGTCTTTGTTTCTATTTTATTGATTTCAGCCCTCAATTTGATTATTTCCTGGCATCTGTTTCTCCTGGGTGAGTTTACTGCTTCTTGTTCTTCTATGAATGTAGGTGCTCTTATATTTGGGGCATAAATATTCAGAATTGAGACTTCATCTTGGTGGATTTTCCCTGTGATAAATATGTAGTGTCCTTCTCAATCTTTTTTGATTGATTTAGCTTGAGGTCTATTTTATTAGATATTAGGATAGGTACATCAGCTTGCTTCTTAAATCCATTTGATTGGAAAGTCTTTTCCCAGCCTTTTATTCTGAGGTGGTTCTGTCTTTGAAGTTGAGGTGTGTTTCTTGTATGCAGCAAATGGATGGATCTTGTTTTTGTATCCATTCTGTTAGCCTGTGTCTTTTTATAGGTGAATTGAGACCATTGAAATTGATGTATATTAAATGACCAATTATTGTTAATTTTTGGTGGTTGTTTTGTATGTTTTCCTTGTTCGGTATTTGTTGGTATGAGACTATCTATTGCCTGTGTTTTCATGAGTGTATCTAACTTCCTTACGTTGGATTTTTCCTTTAAATGCTTTCTGTAGGGCTGGATTTGTGGAGAGATATTATTTAAATCTGGTTTTACCATGGAATATTTCGTTTACTCTGTCTATGTTCATTGAGTGTTTTGCTGGGTATAATGGTCTGGGTTGGCATCCATGGTCTCTTAGTATCTGCGTAATGTCTGTCCAGGACCTTCTGACTTTTAGAGTCTCTGGCTTTTCAGGACCAGCTTCTCTCACACTACCCTGGCACTCATAAATGGTGGTCAATAATGGGGTAGACCTACTCAAAACCCTGAATGAGGGCCCAGATGCTAGCTTAGTTGGTGTTGATGGGCCTGTGGCTTCTGCCACTATATTGACTGAGGTTTTCTATCTTTTTAGTGACTTCCTCTGTGTCCCTGCCATCCACTGTTGTCCTTAAAGGCTGGGGACCAAAGAGCCAAAGAGGAATCCATATTATTTCAGTGGTTATTTCTGCAAAGACAGATGCATACTCTTTCCCAATTTTCTCCAGAAGCAGTAAATATGGGGAAATTTAATGTATTAGCTTGCTTATTTCCTACAACAAATGCAGGGAGGTTTGAGTGTGCACTAGTATTAGTCTATCCCTGGAAATAATCATACAACACAAGCAGAATCTGAAATGATATTTAATGGTTTATGAATTTACTGTTATAGATGAATCAAAGTTGTCAGTTCTACCTTTTGGGGTGAGGTAAATATATTAGTAGATTGATGAATATTTGGACTATGTATCCCTCCTAAATACTTAGAAGAATCATCAATAAAATAAGTATCTTCCTATGGCATGGGAGATCATTGGACAATCTTTGTAATCATAAATTCAGTTTGTGAGAGAAAATCCCATAGCTTGCCAGCTGGATAATGACTCCCTATCCTTCTATAGAAATCTTTCTTCAAATGGAATTTGAAAATCCATAGAGTTTTGCATCACTTAAAAACTGATTGTTGGTTAAGGGTAAAATAATACAGCAAGGATTGATTCTATATCATTGCTGACATTGGGTCCTCCCCTGATATACTAATTTTGCAAGAAGAACTGCCACACCCACGATGGTGTCGCCTGTGAGAAAAATGCCTTGGATAAGGTAGTTACGTGGGAAAGGGGGGCTCGCGGCCCTCGGGTCTATGCCCCTGGCGACCCCTCATCAATCTGCCCAAATCAAGGTGCCAGGCTACACGGAACCACGCAGATCTGCTTGCAGTGGCTGTCTGTCACTCGCCGAATCCCACTTATCCTGAGTACCTTCACCCCGTTCTCCCTCGGTCTGGTGGTCTAGCTGAGATCCAGTCCGCGGCAGGTGGCGCTCGAACAGGGGACTTGAAGGACAGGTAATTTCTCTCCCCCTTTCTCTCTTTTATTCATAAGTAGGGATCGGCTCCTGTCAGGGTTCTGCAGACCCGCCGGTAAAGGCTCACCGGTTAAGCACAGGTAATCCAGAAGGTAAGCATGGGGCAGCACCTCTCTAAGGAGGACAATTTTAAAAGCATGCATGGATGCCTCACCAGCTGTAGTGCAAGGAATGGCCTACGCTGTAGCAATGAAAGGACAATGGTTTAGCGCCTATGTTAAGAAAATAAGTAGTGGAGGGGCTGATAGCTCCCCGACCTGTTATAAGTGTGGAAAATCAGGGCATATGCAAAAGGAATGCCCGAATGCTGAGAAGAGAGGAGGAAGAACTCCTCCTGGGATTTGCTCACGATGTAGAAAAGTGAAGCACTGGAGAAATGAATGTAAGTCAAAATTCACTAAGGAGGGAGTTCCCCCTTAAGCCTGACCATCAGACAAAAAACTAGCTTTGGGGCTTCCCCTTAGCCCCGAGAAAGAAAAGGGGAATGTCCAAAAGGAAGTACAGTTAACACCAGGGTTAAACCCTGCTGCGCCAGAATTCACTAACCTGCCTAGAGCTACTCCAGAGAGTGCTGGATTAGATATATCATGTCCTCAGGACTTGCTCCTGTCCCTATGGGATGGGGTAACAGTCATAGATACAAAAATTACAGGGACCCTGCCACCACAAATGGTAGGACTGATTTTGGGGAGAAGCTCTAATACTGCTACCAACTTTGAAGTCCTCCCTGGAGTGCTAGATGCAGATATCTTAGACACCATAAAAGTGATGGTCAGGCCCTTAAAAGAAACCATTCAATTACACAAGGGACAGAGAATCGCACAGGTTGTTCTACTCCCCTACGTAAAAATGCCTAACCCTATTATGAAAAGCTATAGGGGGTCAGGACAGTTTGGCTCCTCAGACTCCATAGAAGGAGTCAATTGGATGCAAGATTTAGGACAACGACCCTTTAAGACAATCACCCTGGATGGCAAGAGCTTCCAAGGACTCTTGGACACAGGTGCTGACAGAACCTGCATAGCAGGAAAGGACTGGCCTTCCTCTTGGCCAACACACAGAACAGGATCCTCCCTTATGGGATTAGGAATGGCTTCTGGAGTAATGCAGAGTTCAAAGCTCTTAAAATGACAAACAGACAATAAAGAAGGGTTTATACAACCTTATGTGCTACCCTCTCTACCATTTACCCTATGGGGAAGAGACTTAATGGAGTCACTTGATGTGCATTTAGTGACAGGAAGTTCTGAGCTGGAACAGCATTTTACATAGGGGCCACTGCAAAGGATCTCTATGCAGACTCTATACAGTGGAAGTCTGATAACCTATATGGGTTAGTCAGTGGCCCCTGACACAAGAAAAAATATAGGCATTAGAACAGCTGGTATCAAAACAATTGGAAAAAGGGCATATAGAAGAATCTAATAGCCCATGGAATACTCCTGTATTTGTCATAAAAAAGAAATCTGGAAAATGGAGACTACTACAAGATTTAAGAGCAGTAAATGCTACAATGGAGGATATGGGGGCCCTACAACCAGGACTCCCATCCCCTGTGGCCATACCGAAGGACTGGCACATTATAGTCATTGATTTACAAGACTGCTTTTTTACAATAAGATTACAGCCTCAGGATTGCCCTAGATTTGCCTTTAGCATACCCTCAGTTAATTTTAAGAGACCCTATAGACGATTTCATTGGAAAGTATTACCCCAGGGAATGAAGAACAGTCCTTCATTATGTCAAAAATTTGTGGATATGGCCCTTTTACCAATAAGAAAAACTTTTCCCTCTGCATATATCATTCATTATATGGATGATATATTATTGGCTCATGAAAATAAAGATACAACAGAAAAAATTCTCAAAGAGACAATTAGTAGTTTAACAGCTTATGGCCTTGTCGTAGCTCCAGAAAAAATTCAGAAAAATAGGCCACTTAGTTACCTGGGACAATGGATAGGGGATAATTATATAACAACCCAAAAGGCATCTATCAGAGTAGATAAATTGAAGACCCTCAATGATTTTCAAAAATTGTTAGGAAATGTAAATTGGGTAAGAAAATATTTAGACATCACAACAGGACAATTAAGCCCCCTGTATCAAATATTACATGGAGAAGCTCACCCAAGGTCAATAAGACACTTAACTCCTGAAGCCTTACAGGCTTTAAAACATATAGAACAGGCTTTAGAAAGAGCTAAAGTACATCAAATAGACTATTTGGCTCCATAGTATTTAATTATTTTTGCCACAGATTATACTCCAACAGCTTGCCTATGGCAGGAAGATGTATTGAAATGGCTACACCTACCACACACACATAAGAAGGTACTTACATCTTATCCCTCTCTTTGTGCACAACTTATATATAAGGGCAGAATTAGGTCTAGAGAATTGTTTGGCAAGGAACCGGCCTTTGTAATTATACCATATACTAAAGAACAATTGGAACTCTTATTACAAGAATCAGAAGATTGGTGTCTCTCCTTAATGGGATACCTAGGACAAATCACCTTTCATTACCCCAAAGACCCTCTTATTGAATTCATAAAAGAAGTTCCTCTCATATTTCCAAAGATATGTGTCTCTCAACCCCTAGCAGAGGGTATTGTGGTTTTTACAAATGGGTCAGCAAGTGGGAGGTCTGCGATATACTCGGAAGGGAAAGAACCTTTAATAGAAATTGTACTGCAGACAACAGCTCAACAAGCGGAAATACGTGCAGTTCTGCTTGCACTTAGACATTTTCCCCAGACCCTTAACCTTTATACAGACTCAAAGTATGTGGTTAATTTATTTTCCGCCATAGAAACAGTGAGTTTAACAGGTTCTTCTACTATTAAGCCTCTGCTTAAGGAACTGCAAGCTCTGTTATGGCAAAGGACAGAGAAACTTTTCATAGGACATATTCGGTGTCATACAGGGTTACCAGGACCCCTGAGCCATGGTAATCGCATGGCTGACTTATTAACTAGAATTAATCTCCTTACAGTACAGGAGGCACAAGAAAGTCATGCTCTGCATCATCAGAATGCTAATGCATTAAAGCAAGCTTTTCAGATAACTAGAGAGCAAGCTAGACATATAGTTAAGGAGTGCGCTCATTGCCCTCCACAAAATCAGAGTCTAAAAATGGGGGTTAATCCTAGGGGACTGAAGCCTCTTGCATTATAGCAGATGGACGTAACTCATATTCCTTCCTTTGGGAAGATGAAGTATGTTCATGTAACAGTGGATACGTTTTCTCATTTTGTCCACGCGTCTGCCAGATCAAGAGAAGCAGTAAAAGATGTGATTCAGCATCTGGTACAATGTTTCATGATCATGGGGAAACCCATGCATATCAAAACTGACAATGGACCTGCCTACACCTCAAAACCTTTTGAGGTATTTTTAGCGCAATGGGGAATTAGTCACACGACAGGGATTCCCTATAACCCACAGGGGCAGGCCATCATAGAAAGAACTCATCAGACATTAAAATTACAAGTAGAAAGATTGCAGAATGCTAACTCATATATGTCCCCCCATCATGTTTTAAGTCATTCTCTATTTGTATTAAATCATTTGAACATGGACTCAAATAATAATTCCTCTGCTCTTAAGCATTGGGCAGTAAAAGAGATGGCATCACCATTGCCATGAGTTCTGTGGAGAGACTTGCTTTTGGGATCCTGGAAAGGACCCGACCCTCTGATAACTTTGGGGCAAGGGTATGCTTGTATCTTTCCACAGGATACAGAATCACACATGTGTATTCCAGACCAACTCATCAGGCCGGTGCCACAGAAAACTGCAAAAGCGAAAGGAGAAGTTAGCGATGGCCCAGCTGACTCAGGAAATGAAGAAGCTGACCCTGAAGTCACAGAAGCTTCCAACATGGACCCAGCTGAAACATCTAGCAAATGAAGCAAAAGCACTTGTCTCACAACAATGTTCTAACCCTCCTTTAAAAATGCTATTTGTAGCCATGTTGTCCTTGATTGCTGTCGGGCCTACTACGGCCTCTACCAGCCCTTCTACTTATTGGGCTTATATTCCTGGTCCTCCCCTTCTACATGTAGCGGGGTGGTTGGATGATGAGACTTATAAGGTATTGAGCAATCAGACAGAAATCATCGGGGGTTTCCAAGATTCAGATGAAAGGGCAAGCGCTTCCTCATTTATAAACTTTACAGGAAGCTCAGATTCATTACCAATTTGCTTCACCCTGCAAGGAGTAGCTCCTCCTGGGTGTCTCTCCACCAGCTACAGAACCTTTTTAACTGATGCCCCCAGCTCTACCGGTAAGAAAGGAGATCCTAGATGGATCTGGGAGACTCAATTGCTTACTCTGGGACATCCCGCTATAAATGAAACTTTTAAGTCTGTCAATTTTATGCCTCTTGATTCCTGTATCACTAAATATCGGGATAAGAATCAATTTTGGGATGATGGTATTACTGCTTTTCCTACTTGGTTGCATTGTGGGTTTCCTCATGCAGCCTCCTCCTATAATCCTTTACTGTCTAAATTGCTTATTTGGGATTTTTCCGCCTCTTCTGGAGAAAAGAAGTATGAAGATTATCTCTCAAAGCATAAGGATAAGTTTAATAATTACACATTTGTGGGCCATGGTGAAAAAATCACTAGGTGGTTTTCACCAGGGTATGTTGAGCTGGTGTGGGTCGCTAGAACCCCCTCCGGAAACATGAAAAAACATCCAGACTTATTTCGGCTTGTTGCTGCTTCAGGCCCAGTGTCTCAGAAAAGACCCAAAGAAACTACCTCATCTCCCATTGCGGTTAGAGTGTGTATTTCCTATCCTTTTGCTCTGCTGCTAGGCTCTGCTGCACATGTAAATATCTCTGCTCTTGGGTCTAACTCATATCATGTAACTTGCTTTGGATGCATTATCACTAATTGTATTTCACCAAGGGAAAGACAAAAAATGCAGATTATGATGATTGTGAAAAGACCACCTTTTATAATGATGCCCATGCAATTACATAACATGACTTGGTATGATAATTCAGCTTTACAGGTACTTAGACAGCTTCATGAATTAATAAGGCCGAGAAGATTTGTTGCAGCATTGATATTAGGGATAGCAGCATTAATATCTATTATTACTACTTTTGCCATTGCTACCACCGCCCTGGTTCAGGAGATTCATACAGCTCAATTTGTGAATGATTTAAATAAGAATATTTCCTTTGCATTATCTGAACAAGCAATTATTGACAAGAAATTAGAGGCAAAGATTAATATATTAGAAGAAGTAGTGTTAGCCTTAGGACAAGATGTGGCCAATATTAAGAAACTTATGGAAACTAGATGTCATCAAGAATACAAGGCTATTTGTGTGACTCCACTTCCTTACAATTCCTCTGAGAATTGGGATAAAGTTAAGCATCATTTGTTGGGGGTATGGAAGGATTCTTCCATTACTCATGATTTAGAAGCCATTCAAAAGGACATATCGGCCATGAGCCAAGCTTGTATACAAGCTGGCTCATTGAATGTCTTAGCACAAGGATTACAAGAAGACCTTAAGGCCATGAATCCCTTAGATTGGATTCAATATTTTATTTTTATAGGCATTCTTGCCTTAATTGTAGTTTATGTTATCGTGATTTTCCCTTGTCTTTTCAGGACAATAACCAGATCTCTAGGCAGTGTGCGTGAGGACCTGTATGCCTTCCGCCTTAAAAACAAAAAAGGGGGAACTGCCACGCCCACGACGGTGTTGCCTGCGTGACAAATGCCGTGGATAAGGTAGTTACGTGGGAAAGGGGGGCTCGCGGCCCTCGGGTCTATGCCCCCGGCGACCCCTCATCAATCTGCCCGAATCAAGGTGCCAGGCTACACGGAACCATGCAGATCTGCTTGCAGTGGCTGTCTGTCACTCGCCGAATCCCACTTATCCTGAGTACCTTCACCCCATTCTCCCTCGGTCTGGTGGTCTAGCTGAGATCCAGTCCGTGGCAAAGAACAAGTTAAACAGTACTTTAGGGCCCTTATTTTATAAATAAATCCATTCCTAAGGTTTATCGTCTTGTGCTATATATAATTCCTGCAGGGGACAATTTAGTGGGGACAATAAGTAAGTTAAAAGGCCATGAAGGATCCACAGCATCCACAAATGCTTCTTTAGTCTGGATTCAGATAGCTATAGTCCTTCTCTTGCCTCTCAAGATAACATTCAGGGACTGTCCAATGCCATCTTTCCCACCAGCATTTTAAATAGATTGGTTAGTGCGTAATTGGGTATTAAACTGAGACCACAAGAATCTTGTATTGGTTTCTTGGAGTTTTCTCATAAGCACTGAGAATCTCACCTGAGTCCATTTGTGGACTGTGCTCCCACAACATGGTAAAGAGAGTTTAAGGTGGATCTTGTGTGCAGAGGTTTCACAGGAGGTATATATAGGACCAACATTTAGAAACACAAATGTGTCTCAGTATTATTAAGAGAAGAAAGTTAAATTGTGATGTAATTTTTGTTCAGTGAAAAAGTTCCCCTAAGTTCTCTGATAATCATATCTTTAAGAATTAGAGAATTATTTTCCTATCTCTTCTATTTGCCATTCATATAGGCACACTTTAACTAACAACCCCTATCCCCTTGAAGTCATGACTTATGATTTAGACCTCAGGTAACAAACAGACAGTATGGCTGCTGTTTTGGCATTTCTCTCTGAGGTCACTCAAGGTGAATATGCCTTAGAGTAAATTTAAATTTCTGCAGATTCCATGATAAATCAAGTCCTCTGCCAGCACTTCATTATCTTGAAGATAAAAATATCCTTAGTCAAGTCTTTTCACTATTGTATCTACTGCTGACATTTTGAGTCCTACCACATACAAGAACACAAGTCAAAGGTCCAGAAACTCTTTGTGATGAGAGATTGTTGTTAAAAGTTGACGAGGTTTCAAGTGGTTTCTTTGGTGCCAATCAATGAGTAATATAGGCTTTGGTCCCTGCAGTCAGATGCCATTATATTAAACTCTTATAAATGTGGCAGTAGCTTTTTAACTGGTCATTTAGGAGTAGGTTGATGAAATTTAACATGAGTGAGAGGAGCCTTGAAGAAACTGATAAAATAAAATCTGTCATTTCAGAAATCACAGAATGGAGCAAAGAGATGGCCTATGCCCTTCAAAGGCTTGCCTTTATGATCTATTTATGACATTTTTGCCCCAACCTTTGAGTATTGAGCAACAAGCTGGGTCTAGGTATTCAAAATGTAAGCTTATAGGGTACCTAGGATGAAAGCATACCAAAACCTGGTGACTATGTGACTAGCACCTTGATCTGATACACATGGTTACATTGTGTGCTTTCACCTTCTGGTATAATAGTGTAAAGATTTGGTTATTTTGAGGAAGATAGGTGGAGTTTACATGTATCAGAAATCTATAACTCAGTTATTGTCAAGACGGGATTGATTTTGTGCTTGATAGAAAATATGTCCATAAATTATCATCCCTTGTACCAAGACACAGACTCTTGAAAATATATTTGTATGAAGACAGAGTGTCTAAATTTTGGTGAGTGGAATAAGCCAGTGATGAGATGTTGTTTTCTGACAGTAGATGTGTCACATAAAGTTATAATTGCTGTGATGAAACACCATGACCAGAGTAACTTGTTGTGGCTGGGGGAGGTTTATTTGGCTTATGTAGCAGGAATCTTAAAGAGTCTTATTAATAAGATCAAATTTGAGGCCAGTTATTGGGGTGAATGCTGGATGATCAGAGAAGCAGAACAAGCCACAGCTTCCTCACCTCAGCAGTTCCTCAGCTGATCTTGTTTCCTCAGACTGGAAGCTTTGAGTCCTCATGCAAATGGGTCTCAACTGAACTGCTGTTAGAGGCCTAAAAGCTTAACCAGCCAAATGCTTCTAGTTTCAGGTTCTCATGCCTTATATACTTTTCTGCTCTCTACCATCACTCCCTGGGATTAAAGGCTCACTTTCTGGGATTAAAGGCGTGAGTCACCATGCTTGGCTGTATCTTTGAAGAGATGGATTTCTGCCTCTGGAATGCTAGGATTAAAGGCATGTGATACCAGTGCCTAACCTCTATGTTTAATATTGTGGCTGTTCTGTCTCTGACCCCAGATAAGTTTATTAGGGTGCACAATATTTTGGGGAACACAATACCACCACAGGCTTACATGAATGACAGTCCACCAAGGGAACTCAGCATAAGAACTCACAACTGGATGGAAACCTGGAGGCAGAAGCCAATGCATAAGGCTGTGGATGAGTGCCGCTTGCTGGCTTGTTCTGCTTTCTTATGGAACCCAGAACCAGCAGCCCAGGGCTATCCTCAGTCACAGTGGGCAGCCCCCCACCCCCCATTGACCAATCACACGTTATAGAAATGTCCTATAGAATTGCCTGCAGGCTGATCTTATGGAGACTTTTTTTTTTCAATTGAGGGTTTTTTCTCTCAGATGAATTTAGATTGTGTCAAGTTGACCCAAAACTAGCCAGGATACTAGGTCATAGAAAAGCTATGCTTATTGTCTGTTAGTCACACTTGCTTGGCCTGAAAGTCATGAGGGCTAGGGAGCTAGCCCTGCTATTTGGGAGCTGTAGCATGCTAGAGAGCAAGGCTCTGAAGCATGAATATATTTTGTCTTATCAATAAAAACCAGCAGTCAAATATCAGGGTAATAACCTGAAAGATCAGAGAAGCAAAGGAGCAGCCACCAGAGACTTCTTCCCTCCTCAGATTCTCTGACCAAAGTGGGCTGAGATCCTGTCTCGACCCACCTTATGTTCCTGTCTCTACCTCCCAATTGTGCTGAGATTAAAGAACTGAGCCTCCCAAGTGCTGGGATCAAAGGTGTGAGTCTCCCAGAAGGCCTCTGGCTTCTACTACACTATCAATATTGTATTCTTATGAGGATTCCCCTCAGATATCCTGTTGTTGCCCTGTGTCATGGAGACCCTGGGCTGGTCCCTTCATATGCTCCAGCAGTTCTTAGATGGGGTAAATGTTAGAGTTGGCCAGCACAATGGCCTGGATCTGGGCCTGGGTGTTAGCTGAGTTGGTCAGTCCATCTGCATTCCTGCACCCAGCACCAGGGCCAGTTCTCCCACTTTGCCCAGGTGAGGAGTGTGGCCAGCTCTCCTGCCTGTGGTAGTTATAAAGTTATGGGACCAGTTGTCCCTTGCTATCAGGGTTATCTTTCTCTCACCTACATAATCAGAGACAGCTCTCCATCATTGCCCAGTGAGGGTGAGGACCAGCTTCCCTGAGTGCCACAGCCAGCAAGAGGCAGTGCGATCTCTCCCACTCTCACACCCTCAGGCTAGCTCTCCTGTGCCCATGGCACCATGGCCAGCTCTATTGTGCTGCCCTGGTAAGGTGTGGGGCTTGTTGTATGGTATTTTGTTTGTGTTCTGACAAATAAAGCTTGTCTGAAGATCAGAGTTTGGAGCTAATAACTAGTTAACCATAGAGCTGGGTGGTAGACATGCATGCCTTTAATCCCAGCACTTGGGAGGCTCATCCCTTTGATCACAGCACTTGGAAGGCTCAGGCCTTTAATCTCAGCACAATTGGGGGTGGACACAGGAATGTAAGGTAGGTGAAGACAGGATCTTGTTCCCATTTGTTCACGGGATCTGAGGAGGAAAGAAGTCTCTGGTGGCCGCTTCTTTGCTTCTCTGATCTTTTAGGTTATTACCCTGATATTTGACACCTGGTTTTTATTGATAAGACAAAATATATTCATGATTTAGAGGCTTGCTCTCTGGCATGCTATAGCTCCCAAACAGCAGGGCTAGCTCCCTAGCCCTCATGCCGTTCAGGCCAAGTTTCCCACACTGCCCAGGTGAGAGTCGAGACCAGCTCTCCCAAATTCACACACTCAGAGCTTCCTCACTGATACCTATGCCACCAAGTTCAGTTACAGTGCTGCCCAGGTAAGGAGTGGGGCCTGATCTCCTGAGTGCTGCATCTGGCAAGGGGTGAGGACATTCTCCCACTCTAAGGACCAGTTCTCCTACCTGACATTGGTGGCATCTCTTCCAAGCCTAAGACACCAAGGGGCCTACAAGAGTTGGGCCTAGCTCTCCCACACTCATGCCATCAGGGCCAGCTTCCCCACACTGACCAGTCAAAAGGTGGGCCTAGTTCTTCTGGGTAATACAGCTGGTGAGGGGTCAAATCAGAATTATTGCATCCAGTGAAGGGTGGAGTCAGAGAAGCCTGGTACTGGGACATCAACATGGCTTCAGGTAGCAGTAGAGACCATGGACTACTGCATGTCCACTCAGCCTTTGGTGGTAACACATGCCATGGACATCAACACAGACTCCAGCTAAAGTAGGACCATGGTCCCATGGCTCTCAGTTGCACCCAAGGTCCAGACATCCCCATGCAGCCCAGACCACAATCATTCAAATGACCCTTGATGGTAACCCAGGCCTCAGTTATCAACATAGACCTAAGCAGCTGTAGGGCCACTCGCCCAAACATGGCCCTTGTTATAGGCATGGGCCAGGATATAACTATGGCTTCAGGTGGCAGCACAGTCCATGGAGTACTGTATGACCTTTGGTGGTGACTCAGCCTGTGGACATCAACACAGACTCAGGCTACATAGTTCCTTGGACCCAGATGTGGCCCTCAGCAGCAGCCTGGACCAGGATACCACCATGACCACAGGAGGCAGCATAGGACACTTAGATCAAATTGGCCCCCAGTGACAGTAGGGCTCCCAGACAACTGAAAGGCATTAAGCAATAGTCCAGACCACAGATATCTGAGTGGTTCTTGGTGACAACAAGGGGCATGGACATCAACACAGACCCAGGCTGTGACAGGGCCATGGACTCAGACATGGCATTTGTCAACAGCCATGGCCCAGACATCCTCATGGCCTCAGATGGCCAGAAAGGCGACTCAGTCTGTATGGCCCCAGTAACAGCAGCGCTCCAGGACATCAACATGGCTTCAAGTGGCAGCAAAGGCTCCTCATATCTGTCTGTTCCTCACAGCCTTTGAACCTCCACCTCTATCCACAGCACATGAACTGCTGTACTTCTCTTTCTCTCCATCTCTACCACACACTGTCTTTCCCACACCTCCATCACACATTTGTTTACTGTAGTGGCATCTGCTGCCCCAGTGTGTGGGATGAGGGCAAGCACTTGTGTGTCATCTCCACATTTCTTACTGTGAATAATTATAGGTGTTTTATGTATAATAATTTAGAAAAGTAGTATAAAATCCAATCCATATTTGCATCAGCATTTATTGAAAAATTGGCTAATACCTAGGATGCTCCTGGGACAGCACATTCTGAGTGACATTTTCTTTATCCTGCTATTTGACCAGAGGCCAGTTCTCAGAGTTCGTTAAAACAGTGTCACTTTGATGATGGCACCTTCCTCATTTGTATGCCTTGAACCTTTCCACCTAGAACACACACAACAAATACCATCAACATGTAAACAAAGATGAAAGGACACAGAGAATAAAGGCATATCCTGAATTCCTAAGAGCAATCTCATCCTTCATCCATCAGCTTTTGTAAAGTCTAAGATTCCTACCAAAGAATTTAAGAAAATCTGGGGAAATAAAAACCAACTCCTCCCTAGTAACCTCTAGGAGTCAGCTTTGATACTTAATATCTTGGTGGTCATAGCATTCTCCAAGGAGGTTTGTAGGAAAAATAGCACAGGAAATACACCAACATTTAAAAATCCTGCTTATTCTTTTTTGTTTTATCTCATTATTGACTTTGTCATTCTTTCTGTTGTGAACTTTTCATACTTAATGAAACCAAGATGATCTGAATCTCACAGCAAAAGTTCACTGTCACCTGCATCTGGTTCTATTTCCTCTAAGTTATTCAGTGATCATGGCAGACCCCTAAATCTCCAGAAACTGTCAGTTTCAGGTGGCTTGCCAGAACTCACCAGGCTGACAGATGATTCTGATTCTTAAGGATGAAATGCCATTTTATAGGCAAGAACATTTGTTTCATGGTTTAATTAATGGGTAAGTTCAGTGCATTGAGTATTTTTTGCAAAAGAAGCAGGTTCTGAGTTCAAATCCTAGGAACTTGTGTACAAAGCTGAGCATGGACACAAATGCTTCTAATTGCATTATTGTGATACTCTTTGGTCTCCATCCATGTATCTGGTTCATTGATGGAATCCTAAGAATGGGAAGAGAATGAGTCAATCATCTTATGACTTTCTGTGACCTCTGTATACATATATACATTACAAATGAACCACATCAACACATATATTTTATGTGTTTTACATAAATGCATAGTAGACCCTGTAACCTGTTCTGCAGCCCAGTACTCTCAGTATACATATAAACATTATACACACACCACATTAACACGTATACTTTATGTGTTTTACATAAAGGCAGAGTGGACAGAAGACATAAATTTACCTATTTATCAATAAATCTATTAGTACATCCTAGTAGAGCTGGTCTTTGTGTCTAGAGAATTCCAACCCCATTTACATCTACCTTATGAAGGGATACAGTATAGACTTCTATACCAAACTCAATGACCACATGGGAAAAAGCCTAAAGATCTGATTGCTTGGAAGAGAGATGGTCTGAATGCTATTTTGCTTTCCACATCATTGACCATTGACATATAAATTCTGTAAGTGGGAGGTAGAGGTGTTACTCACTCATTTTCCACATCTTGGATGGAGTCAGGCAGAGGTTGGTTCTTGGTCTCAGGAAGGAGAAGAGGAACCAAGCCACCAAGGATGGAGATGACTCCATAAATGATCCAAGGTAATGAGGCAGAGTACATTGTGAGGGTCATTAAAACGGGAACCACGGCTGCCCCCACATTACTGGCAGTACCAATGACTCCTAATGCTCTTGCCCTTGGAACATAAAACATAAATCAGAAAAAAAAATCTAGCAAACTAGACTCAATGTATTGGTGATTGCATTAACTATGATTAAATGTGCAGTATATTTTAACTTAAGATGTTGTTTACTTGCTTTGCTTTGGAAATTTCTGTTTTATTTGATAGTAGTTTTTGTCAGAATATGAAGTCAATTATATCATGTTCAGAAAGATAAATACCACACATCTTCTCTTACATGCAGATCTTACATTTTACATTTTATGGATGTGTGTGTGTGTGTGTGTGTGTGTGTGTGTGTGTGTGTGTGTGTGTAGGGGGGTATATGTATAGGGTGAGAAACTAGAAAAGTCAACAGGAAGGGGTAGAGCAAAATCACTAAAGCAAAAGTGATTATGTGTTTCTGTAGAACCAAAGGGAGCAGGTGTCTAGGCTTCTAGTTTTTCAGGAGGACTGAGCTCTGGGTAACCATCTTTAAGTTTCTGAGAGATCATAGATCACAAGGTGATCAGGCCTCCAGCTACAATAGGAACAGAGAGCACAGAGCACTCAGGCTTCCCATTATTGCAGGGTCACAGAGGACCTTGCAACCTGGTCTGCAGCCCAGTGCTCTCAGTTCAGTGCAGAGCTTTGGCTCCAGTGTTCTCAGCATCACTTGAGAAACTGGTGCTTTGGTTTTAGTTTCTCTGAGGTCATTATGGGAGCAGAGTTCTGAAGTTCCTGGTGTTAAAGGTCACTCCAGGACCAAGAGTCTATATTTCTGTAGTCATATAGTTTACTTTGGCCTGTGGTGCCAACCACATCCCTCTGAGAGCAGACAGATTTCATTTCTTAAGTATGGTATCTTGTCTCCAACATGTTCATAAGATATAAAAGTCAAGATTTGATTCCAGCTGGTCATTTTGGTGATTAGTATACAGCCTCACCCTTGGTCCTTGGCACACAACCATGACAACCTCATCAACTCATTCAATATTACCATGTTTCATAAGTCCTCATAGCTGAATGCCATGTAGACATTCCTCCTAGAAGAAGCACAAGCATATCCCAATTGGATCTGGGACATGTCCTAGAGGCCAAGCCCAAGAATTCATGGTATAGAAGAAGAAAAAGAAAAATGAAATGGAATAGATAGACCATTAATTAAATTATAGCAGAAAACTCCCCAAATGTATAGAATACAGACATCCAAATTCAAGACGTGTATAGAACTCCTAACAGACAAAATAAGAGAGGAAATACTCCATGATATATTATAGTCAGCATGCCAAAACACAAGTAAAGAAGGAATCCTGAAAGCAGCAAGAGAAAGTCATTCACTCACAGCCAAAGCTCCTAGTGCAGAATTACCCCAGACTTTTCCCAGCAACCATACAAGTCAGAAGAGCATCAAATGAAATATTCCAATCTTTGAAAATAATTGTGAGCCAAAAATCACTACAGTCAGTGAATTACTCTTTCAAAACTACTGGAGAAATGAGGACATTTCAAGACAGAAACAAATTAAAGTGATGCCTGACAACCAGGTGAGCAATGCCGAAAGTTCTTAGTTAATTATCTGCAAGGAGGAAGATGAGAGGCAGCTTTCTTCATATGATTACATGCATGCATACACTTAATCAAAAGCACAGATAAATAAAGTACATTTGGGAAAGAAACAACCATGCCCAACATAGCAACTCAGCAAACCCTCAAAATCAATATTAGAGGAAGAAAATAAATATCAATTGTTGGGATCCAGGCCTGTCCAAGCCTTTCTTATGTGCCTTGATGAAAGAACAAATGGAATGGTAATTCTGCGTCCTTGTCCAGGGGCAGACTTGGCAGGGTCCTGTCTGCAGCTGGGTCTTATTAGTCCCAAGGCTTCTATGTAATTGGTCTGTGACATAGTTGAGATATCCTGTGATCTCTTTTCACAACATTGCTTGATTAGGTTCTGGTTAACTTTATCCCATCATGTGTTAGCTTTCTGATGACTCTGTCCCATTTTCCCCTGAAAACAATATTTTGGATGCTGTACCATTTCATTCAACTTGAGGCATCAGCCAATGTAGACCTCCTGATCCCAGCTTTCTGTCTTCATTATACTCTTACCCATTGTCCTGCCATCTTGACACCTCTCTATCAGAGACCTTTATTCCTTCAGGTTCTAGTAAACCAGTAATCCAGACTATCACCTAACAAATTGTTAGGAAATATCAACCATTTCCATAATAAACTTAAATGTAATTAGCTTGAACATACCACTAAAAAGACACAGACTAATTGAGAGAATTAAAAAGCAAGAACCAGAGAACCCACAGTCTCCACACCCTGCTCCCACACCCATTTACCTGAGACCCCAGCCACTTCCTGAGACTCAGAGACCACCCCCCAGCTCCCATCTGCCCCGGAACTCCCATCTGGACCAGAGACCCCAGCCACTTACAAAGACTCAGCAACCAGCCCCCAGGTCATATGAGCCCAGAACTCCCATCTGGACCAGAGGTCAGTGCCTGGGGTTATAGTCAGAGAGGCAAATGCCCCTGGGTCCCACCCCTGGACACCAGCCATCCAGGGAGGACCTGCCCAAATTGGCCCTAGTTTCTGGCCAATTGGCGGGCCCTGCAGGAAGGCTCCCCTTTTCTAAGACTGCAGGCAGATCCTGCAGTCTCCACACCCTGCCTACATACCCATTTGCCTGAGATCCCAGCCACTTCCTGAGAATCAGAGACCAGGCCCCAGCTTCCATCCTGCCCTGGAACTCCCACCTGGACCAGAAGTGAGTGCCTGGGATCACACCCAGAGAGGCCCACACCTGGGTAACAGCCCAGGGCATCAGCCACTCCAGGGAAGACCTGCCCAACTGAGCCCCCGGTTATGGCCATAGGGCAGGACCCCCCACCCCCACCAGGAAGGTTCCCCTAATCCAAGTCCCTCTGGTGAACCTACAACCTCCATGCCCTGCCCCCACACCAATCTGCCCGAGAAACTAGCCACTTCCTGAGACTTAGAAACAAGCCCCCAGCTTCCATCCACCCCGGAACTCCCATCTGGACCAGAGCTTCCATCCTGTCCTGGAACTCCCATCTGGACAAGAGGAGCTCCCATCTGGATAAAATAAGGAGACCCCAGAACTTCCTGAGACTCAGAGTTCAGCCCCCCAGCTCCTATCCGGCCAGCACTCTCATCTGGACCAGAGCTCCCATCCGGTCCAGAGCTTCCATCTAGACCAGAGAGAGGCTCCCTAAATGTGTCAGCTCTGTCTGGACCAAGTACACTAATAAGACCAAGAATGAACCCACAAGGAGATGGGCAGACATCAAGGCAGAAGTACATACAACAAAATAAAGAGCAATACAGCATTGCCAGAACCTAGCCCTTCTCCAACAGCTAGACCTGAACATCACAGAATGGAAGAAGAAGAAAATAACCTTATAAGTAACATCATGAAGAGGCTAGAACCTTATACAGAAGAAATCAAAAATAAAGTGGAGGAACAGACAAACAACAAATGGGAAGAACGCTATAAAAAACTAGAGGAAAGGACAATTAAAGCAGAAGAAAACAATAAGTCCCTGAAAGAAAATTATGAAAAAGCAGGAGAAACAGTCCAAGACCTAAAGAGGGAAATAGAAAAAATGAAGAAGACACTAGCAGAAGGAATGCTGGAAATAGAAAATCTGAGTAAACAAACAGGAACTTCAGAGGCAAGTATAACCAACAGAATGAAGAGATGGAAGAGAGGATGTTGAAGATATGTTAGAAGAAATAGATTCATCAGTCAAAGAAAACACTAAAACCAACAAAGTCATGACCCAAAATGTCCAAGAAATTTAGGACACCATGAAAAGACCAAACCTACAAATAATAGGGATAGAGGAAGGAGAAGAATACCAAGTTTATACTTTGGAAGACCTAACTAAATTTGAGAATAGAGTATTAAAATCACTCATTATTATACATTAGAATGCATATGATATTTTATGTCTTTTTAAAGTTCATTTTATGAAATTAGAGGCTCCAATATTTGGTGGGTAAAAGTTTACAATTGTATATTATTGTGATTAATTGTTTCTCTTATTAGTACATAGTGTCCATTTTTATCTCATGATGAAAATGATTTGATTAAAGTTTGGTTTGTATGATAGCTACACCGGCTTGTTTACATTTGTTTGGCAGTTTGTTTTCCATCATTTGACAGTCATTTTTTTAGTATTTTGCTGGATGAAATGTTTCTTGGCCACATCATACAATTGGTTCTTGCTTTTTTTTGCATGATTTATTATTATTATTATTATTATTATTATTATTATTATTATTATTATATTTGTGTTTTAATTTGACACATAAGCCATGGGTTCCCCTATAAAGCCAAAACTGTACAATGGAAAAAAGAAAGCATCTTCAACAAATGGAGCTGGCATTACTGGATGTCAATGTGTAGAAGGCTGCAAATAGATCCATATCTGTTACTGTGCACAAAACTTAAGTCCAAGTGGATCAAAGACCTCAACATAAATCCAGGTACTCTGAACCTGATCTAAGACAAAGTAGGAAGTATTCTTGAACTCATTGGCACCAGAGATCACTTTCTAAATATAACACCAGTAGCATAGACACTGAGAGAAACAATCAATCAATGGGACCTGTTGAAACTGAGAAGCTTTTGTAGAGCAAAGGACACGGTCAACAAGACAAAGCGACAGCCTACAGAATGGGAAAAGGTCTTCACCAACCCCACATCTGACAGAGGGCTGATATCCAGAATAGATAAAGAACTCAAGAAATTAGACATCAAAATGTCCAACAGTCCACTTAAGAAATGGGATATAGAGATCAGCCCCCAGCTTCCATCCACCCCAGAACTCCCATCTGGACCAGAGGTGAGTGCCTGTGTTGTAGTCAGAGAGGCAACTGCATCTGGGTCCCACCGCTAGACACAGGAGATTCTGGGAGGACCTGACCAACTTGGCCCCAGTTTCCTGCCAATCAGCAGGCCCTGTGGGAAGGCTCTCCTTTTCCAAGACTGCAGGTAGACACTGCAGTCTCCACACCCTGCCTCCATACCCATTTGCCTGAGACCCCAGCCACTTCCTGAGAATCAGAGACAAGCCCCAAGCTTCCATCCTGCCCTGGAACTCCCATCTGGACCAGAGACCAGAGGAACTCCCATCTGGACAAGAGGAGCTCCCATCTGTACAAAATAAAGAGACCCCAGGGACATCCTGAGACTCAGAGTCCAGCCCCCCATCTCCTATCCGGCCAGCACTCTCATCTGGACCAGAGCTCCCATCCGGCCCATAGCTTCCATCTGGACCATAGAGAGGCTCCCTAAATCTGTCAACTCTCTCTGGACCAAGTACACCAATAAGACCAAGAACGAACACAAGAGGAGATGGGCAGACGTCAAGGCAGAAGTACATACAATAAAATAAAGAGCAATACAGCATCACCAGAACTTAGCCCTTCTCCAAGAGCTAGACCTGAACATCATGGAATGGAAGAAGAAGAAGAAGAAGAAGAAGAAGAAGAAGAAGAAGAAGAAGAAGAAGAAGAAGAAAACAACCTTATAAGTAACATCATGAAGAGGCTAGAACCTTATACAGAAGAAATCAAAAATAAAGTAGAGGAACAGACAAACAAAAAATGGGAAGTATGCTATAAAAAACCAGAGGAAAGGACAATAAAGAAAACAATAAATCCTTGAATGAAAATCATGAAAAAGCAAGGGAGACAATCCAAGACCTGAAGAGGGAAATAGAAAAAATGAAGAAGACACTAGCAGAAGGAATGCTGGAAATAGAAAATCTGAGTAAACAAACAGGAACTTCAGAGGCAAGTATAACCAACAGAATGCAAGAGATGGAAGAGATGATCTCTGGGGTTGAAGATATGGTAGAAGAAATAGATTCATCAGTCAAAGAAAACACTAAAACCAACAAAGTCATGACCCAAAATGTCCAAGAAATTTAGGACACCATGAAAAGACCAAACCTACAAATAATAGGGGTAGAGGAAGGAGAAGAATACCAACTCAAAGGCACAGAAAATATATTTAACAAGATCATAGAAGAAAACTTTCCCAACTTAAAGAAGGAAATGCCTATGAAGATACAAGAAGCTAATAGAACACCAAACAGAATAGACCCCCCCAAAAAAGTCCCCTTGCCACATAATAATTAAAAAACTAAACGTAAGAATAAAGAAAGAATATTAAGAGCAGCAAAGCAAAAAGGCCAAGTGACTTATAAAGGCAAACCCATCAGAATAATACCTGATTTCTCAGTGGAGACTTTGAAAGCCAGAAGGACCTGGACAGATATAATGCAGACACTAAGAGACCATGGATGGCAGCCTAGACTAATATACCCAGCAAATCATTCAATCATCATAGATGGAGTGAACAAGAACATCCAAGACAAAACCAGATCTAAACAATACTTATCCACAAACCCAGCCCTACAGAAAGCACTAGAAGGAAAATTCCAATCTAAGGAAGGCAGATACACCCATGAAAACACAGGCAATAGATAATACCACAGCAGTAAACCCCAAAGAAGAGAAGTACACACACACTACCACCAAAAAATAAAAATAACAACAGTAACGAACACTCACTGGTCATTAATATCCTTAATATCAATGGACTTAATTCACCTATAAAAAGACACAGACTAACAGAATGGATATGAAAACAGGACCCATCATTCTGCTGCATACAAGAAACACACCTCAAATTCAAAGACAGACACCTCCTAAGAATAAAAGTCTGGGAAAAGACTTACCAATCAAATGGTCTTAAGAAGCAAGCTGGTGTAGCCATCCTAATATCCAGCAAAATAGACTTCAAACTAAAATCAATCAAAAGAGATGATGAAGGACGTTACATACTCATCGCAGGAAAGATCCACCAAGATGAAGTTTCAATTCTGAACATTTATGCCCCAAACACAGGGGCACCCACATATGTAAAAGAAACATTACTAAAGCTTAAATCACATATAAAACCCCACACATTAATAGTGGGAGACTTCAACACCCCACTTTCATCTCTGGACAGATTGGCGAAATTGAAACTTAACAGAGACATAATGGTCTTAACTGATGTTATGGCTCAAATGGACTTAATCGATATCTACAGAACATTCCACCCAAACAAAAAAGAATATACCTTCTTCTCAGTAACCCATGGAACCTTCTCTAAAATCGTCCACATACTTGGCCACAAAGCAAATCTCAACAGATACAAAACAAATGGAATAACCTCCTGTGTTCTATAAGACCACCATGGTTTAAAGTTAGATTACAACAACAGAAAAAAACTACAGAAATCCTATAATCTCATGGAAACTGAATAATGCTAAACTGAATCACCAATGGGTTAAGGAAGAATGAAAGAAAGAAATTAAAGACTTCCTATAGATCAATGAAAATGAATACACCACATACCCAAACTTATGGGATACTATGAAAACAGTGCTAAGAGGGAAATTCATAGCACTGAATGCCCACATAAAGAAGCTGGAGAAATCTCATGCTAGTGACTTGACAGCACACCTGAAAGCCCTTGAACAGGAAGAAGCAAAGTCTCCCAGGAGGAACAGACGCCAGGAAATTATCAAATTGAGAGCAGAAATCAATAAAATAGAAATAAAGAGGACAAAACAAAGGGTTAATGAAACAAACAGTTGGTTCTTTGAGATCAACAAGATAGACAAGCCCTTATCCAAACTAACCAAAAGACAGAGAGAAAGCATCCAAATTAACAAAATCAGTAATGAAAAGGGGGACATAACAACAGACAATGAGGAAATCCAGAGAATCATTAGGTCATACTTCAAAACCCTCTACTCCACAAAACTGGAAAATCTAAAAGACATGGAATTTTCTGGATAGGTACCACATATCTAAGTTAAATCAAGACCAGATAAACCATGTAAATAGTCCAACAACCCCTGAGGAAATCCATCATTAGAAGTCTCCCAACCAAAAAAAAAAAAAAAAAAAAAAAAAGCACTGGACCTGATGGTTTCACTGCAGAATTCTACCAGATCTTCAAAGAAGACTTAATACCAGTACTCTTTAAATTGTTCCACACAATAGAAGCAGAAGGAATATTACCAAACTCCTTCTATGAGGCTACAATTACCCTGATTCCCAAGCCAAACAAAGATGCACAAAGAAAGAGAACTACAGACCGATCTCCCTCATGAACATTGATGCAAAAATACTCAATAAAATACTGTCAAGAAGACTCCAAGAACACATCAAAACAATTATCCACCATGATCAAGTAGGCTTCATCCCAGGGATGCAAGGGTGGTTCAACATACAAAAGTCCGTCAATGTAATACACCATGTAAACAAACTCAAAGAAAAAAACCACATGATCATCTCACTAGATGCAGAAAAGGCATTTGACAAAATCCAACACCCCTTCATGATAAAGGTCTTGGAGCGATCAGGAATACAGGGAACATACCTAAACATAATAAAGGCAATCTACAGCAAGCCAACAGCCAACATCAAATTAAATGGAGAGAAACTCAAAGCAATACCACTAAAATCAGGAACAAGGCAAGGCTGTCCCCTCTCCCCCTACTTATTCAATATAGTACTTGAAGTACTAGCCAGACCTATAAGAAAACATAAAGAGATTAAAGGGATACAAATTGGAAAGGAAGAAGTCAAGCTCTCCCTATTTGCAGATGACATGTTAGTATACATGAGAGACCCCAAAAATTCAACCAAGGAACTGATACAGATAATAAAAACCTTCAACAACATAGCAGGATACAAGATCAATTCAAAAAACTCAGTAGCCCTTCTATATACAGTAGACAAACAGGCTGAGAAGGAAATCAGAGATACATTACCCTTTACAATAGCCACAAATAATAAAAAATACCTTGGGGTTACTCTAACTAAGCATGTGAAGGACCTATATGACAAGAACTTTAAGTCCCTGAAAAAAGATATTGAAGATGTTAGAAAATGGAAAGATCTCCCATGCTCATGGATAGGCAGGATTAACATAGTAAAAATGGCAATCTTACTAAAAGCAATCTACAGATTCAATGCAATTCCTATCAAGTTACCAACACAATTCTTCACAGATCTGGAAAGAATAATATTCATATGGAAAAACAAAAAATCCAGGATAGCCAAAAGAATCCTGTACAATAAAACAACCTCTGGAGGCATCACAATTCCCAACCTCAAGCTCTACTATATGCTATTGTAATAAAAACATCTTGGTACTGGTATAAAAACCGACATGAGGACCAATGGAATCGAATTGAAGACCCTGACATTAACCCACACACCTATGAACATATAATTTTTGACAAAGAAGCCAAAAATGTACAATGGAAAAAAGAAAACATCTTAAACAAATGGAGCTGGCATAACTGGATGTGAATGTGTAGAAGGCTGAAATTAGATCCATATCTGTCACCATGCACAAAACTTAAATCCAAGTGGATCAAAGACCTCAACATAAATACAGGTACTCTGAACCTGATAGTAGAGAAAGTAGGAAGTACTCTTGAACTTATTGGCACCAGAGATCACTTTCTAAATATAACACCAGAAGCAGAGACACTGAGAGAAACAATCAATCAATGGGACCTGTTGAAATTGAGAAGCTTTTGTAGAGCAAAGGACATGGTCAACAAGACAAAGCGACAGCCTATAGAATGGGAAAAGGTCTTCACCAACCCCACATCTGACAGAGGGCTGATATCCAGAATAGATAAAGAACTCAAGAAATTAGACATCAAAATGCCTAACAGTGCAATTAAGAAATGGGCTATAGAGCTAAACAGAGAATCCTCCACAGAGGAAGTTCAAATGGCTGAAAGACATTTAAGGAATTGCTCAACATCCCTAATTATCCAGGAAATGCAAATCAAAATGACTCTGAGATACCACCTTACACCTGTCAGAATGGCTAAGATCAAAAGCACAGAAGACAGCTCATGCTGGAGAGGATGTGGTGCAAGAGGAACTCTCCTCCAATGCTGGTGGGAATGCAAGCTTTACAGCCACTTTGGAAATCAATATGGCGCTTCCTTAGAAAATTGGGAATCCATCTCCCCCTAGACCCAGCTGTAGCACTCTTTGGCATATACCCAATGAATGCTCAATCATATCCCAAGGGCATTTGCTCAGCTATGTTCATATCAGCATTGCATTGTTTGTAATAGCCAGAACCTGGAAACAACCTAGATGCCCTTCAACTGAAGAATGGAAAAAGAAAATGTGGTACATATATACAATGGAGTACTAGACAGCAGAGAAAAACAATGACATCATGAGCTTTGCAGGCAAATGGATGGATCTAGAAAAAATCATCCTGAGTGAGGTAACCCAGACTCAGAAGGACAAACACGGTATGTACTCACTCATAGGCGGATATTATATGTAAAACAAAGATGACTAGACTGCTACACAACTTCAGGGAGGCTACCTAGAAAACAGGACCCTAGGAAAGACCCAAGGATCACCCAATGACAGAGAAATGGATGAGATCTACATGACCAACCTTGATGACAGTTGGAGTAATGAAGGGCAAGATTTGAGGGAAAGAAAGCTTAGGGGAGCAGGAAATCCCAGCTGGATCAAGAACAGAAAGGGAGAATGAGGAATAACAGGCCATGATAAATGAAGACCACATGAGAACAGGAATAGGCAGAGTGCTGGATAGGTCCCCAGAAATCCACAATGATACATCCTCTGTAGTCTGCTGGCAATGGTTTAGAGAAAGCCTAATCTGATCTAGTCTGGTGATCAGATGAAAAGCACCCTAACAGCCATCTTGGAACTCTCATCCAA
Source organism: Onychomys torridus (assembly GCF_903995425.1). Taxonomy (NCBI): domain Eukaryota; kingdom Metazoa; phylum Chordata; class Mammalia; order Rodentia; family Cricetidae; genus Onychomys; species Onychomys torridus. The sequence goes on from NC_050443.1 coordinate 127,471,522, forward strand.
TAACTGATGGAAGTGGATGCAGAGATCCTCAGCCAGGACCCAGGTGGAGCTCCAGGTGTCCAATTGTCGAGAAAGAGGAGGGACTGCAAGAGCGTGAATTGTTGAATCCAAGATTGGAATAAGCACAGGGACAAATAGCCAAATGAATGGAAGCACATGAATTATGAACCAAAGGCTGTGGAGCCCCCAGCTGGATCAGGCCCTGTGGAAAAGTGAGACAATTGAATAGCTTGATCTGTTTAGGAGGCGTCCAGGCTGTGGGACCAGGATCTGTCCTTAGTGCATGAGCTGGCTGTTTGAAACCTTGGGCTTTCTCAGGGACACTTTGCTCAGTCTGGAAGGAGGTGACAGGACCTGCCTGTACTGAATCCACCAGGTTTTAATGAATCCTAGGGGTGCCTTGATCCTGGAGGACATGGGAATGGAGGGGAGAGGCTGGGTGTGGGTGTGGGAGGGGGGAGGACAGGGGAACCCATAGCTGATGTATAAAATTTAAAACACATAATAATAAAGAAAAATAAAAGAAATGGGCTATAGAACTAAACAGAGAATTCTCAACAGAGGAAGCTCAAATGGCTGAAAGACATTTAAGGAATTGCTCAACATCTTTAGTCATCAGGGAAATGCAAATCAAAACGACTCAGAGGTACCACCTTACACCTGTCAGAATGGCTAAGATTAAAAACACAGAAGACAGCTTATGCTGGAGAGGATGTGGTGCAAGAGGAACTCTCCTCCAATGCTGGTGGGAATGCAAGCTTGTATAGCCACTTTGGAAATCAATATGGCGCTTCCTTAGAAAATTGGGAATCCATCTCCCCCTAGACCCAGCTGTAGCACTCTTTGGCATATACCCAATGAATGCTCAATCATATCCCAAGGGCATTTGCTCAGCTATGTTCATATCAGCATTGCATTGTTTGTAATAGCCAGAACCTGGAAACAACCTAGATGCCCTTCAACTGAAGAATGGAAAAAGAAAATGTGGTACATATATACAATGGAGTACTAGACAGCAGAGAAAAACAATGACATCATGAGCTTTGCAGGCAAATGGATGGATCTAGAAAAAATCATCCTGAGTGAGGTAACCCAGACTCAGAAGGACAAACATGGTATGTACTCACTCATAGGAGGATACTATATGTAAAACAAAGATGAGTGGACTGCTACTCAACTCCAGGGAGGCTGCCTGGAAGGTGGGACCTTGGGAAAGACACGGGGATTGCCCAATGATGGAGGGATGGATGAGATCTCCATGAACAGCCTGGATGGCAGTCGGAGTAATGAAGGGCAAGATTTGAGGGAGGGAGAGCTTGGGGGAGCAGGAGATCCCGGCTGGATCAAGAACAAAGGGGGGAAAACGAGGAATAACAGACCATGATAAATGAAGACCACATGAGAACAGGAATAGGCAGAGTGCTGGAGAGGTCCCCAGAAATCCACAATGATACATCCTCTGTAGACTGCTGGCTATGTTCGAGAGAGGGACTGATCTGACCTGGTCTGGTGATCAGATGGTCAAACACCCTAACAATCATGCTGGAACTCTCATCTAATAACTGATGGAGATGGATGCAGAGATCCTCGGCCAGGTCCCAGGTGGAGCTCCAGGTGTCCAATTGTCAAGAGAGAGGAGGGACTGTAAGAGTGTGAATTGTTGAGACCAAGATTGGAAAATCACAGGGACAAATAGCCAAAGGATGGCAGCACATGAATTGTGAACCAACGGCTGTGGTGTCCCCGGCTGGATCAGGCCCTCTAGATAAGTGAGACAATTGAATAGCTTGATCTGTTTGGGAGGCTCCCAGGCTGTGGGACCAGGACCTGTCCTCGGTGCATGAGCTGGCTGTTTGGAACCTTGGGCTTACACAGGGACACTTTGTTCAGCCTGGAAGGAGGGGACTGGACCTGCCTGTACTGAATCCACCACGTTTAAATGAATCCCCAGGGGAGTCTTGGCCCATTTGTTGTCTGTTCCTCCACTTTATTTTTGATTTCTTCTGTATAAGGTTCTAGCCTCTTCATGACGTTACTTATAAGGTTGTTTTCTCTTCTTCTTCTTCCATTCCGTGATGTTCAGGTCTAGCTGTTGGAGAACGGCTAGGTTCTGGTGATGCTGTATTGCTCTTTATTTTGTTGTAATGTACTTCTGCCTTGATGTCTGCCCATCTCCTTGTGGGTTCGTTCTTGGTCTTATTAGTGTACTTGGTCCAGACAGAGCTGACACATTTAGGGAGCCTCTCTCTGGTCCAGATGGAAGCTCTGGGCCAGATGGGAGCTCTGGTCCAGATGAGAGTGCTGGCCGGATAGGAGATGGGGGGCTGGACTCTGAGTCTCAGGAAGTCCCTGGGGTCTCCTTATTTTGTCCAGATGGGAGCTCCTCTTGTCCAGATGGGAGTTCCGGGACAGGATGGAAGCTCTGGTCCAGATGGGAGTTCCGTGGCAGATGGTAGCTGGGGGCTTTCTGGTCCAGATGGGAGTCCTGGGGTGGATGGGAGCTGGGGGCTGGTCTCTGAGTCTCAGGAAGTGGCTGGGGTCTCAGGCAAATAGGTGTGGGGGAAGGGTGTGGAGACTGCAGGATCTGCCTGCAGTCTTGGAAAAGGGGAGCCTTCCTGCAGGGCCAGCTGAATGGCCAGAAACTGGGGCCAAGTTGGGCAGGTCCTCCCAGAATGGCTGGTGGCCATGGTTGGGACCCAGGGGCAGTTGCCTCTCTGACTATAACCCCAGCCACTCACCTCCGGCCCAGATGGGAGTTCCGGGGTGGATGGGAGCTGGCGGCTGGTCCTTTAGTATTACTTCTTAAGATGAGCTCATTACTTGAACAAAAGAATCAGAAACATAAATATTTCTTTAAGTTTGAGTCATTAAAATTATTGAATAAGACTCTTGCAATTAAATTAATCCAGCAGTAAGTTCCAATAATATATACTATGTGAGCTATTGCCAAACTGTGGTAACAAATTCACTGAGGGGTTGATATTATTGAAGCCACTTACCTCAGTCACTGTGGTGGAGAGGAATGTGCTTTGGTCATATACCCAGCCATCCACACAGGGCTCTGTGTCTGGCTCTGTCACATTGGAGAAGGTGCCATTCAGATGAAGGAGATGCCACTGTGGTTGGACAAAGCGACGGCACTTGTCTGGCTTCATGTTGGTGTCCAGTGGGATGGAGATCCTCAGGAGGTCATCTTGGCTCAGGCTTTCACTCTCACTGTCAGAGACAGTGTCATTGTCAAGGATGTGGACCCAGCAGCGATGACCAGGGATGGCTGCAGTAAAGTTCTCCAAAACAGTATGAGGAATCACCATGACATTGCAAATCAGAAGGAAAGCCATCTGAAGGATCTGATATCTCCCCATGCTTCCGACTTGATTCAAGAGATCCTGAAAGGCCATTGTGGCTGAATGACTGTCTCCAATGGGAAGCAGAAATGCTTACACCCAGGGGACTATAAATATTTAAATAAAGTCTGTTTCACAGAAACACACTAAATAGGATTGTTCTTGAGCTCTTCTTAATATGCCCATCTCATTTCACACCAGTTATAGAACTGTGATTCATTCTGTTGTTGGTATCAGGGAGTGACCTGTTTTCTACCAAGTAACCAAAAAATCCTGCTAATGTTTTTTCCTGTAACCCAGTCTGTTAAACATTTACTTTATTAGAAACTTTGAGCACCACCACCCATGCTGAACTCTGGAAAATGACCTGTAACTCCCTGAAAATAAACCAGAGTTAATCTGTTCCATGGCATGCAGCCATTGGTAGATGATACAAATTTCCAGGAACTACAGTGACGCATTTTTCATTTCTGGTCCTTGGGAATTTGCTTCATCTTGAATTTGTTTAACAGAGATAATGACAAGAATCTGGAGGTTAATGCAAAGAATTATGGTGCAATTCTTCACCTTTGCTGTCTGACAGGATTTAGATCAATTCATTCCCATTGTATACATATTCATAGCTGTGAGAAGCTGGACAAAGACAGGGCCTTAAAGTGCTGCAGTGCAAAGCTCACATAGAAGTTTGATGATTCAGACTGTAAGTGTGAGGATCACTTGGCTTCTAATATCAGAAATGCTGTAAGGGAATGATAAGTGTTGGAGATCTTACAGCTCAGTGAGTAATAGAGAAACAAACACGGAGGTATATTCTGCTATTTTAAATTAATCTCTATGTGTATAATATACACACTTACCTACCTACAGGCATACATACATACACATGTGAATGAAATTTCTTGGAAAGAAGCTGTTACTATAATGGCTATTCAATGATTAGAATTTCAGGGGCTGGAGAGATGGCTCAGAGATTAAGAGCACTGACTGCTCTCCCAGAGGTCCTGAGTTTAATTCACAGCAACCACATGGTGGCTCACAGCTATCTGTAGTGCCCTCTTCTGGTCTGCAGTTATATATGCTGTATACATAATAAATTAAAAAAAAAAGAACTTCAATGGTGTGGAGAGGGTGGAATGTTGCAGGTGCAGAGCTAAATCACTCAGGGCCATCTCTCACCCTCCTAGTAATGATTTTCTGTCTTCACTATTTGTGAGCAAATGACTTTGTGACCACTAGGCAAAATCTTTGGGATCTACAAACTGATCCCCATTTTCTAACAACTGGAAGGCTATAATGTCATCTGATAGCACCCGAGGCCCATAGATGAGATTTTCCCACTTTTCTGTGACCTGCTTATCTGATATATAATGTCCCGATTCATAAGTATAAACTGCAAGAAACTATTACCAGTAGGAACATGGGATTTGGCATGGCAAACTCTATAGTCCTGAGCTCTGGTCATTCGTATTTGGGTGCAGCATATTTCTCTGTCTGCTTTCAGAAGAGTGTTGTGTTTTTGCATTGACACATACACTACACAGTTTGTACATTGACCTAACATTCTTTTCTCTTGATGTCACTTCTTGGACATTCTTTATCCCTTTTTCACTCTGAACATAATTGTACCGATATCATCTCTAATACTGATTAAAAAAATTTTTTTTCACACAATATATTTTGATTATGCTTTTCCTCATCCCCTTAAATCCTCCCAAGATTCTGCTCCCTTTCAAACCCACACAACTTTATGATTTTTCTCTCTCAAAACCAAAACAAATCAATCATACAAAAGTCAATAGTGAAAAAGAATCCCTGAATGGGGGCTGGAGAGATGCTAAAGTTGTTAAGATCACTGGTTGCTCTTCCAAGGCCCTGATTTGATTCCTTGCTTCTACATGATGGCTTATAACTGTCTAACAGCTGTTCCAAGGAAGCCTGATGCTGTTTTCTGTCCTTCATGGGAACCAGACATACAAGTCATACACAGTCATAATGCAGAAATAATGTACACATAATATAAAAATCTTTAAAAAAACCACTTGACCAACAATAACAACAGTGAAACACAAGGCCAAAACACAAGAAACTGAGACAAACTCTGTCCCTCAGCTCGATATGCCATGCTTTGCTAATGCCCATGGGAGACCTGCCCCTTTCTGAGCGAATGTGGAAGAGAGATGGATTGAGCAGAGAGGGAGGGAATGGGAGGGAAGGAGGGAGGGGAGGCTGTAGTGGAGATGTAAAATAAATAAAAAATAAATAAATAAATAAATAAATAAATAAATACATAAATTAAAAAAAAAGCAAACACTGCCCCCACCACAAACCCATCCAGTTTGTCTTGTGTTGGTTCCTCTTATTTAAAATAAATATTTAGTATCAGGATCATATGACTTACTTCCTTTCTTTGCTGCTTAATCACTTAGTAGTGCTCAGGTTCGTGAGCCCCAATAGGTTCTGTAATCCCAAGGGTTCAGCCCTAAACGAATGGACTATGAGTAACACTAAATGAACTCAATAGGTTTCACATAAGTACATATGTGTGTGTATGCAACAACAATAAATAAAAGAGCTTGTGCATTTGTGAGGAAGTTGAGGACATGGGAGGAATTGTTTGTGAGAAGGGGGATTAGAAATTTTGTACATACAATATTCCTGTATCAATTCTAAAAAGTATATTTAAATTAAAAATAATCCTTTGGAGATTCTGGGCACAGTGGTGCAATACCCTCAATCAATCCCAATACTTGGCAGGTAGATGCAGGTAAATCTCTATGAGTTCAAGGCCAGCCACGTTTATGTAACAAGTTATAGGTTAGCCAGGGCTTCACACTGGTGACCTGTCTGAAAACACAAAAACAGCTGTTTCTGTGGTTTTTCCCATCTTGATTCTGACCCCATTTGCTCTTATAATCCTTTCTTCTTCTCTTTAATTCAACTCCAGGATCTTGGTCAAGTGCTTGGCTGTGGGTCTCTGCATCTACTTCCATGAGTCACTGGATGTAAGTTCTATGATGAAAATTAGGGTAGACACTAATCGGAGTGCAGGTAAAGGCTAGTTCAATCACCCTCTCCACCATTGCTGTGAGTCTTAGCTGGGGACAGTCTTGTGAGGTCCTGGGTTTTCCCTAGCATCAGATTTCTCTCCATCCTCTAAACGAAACACTCTTTCATTGCTCTCCCTCCCCGTCTATCCTCCATTTTCCCACCTCACATTCCCTCCTATCCCTTTCCTTGTCTTCCTCTCTCCCAGTTTACGCAGGGGATCTTAACCCTTTGCCCTTCCTGGGGCGATCCATGTGTGTCCCTCTTAGTGTTCTCCTCTTTACCTAGCTTCTCTGGGGTTGTGGATTGTAGCCTGGTTATCCTTTGCTTTGTATCTAATGTTCACTTATGAGTGAGTACGTACCATGTTTGTCTTTCTGGGTCTGGGTTACCTCACTCAGGATGGTTTTATCTAGTTACATCTATTTGCCTACAAATTTCATGATGACATTTTTTTTAACTGCTGTGTAATATTCCATTGTGTAAATGTACATTATCTTCATTCCATTCTTTAGGTTGTTTCTAGGTTCTGGCTATTATGAACAATGCTGCTGATGGGAAAAACCACAGAAATAGCTGACCCAAGCTAAAGGGAGCTCATGTACTCTGGACTGAGCACTGGGGAGCCTGCATGGGACAGAACTAGGCTTTCTGAATGTGGGTGAAAGTTACTTGGCTTAATGTGTTTGTGGGTCCCCTAGTAATGGGAACAGGCTTAATCATGGGTACAGGAACTGGCTTTTTAGGGCCCATTCCCTATGGTGCAAAGCCTTACTCAGCCTTGATGCAGGGAGGAAGGGCTTGGTCTGGCCTCAACTTGGTATGCCACCCTGAATTGACTACAGGGACCCTAGGGAGGCCTTCTCCTCTATGAGTAGGGGGTGGGGGTATATGGGGGATTGTGTGGGCAAGCAGAAGAGGAGGGAGTGGGAACATGGATTAGTTTGTAAAAGGAAAGTACTTTTGTAGATGTAAAAGTCTTATTAAATAAAAAACACAGAGCCAAATGCAGAGTTAAAAGCCCAAGAGGTCAGAGCAGTAGCTAAGAGCTGTGACTTAAAACTGCATTCTTACCTTTTCTGCCATTGCTGTCCTTCCCCTCAGAAACAGGGCTACTTCCTGTGTGTCTGTCATTTTACTGACTTTCTGTTTTGCCTTCTTATTGGTTGTAAACCCAACCACATGACCTCCACATCACTGCCTGTCTATACAGACCTCTAGGTCTCTATAGTTGGTATTGCAATTAAAGGCATGTGTCTCCATGCTGGCTGTGTCCTTGAAGACTCAGAGATCTGCCTGTCATGTGATCGGGATTAAAGGTGTGCACCACCACTGCCAGACTTCTGCTATGGCTTGCTCTTAGCTCTGACCCCCAGGCAACTTTATTTATTAACATACAAATAAAATCACATTTCAGTACAAATAAAATATCACCATAAATTTTCTATTTAAATAAAAAATTATAGAATAAAATAAACACAAAACTGAAATAAAAACAAAAAACTATTGGGACATTTAGTAAACTTGAGTTCACTGTGTACATAATAGTCCATTCCTTCCTTTTATCATGAAAGACTTAAATGAACTGAATAAAGACATAATATAAACTCTTGTGTTGGTGTATTGTAGGCCAGTTAAGTGTGGGGTATCCTGTCATATTGATCAGAAATGTAGTCTTAGCTTTGCTATACTGTCTTGACCAGATGTGGTCATTAGTCCATCATTATTCCTTTGGCTTTCCCCCATTAGTTTAAGAGTTCTGACTTTATTGGCCCAGACATTAAATTTAGGTCCATGTTGAATCTTGTTATAAACACAGGAACTAGCTGAAAAAATCCTTTTAAAGTCTGAGGAACTTATGATCTAAAGTGAATAAAGCCTTGTAATATGACTCTGCATTCTTTATTTCCACAATATATTTACAACAATTTTTTCCCTTGAGTGCTGTGTTACTGTATTTTAGTATCATCATCAGCTCAGTGTCCAACAATTGTTAAAGGGTCAAGGCATAGTATTTTGTCTTGTGTCTAGTTACTGAATTATTTGTCATTGTCACCTTTCTGTAATAATTACATGGGAATTCTGCTTTGTTTAAAATGAACTTATATTTTAAAATTTATTCTTCTCACACATAATACATACTGACTTCAGCCTCCCCTCTTTCTCCTTCTCCCAAATCACTCCCACCTCCCTTTCCCCTTGGATCCACAGCTCCTTTGCTTCCCTTCAGAATAGAGCAGGCCTCTCAGTGATATCAATGAAACAAAATAACAAGATGGAATAGGAGTTGGCATTAACCCTCATATCAAGGTTTGATGAAGTAACCCAGTAGGAGGGAAAAGGTCTGATGAAAAGGCAAAAGAGTAGAAACCCCCATGACTCTCTTTGTTTTAAGTCCAACAAAAACTCCAAGCTAAACAATCACAGCATAAATGCCTGGTTCAGACCCATGCAGCCTCTGTGGTTACCACTCCAGTTGCTATGAGCCCCTATGAGCCCTGCTTAGTTGACTTTGTGGGCTGTGTTCTCCTGGTATCCTTGACCCCTCTGACTCCAAAAATCTTTCTTCCACCTCTTCTGCAGATTCTACAAGTTCTGCCTAATGTTTGTCTGTGAGTCTCTGCATCTGCTTCCATCAGCTGCTGTAGGAAGCCTCTTTGATGATCTATGAGTATAGCAGAATGTTATTAGGAATCATTTTGTGCCTTATTTTTGTCAGTCATATTTGGTTCTATCCTAGATTTCTGAGCCATCCAACTTCTGATTCCTGACTATCTATTTCTGAGCATATCATGTTTTATAAGATTAGTTATTTTCGTGTTTGGAGAGTGGCCCTATCTGGAGGTTCTATAGTTGACCTACTTCATCATATCGGGGTGAGAGATTTCAGACTCCTCATTATCCTTTCTTTATATTGTTTGTGTGCCTGCACTGTTGCATTTTGTAGTATTCCATACATTTAGTTCACAGGACTAATGTGTTTTATGTATCCACACCACAGATTCTTCGGTTCAGTTACCTATTCTTTACCACGGTAGAGGCAGTAGGACCTGGGAGAATGTAGCTGAAATGAGGTGGATTTAAGTCTTATGCAATAACCAATGTTATTCAGAGCATTAGAGAATTTATATTCTGAGGGTCAAGAGGAATCAAATGAGCAAAGTGTACGATCAATTTGGGCAAGCTGCATGTGACAGAGAAGCCATACATGGTAGACAAGCTGTATGTGGCAGAAACATGTTTTTCCACAGTGTCATGTAAACAAATAACAATAGCCAGTTGTAATAAATAATCCAAAGTAAACTCACTCCTATCCACTACTCCTGGGAGGGATATGAAAGCATAATCCAAGAAAAATTCTGTGTTTGAAGAAACTTAGGTCACAAGACTCTTGCCTTGGTTTTTTGGAGTTTTCTTTCTTTTTTTTTTCAAATTTTATTTTTTTTAATACGGATATTTGTGTTTTAATTTTACATATCAGCCATGGGAGTTTTCTTATAAGCACTCAGAAATCTGCTCACATGACTCCATTCTTAGACTGTGTTCTGACATCTCCCACTTACTAGTTTTTTAAATGCATGATATCAATAATGGTTTTGGTTTTAGATTTTGCAGATTAATTTAATTATCATTTGATGTATGAGTACTGTATAAGAAAACAAATTACAAACATAAATAATAATAATGAAACAATGAAAGTATTGTGTGTAATAATCTGCCAGCATGAACAGGGATATAGATTAAGTTCAGTACCATTGGTTACATTATCATATTGACCAGAAAAATCTGGAGAATAGCTTGAAATGAGACCCATGTGATTAGTGGTTCTGACATATTATAGAACATAAGCTCCTATTTGCCCTTTAATAGGAACATAATTATTATGATGTCCTATGCAACTAGGAAGTGATTCAAATCCCAAGGAAAACTTAAATGCAATCCTTTCTTCAGATGTCCCAAGGTCCAGTTATAAGCACAGAGTCAAAAGTAACATGAGCTGGATCTATCCAATGTTCAAGTTGAAGCAAAGGAGGATGAAGAACATAATCAGTATGTGTGCTCAGGGGTACTCCCTGCAGACATAGGTCAAAGCAGCTGGCATTGCCAGAAAGATATTCTCAGGTGGCATAGGACTCTGTGTGTTAAAGAGAATAGCTTCTGCCTTGGTGCCTAGTGCCTTGACTGGCCAAGGTAGGCAGACTTGACTTATGAACACATGTTCAGTATTTCCTTTTGTTTTTTAGCTGAAAGTATGCTACCTTTTTTTCTAATAATTTTAGTGTTTATAGTCAGACTTTTCTTTGGGATTCCAGCTCACAAATAACAACACAGAGACTTATTATTATTTAAGAAAGCTTGGCCTTAGCCTAGGCTCATTCCCAACTCTCTCTTATAACTCAAATTAAGCTGTTTCTATTATTCTCTGTTTTGCCACACCACTCAATTACCTCTTCTCTGTACCATATGTCTGACTTCTTCAGTGTTTCACTGAAATTTTTGTGTAGCTAGATTCATCCTAAGATCCTGGAAGTCTCATCTATTCTCTTCTGCATAGCTATTGTACATTCAGCTCCTTATTAATCCAATAACAGCGATGCATCTTCACACAGTATAAACAAATATTCTGCAATGATTATTTGGGAATTTCACACCATGAATCCCCTGAGCACATAAACTTCCCAGTCCTCCAAGGTCCACCATACCACCCTTGTTATACCTTCCCCACCAAAAAAAAGAGTAAAAGAAAAGAAAAGTAAGCAATCAAACAAACAAAAAACAAGGCCAATTTGTATGACACATATACTCACTGTGCACGTTCAAACTCCTGGTTGTCAGCCCCTTAAAGAAAACTGAGTCCTTCATAACCTGAACCTCCACCAGAAGTCATCACTGTGGAAAGCTGTACTTCAGCATCCTTATCACAATTTTAAGAGTTCTATTTGTTGACTTTCTATATAAACTGTTACCTCTTTTTTTGTGGGTGGGGTGGGATGTGGATAGGAGTTGTCACAGAAGCCTTATATGTTCCTCTTTCTCACTGTGAGTTTGTAGTCATCAATATCCTGCCCAAAGTAGCTTTCTTGTCCTATAAAGTCAGCACGAGATTATGGACTTACACTTAGTTTCTGGAAAAGGCACAGACCATGGACATCTACATGGTCTCCAGCAGCAGTAGGTGCCATGGACCTGAGCATGGCCTCTGGTGGTAGTACAGACCATAGACATCAACATGGCCCTATGCTGCTGCACATGCCATGAGCACCATCATAGGCTATATTAGCCATACAGGACAAGAACATCAACATGGCCTCAGGTGGCAGTGCAGGTCAGTCAGATCAAAATGGGACCAGCAGCAGCACAGTTCAGGGCATCAACATGGCTTTAGGTGGAAGGAATTTCACAGACATCTGTATGGGCCATGGTGGCAACACAGGACATAGATATCAACGTGGGTTTAGGTGGCAGCACATACCACAGACATTTACATGTTTCTCAGTTCCAATACCAGCCATAGGGCTCAAGGCAGTCCATGGCTGCAGCAGGATCATGACCAAGACATGGCCCTCATGGCAGCATGACCACAGATGTCATGATGGCTTCCGGGGACTGCACAGGCAACTCACATCAGCATACCCCCTAGTGGAAGCACAGCCAACATCATCATAGCCTCAGGCAGCAGATAAGCAAAGGCTATCTGTATGGAATTGGTAGTAACTCATGCCAGGGGGAAGCTTCAGGATACTCAGACTCTCTACTCATGAGCTTGTTGAAATAACTCCTCCTCTTTATTCTGCATCTACATGAGACCAACCTTTGAAATGGACTGAAACCTAGGAACAATCTTTTCAAGAACTAAAGTAGTTTCTAGCTTCAGCCCCAAATTTGGCTCCACCAGATGTCACTAAATAATTGTACCTTTTCATCTATAGAACTTGGTCATTGCATAGGGTGTTTTAACTCAGACCCTGGGACTTGGACAGAGACCCATAACATATCTGTCTAAGTGTCTGGCTCCAGCGACCTTCAGTTGATCATCCTGTTTGTATGCCATAGCTTCAACCACTGTACTAGTCAGGGAAGCTGAAATGTTCACCTTAGACTAGAATCTCACTCTAGTGGGTCCCTATAATGTGGAAACTCTCTTATGAGGGGCCAATGGCTGGAATGCCACATCACTCAATATTAGAGTCTCTTACTTGAATAGCCCCATCCTAATTTTACTGCTGTGCAGAATCTCAACCCTATGACATTGATCCCTGATGACAACTCTGATGTCCCTTTCTGTGATTGTGAGGACTTGCTGGGCATTTCTCAGGCCAGTTGCCTAGATCTCTGGAACACTTCCTTATGTGAGGTAGAGTCTGATCATTTTATCCATGGAATCAGTTTGGTCATCAATAGATTCAGGAGAGCAGTGACAGCAGTAACTACCTAATGGATCACCAAATGGGCACTAGCCTTGCCACAGGGCACTCAGCCCAAAAGGCTGCACTGATTGCTCTCACTCAAGCTCTACCCTGGGGAAAGGACAATGAGTAAACACACAGAAAGCATGTATGTCTTTGCTACCCTTTATGTCCACATCATGATTTACAAGGAAAGATGCTCATTAATTGTTGAAGGAAAATGTGTTAAAAACAGAGGAAATCCTATGTCTTATTGAAGTGGCCTGGCTTCCCAAGGAGGCAACAGTCATCTATGGACTGGATATCAAACAGCCAACACATCTTAAGTCAAAGAAATCAGAGGGCAGATCAGGATGTCCAACAAGCAGCAAAGATGCCTGTGGATTCCATTTCTGTCTTGCTCCTTGCCTTTCCACAGCTCCATCCCCAACCCATCTATCCCCAGAAGGAAGAGGACCAGGCCCATTCCTAAGATGGAGCACAGTATCTGACTGGGTTTTGGATCTTTCCAGACTCAAGCATTATCCTCCTTGCGGCCTTTGGGCACTTTTTGGTGCACTAACTACTCCAGATCACACATCTGGGTGCCACTGATTGACTGAGTTATTATCTTTCAGGTACCAGATTCTGCATCTCTTTGAACCTTAAATCAAATCACAAAGCACTTAGTACTTCCTTGATGTTTAATCATGGTTACTTTCTATGCCAGCTATTCTTTTACCTTGTAGGATTTACAGCTAAGTGAAATTGTTGATTACTTTTCTCTTCTGATAGTTTGTAAAGTACCTTCTGGTCCTTTGAATGCTAGCCAGTAGGGATGAAACTTCCAGGCCAATCAACTTGCTTCATTTTTCCATGTTCTATGACTCAAGATTGCGGTATCATCAGAAATAGTTTTTTCCTGGCCAGAGCAATGACATCAGCCTGTGTAATGTTTAGGGGTCAATGGAACCTCACTGTCTCAAAATTACAAAAGAATACATTTCTGGCTTTGGGCCTTTTATTGGTTAGTTTCTGATATCTAGTGGGAGAATTATTAGCCTATTATAGAGTAACTCTTTTACATTATTTTATCAATACAAAAGAATACAGACTAACATAGCATTATAAGTTTTAGATAAATTTGAATTTTTTTCAAGGTGTTTCAAAAATGTTGTTCATTATGCCTACTACACAAATTTGTCCATCTATAAATTGTGGAATATCCATGTTTTTAAACCTAATCTATTGTTTTGTTACAGTTTCTATAAGAATCTCATAATTTCATCTGTAGAAGAATTGGTCCTTGGTGTTAGTACTTTTGTTATTTTATTTATTTATTCATTTATTTATTTATCCATTTATCTATCTATCTATCTATCTATCTATCTATCTATCTAGTGAACCAATGAGTTTTATTGAGGTTGTTTACAGGAACATGGGTGAGTAATTACTTACTGGAGCATAAATGATTCAGTACTTTTGCAAGGTAACTGATAAGCTTTATATGTTGGGGGTTGTCTTAGTTATAGTTTCTATTGCTGTGAAGAGGCACCATAACCATGGCAACTCTTAAAGAAAAACATTTAATTGTTGTGTCTTGATTTTAGTTTCAGAGGATCAGTCCATTAACATCATGACAGGGAACATAGTGGCATGCAGGCAGTCATGGTCCTGGAGGAGTAGCTAGAGTCCTACATCTTGCAAGCAACCAGAATTTGACTGAGACACTGGCAACATCCTGAACAAAGGAAACCTCAAATCCCACCACACAGTGGCACACTTCCATAGGGCCATCCTCACTCCAACAAAGTTATACCTCCTAATAGTGCCACAGTCTATGAGATTATGGTTGCTAATTCCATTCAAACTACCATAGTTCCCATTGTCTGTAACAGTCTCAAACTTATTCAGAAGTCTAAAATTCAAAGAGACTGATACAATCTTGTAACTGTAATCCCATGTAAAATAAAATAAAAAAATGATCACATCCTTTTAACTCATAATGGAAAAGGATATACATTACCATTCCAAAATGGAGGAAAGGCCATATGGTGAGGAAATACTGGAACAATGTGAGACAGAAAACCAGTTGGGCAACCTCTACACTCTGTATCTCCATGTCTGATTTCAAACTGTTCTTCAGTTCTCCAACTCCTTTCATCTTTGTTGACTGCAAAATACTTTTCTCTTATGCTGGCTCCACTCCCCATTAGCAGCTCTCCTCAGCATGTATCCCACAACTCTGGCATCTCTAATATCTTGGGTTCTCCAAGGCAAGCCAGACTTCCATACACAGCTTCATGCAATGGCCTCTCTAGTCCTCCATTCAGGGACACCCTGACACATGCCTGGCCTCACCAGTATTCCTTCATCTGAGGGGCAAATTTTATAACCTGTTACTTCTATCCTTAACTCTAAAGCCTAAACCATGTGGCCAAAGCCGCCAAGTTCTGTTTTTTACTGTGGCTGGAACATGCCCCTCTCACTCAATTACATCTTTACTAGCTTTCTGTCCCTCACCTACTAAGGGTGGCAGTCCTGAAACTTGATCTCTAGACAAGGCTGGACTCAAACTCCGAGACATTCCAGCCTCTGCCCTCCCAGCCCTGGCATTAATGATGTGCAGCACCTCACCTGGCTCTAGGCTTTTCTTTAATTCCCTTTCACAAGTTGGAAATCTACTGGGTGGGATCTTGTCCTGAGGTCATCACTTCCTTTATTCCATTTCTTAAACCATATACCTCCTTGAACACAGGATTTAGCACTATTCCAGTTCCTGAGCCTCTTTTCTTAATATGTACATTTTATTTTTTTATTTGCTTAGCTTGCCACTTTTCATTATATATCTTTGTTAGAGTTACCACTAATAATTACACAACAAAGTCTATGCTAGGATGTTTTGAGATTTCTTCTGCCCAGCCCCTCCCCTCCATTTCTATCTCCTACAGGGCCAAGACTCCCCTGGGGATTCAATTCAACCTGGTGGATTCAGTACAGGCAGGTTCAGTCCCCTCCTTCCAGGCTGATCAAAGTGTCCCTGTGTAAGCCCAAGGTTCCAAACAGATTTGGCGCTTTCTTAGAAAATTGGGAATCCATCTCCCCCAAGACCCAGCTATACCACTCTTTGGTATATACCCAAGGACTGCTCAATCATACCACAAGGGCATTTGCTCAACTATGTTCATAGCAGCATTGTTTGTAAAAGCCAGAACCTGGAAACAACCTAGATACCCTTCAACTGAAGAATGGAAAAAGAAAATGTGGTACATATATACAATGGAGTACTGCACAGCAGAGAAAAGCAATGACATCATGAGCTTTGCAGGCAAATGGATGGATCCAGAAAAAAATCATCCTGAGTGAGGTAACCCAGACTCAGAAAGACAAACATGGTATGTACTCACTCATAGGAGGATACTAGATGTAAAACAAAGATGACTAGACTGCTACTCACAACTCCAGGGAGCTGCCTAGAAAACAGGACCCTAAGAAAGACACAGGGATTGCCCAATGACAGAGAAATGGATGAGATCTACATGAACAACCTGGAGGAGAGTGGGGGTAATGAAGGGCAAGGTTTGAGGGAAAGAGAGCTTAGGGGATCAGGAGATCCCAGCTGGATCAAGAACAGAGAGGGAGAACAAGAAAACAGACCATGATAAATGAAGACCACATGAGAATAGAAAGAAGCAAAGTGCTAGAGAGGTCCCCAGAAATCCACAATGATATGTCCACTGTAGACTACTCGCAATGTTTGAGAGAAAGCCTGAACTGACCTAGTCTGGTGTTTGGATGGCCAAACACGCTAACTGTCGTGCTAGAACTCTCATCCAATAACTGATGGAAATGGATGCAGAGATCCTTGGCCAGGTCCCAGATGGAGCTCCAGGAGTCCAATTATTGAGAAAGAAGAGGGACTGTAAGAGTGTGAATTGTTGAGACCAAGATTGGAAAAAGTACAGGGACAAATGTCAAACTAATGGAAACACGTGAACTATGAGTCCCCAACTGATTCAGGCCTTCTGGATAAGTGAGACAATTGAATAGCTTGAACTGTTTGGGAGGCCCCCAGGCAGTGGGACTGGACCTGTCCTTAGTGCATCAGCTGGCTGTTTGGAACCTGGGGCATATGCAGGGACACTTTGCTCAGCCTGGTAGGAGGGGACTGGACCTGCCTGTACTGAATCTACCAGGCTGAGCTGAATCCCCAGGGGAATCCTTGCCCTGAAGGAGATGGGGATGGGGGGTGTGCTGTGGAGAGAGTGTGGATATAGGAGGAGGGAGGACAGGGGAACCCATGGCTGATATGTAAAATTAAATTAAATTAAAAGATTTATAGAACTCATTAATTAAATTTTTCCCCTATAAGAAAAAAATTCTCTGTCAGAATTTCCTTTAATATATTCTTGCTTTCTTCACAATTCTTTCTTTTCAATTTTTATTGATTCTTTGTGAATTTGAGATCATGAACCATAATCCCACTCATCTCCCCATCCCACCATATCTGCCTTCTACTCCTACAACACCCCAAAGAAAACATAAACCAGACAGACAGACAGACAGACAAACAAAAACTCTCTGGAAGATGCAGTGTGTCTCAATATGTAACATAGTATACAATTTGCCCAAAAAGCTTTACTTGCAAATGGTCATTGCAAGTGGACTTGGTGGCATAGGTACCAGTGAGGAAGCTTTGAGGGTGTGAACTTGGGAGGGCTGACCTTGCCTCTCACCTGGGCAGTGTGGGAATCTTGGCCTGAAAGTCATGAGGGCTAGGGAGCTAGCCCTGCTGTTTGGGAGCTGTAGCATGCCAGAGAGCAAGGCTCTGAAGCATGAATATATTTTGTCTTATCAATAAAAACCAGGAGTCAAATATCAGGGTAATAACCTAAAGGATCAGAGAAGCAAAGGAGCAGCCACCAGAGACTTCTTCCCTTCTCAGATTCTCTGACTAAAGGGGGCCTATATCCTTTCTCCACCTCCCCATTGTGCTGAGATTAAAGGCCTGAGCCTCCCCAGTGCTGTAATCAAAGGTGTGAGCCTTCCAGAAGGCCTCTGGCTTCTACTACACTATCAATATTGTATTCTTATGAGGATTCCCCTCAGATATCCTGTTGTTGCCCTGTGTCATGGAGACCCTGGGCTGGTCCCTTCACATGCTCCAACAGTTCTTAGATGGGGTAAATGTTAGAGTGGGCCACCTTAATGCCCTGGATCTGGGCCTGGGTGGCAGCTGAGTTGGTCAGTCCATCTGCACTCCTGCACCCAGCACCAGGGCCAGTTCTCCCACTTTGCCCAGGTGAGGAGTGTGGTCATCTCTACTGCCTGTGGTAGTTATAAAGTTGTGGTACCAGCTCTCCCACGCTATCAGGGCTATTTTTATCTCACCTACATAATCAGAGCCAGCTCTCCATCATTGCCCAGTGAGGGTGAGGACCAGCTTCCCTGAGTGCCACAGCCAGCAAGAGGCAGTGCGATCTCTCCGGCTCTCACATCCTTAGGCTTGCTCTCCTGTGCCCATGGCACCATGGCCAGCTCTATTGTGCTGCCCTGGTAAGGTGTGGGGCTTGTTGTATGGTATTTTGTTTGTGTTCTGACAAATAAAGCTTGTCTGAAGATCAGAGGTTGGAGCTAACAACTAGTTAACCATAGAGCTGGGTGGTGGACATGCATGCCTTTAATCCCAGCACTTGGGAGACTCAGGCCTTAATGTCAGCACAATTGGGAGGTGGAGACAGGAATGTAAGGTGGGTGGAGACAGGATCTTGGCCCATTTGATCAGAGGATCCTGAGAGGGAAGAAGCCACTAGTGGCTGCTTCTTTGCTTCTCTGATCCTTTAGGTTATTACCCTGATATTTGACTCCTGGTTTTTATTGATAAGACAAAATACATTCATGCTCTAGAGGCTTGCTCTCTGGCACGCTACAGCTCCCAAACAGCAGGGCTAGCTCCCTAGTCCTCATGCCTTTCAGGCCAAGTTTCCCACACTGCCCAGGTGAGAGGTGAGACCAGCTCTCCCAAATTCACACACTCAGAGCTGGCTCACTGGTACCTATGCCACCAAGTCCAGTTCTACAGTGCTGCCCAGGTGAGGAGTAGGGCCTGGTCTCCTGACTGCTGCATCTGGCAAGAGGTGGGGGCATTCTCCCACTCTAAAGACCTGTTCTTCCACCTGCCATCAGTGGCATCTCTTCCAATCCTAAGTCACCACAGGGCCTACAAGGGTTGGGCCTAGCTCTCCCACACTCATGCCATCAGGGCCAGCTTCCCCCACATTGCCCAGGCAAGGTGTGGGGCCAGTTCTCTTGGGTAATGCAGCTGGTGAGGGGTCAAATCAGAATTATTCCATCCAGTGAAGGGTGGAGTCAGAGAAGCATGGTACTGGGACATCAACATGGCTTCAGGTAGCAGCAGAGACCATGGACTACTGCATGTCCACTCAGCCTTTGGTGGTAACACATGCCATGGACATCAACACAGACTCTGGCTAAAGTAAGACCATGGATCCATGGCCCTCAGTTGCACCCAAGGTCCAGACATTCCAATTGCAGCCAGCACCAAACGACCCTTGACGGCAACCTAGGCCTCAGTTATCAACATAGACCTAAGCAGCTGTAGGGCCACTCGCCCAAACATGGCCCTTGTTAGAGGCATGGGCCTGGATGTAACTATGGCCTCAGGTGGCAGCACAGTTCATGTAGTACTGTATGACTTTTGGTAGTAACTAAGACAGTGTAAATCAACACAGACATAGGCTGCCATAGGTCCTTGGACCCAGATGTGGCCCTCAGCAGCAGCATGGACCAGGATATCACCATGACCATAGAAGGCAGCACAGGACACTCAGATTAATTTGGCCCCTGGTAATAGTAAGTTTCCCAGACATCTGAATGGCATCAAGCAACAGTTCAGGCCACAGATATCTGAGTGGTTCTTGGTGGCAACATGGGCCATGGATGCCGTGGATATCGCTCTGTGTAAATAAAGTGCTGATTGGCCAGTGACCAGGCAGGAAGGATAGTGTAGGTGGGACAAGGAAGAGGAGAAGGCTGGGAAGAGGAAGGCTGGGAGAGACACTGCCAGCCGCTGCCATGAAAAGCAACATGTAAAGACACTGGTAAGCCACAAGCCATGTGGCAAAGTATACACTAACAGAAATGGGTTAATTTAAGATAGAAGAAGCAGATAATAAGCAGCCTGCCACGGCCATACAGTTTGTAAACAATATAAGTTTTTGTGTGCTTTCTTGGTTGGGTCTGAGCGACTGTGGGACTGGCGGGTAAGAGAGATGTCCTAACTACACATGGACATCAACACAGACCCAGGCTGTGACAGGGCCATGGACTCGGACATGGCATTTGTTGATAGCCATGGCCCACTCATGTCCATGGCCTCAGGTGGTAGCAAAGGCTCCTCATATCTGTCTGTTCCTTACAGCCTTTGAACCTTCACCTCTATCCACAGCACATGAAATGCTGTACTTCTCTTTCTTTCCAATATCTACTACACACTCTGTCTTTCCAATGTCTCCATCACACATTTGTTCATTGGAGTGGCATCTGCTGCCCCAGTGTGTGGGACGAGGGCAGGCACTTGTGTGTCATTTCCACATTTCTTACTGTGAATAATTATAGATGTTTTATGTATAATAATTTAGTAAAATATTATAAATACAATCAATATTTGTATCAATATTTATTTATTGAAAAAATTGTTAATAGCTAGGAATGCTCCTGGGACAGCACATTCTGAGTGACATTTTCTTTATCCTGCTATTTGACCAGAGGCCAGTTCTCAGAGTTCCTTAAAACGGTGTCACTTTGATGATGGCACCTTCCTCATTTGTATGCCTTGAACCTTTCCACCTAGAACACATACAACAAATACCATCAACGTGTAAAAGAAGCTGAAAGGACACAGAGAATAAAGGCATATCCTGAATTCCTAAGAGCAATCTCATCCTTCATCCATCAGCCTTTGTAAAGTCTAAGATTCCTACCAATGGATTTAAGTAAATTTGGGGAAATAAAAATCAACTCCTCCCTAATAACCTCCAAGAGTCAGCTTTGATACTTACTACCTTGGTGGTCATAGCAATCTCTAAGGAGATTTGAAGGAAAAATAGCAGGGGAAATATACCAACATTTAAAAATCCTGCTCATTCTTTTTTGTTTAATCTCATTATTGACTTTGTCATTCTTTCTGTTGTGAACTTTTCATACTTAATGAAACCAAGATGATCTGAATCTCATAGCAAAAGTTCACTGTCACCTGCATCTGCTTCTATTTACTCTAAGTTATTCAGTGGCAGACCCCTAAGCCTCCAGAAACTGTCAGTTTCAGACAGCTTGCCAGAACTCACTGGGCTACAGATGATTCTGATTCTTAAGGATGAAATGCCATTTGTATTTGTGCATACTTGTGAAATATAGGCAAGAACATCTGTTTCATGGTTTAATCACAAGCTCAGTGCATTGAATATTTTCTGCAAAAGAAGCAGGTCTTGAGTTCAAGTCCTAGGAACTTGTGTACAAAGCTGGGCATGGACACAAATGCTTCTAATTGTAGTATTGTGCTCTTTTTTTCCATCCCAGCTTCAGGTTCATTGATGGAATACTCAGAATGGGAAAAGTATGAGTTGATTATCTAATGCTCTTCTCTGGCCTCTGTATACATACAAACATCACACATGCACCACATTAACACATATACTTTATGTGTTTTACTTGAAGGCAGAGTGGGCAGAAGACATAAATTTTCCTATTTATCAATAAGTCTCCTAGTATAAAAAAGTAGAGCTGGTCTTTGTGTCTAGAGAAATCAAACTCCATTTGCATCTACCTTATGAAGGGATACAGGATAGACTCCTATGCCAAACACAATGACAACATGAGAAAAAGCCTAGATGTCTGATTGCTTGGAGGAGAGATGGTCTGAAAGCTATTTTGCTTTCCAAATCAGAGACCATTGACATACAAGTCCCCATAGGTGGGAGGTAGAGGAGTTACTCACTCATTTTCCACATCTTGGATGGAGTCAGGCAGAGGCTTATTCTTGATCTCGGGAAGGAAAAGAGGAATAAAGCCAGCAAGGACAGAGGTGATTCCATAGATGATCCAGGGTAATGAGGCAGAGTATATCTTGAGGGTCATTAAAATGGGAGCCACAGCTGCCCCCACATTACTAGCTGTACCAATGACTCCTAATGCTCTTCCCCTTGGAAAATAAAACATACTTCAGAAAAAAAAATCTAGCAATCTGGAACTCAATGTATTTGTGATTGCATTAAAATTTTCTTTTCAGGATTCCCCTAAAGATGTCTTCACCCCCAGAAAGCAAGAAGTAATTTTAAGAAAATGATGCTCACATTCCCAAGAGGTGGGATGGGAGCTTTTTGGTTGTTTAATGAGTTTCAGATATTGTCATTGTTTACAATGGTTGGTTACAAGTTGTTAATTGTTAATGGTCAGGAAAAAAGCTAACAAGGAGATTATATTCAGATTTTTTTAAAAGAAAAAGAAAAAAGAATATATAGATATGAGATAGATCAATGAATCTACTCTGAGAAAAAAGATGAAGAAATAATAGGATAAATGGGTAGATGATTAAATCTACTCTAAAAAGAAAAAGGGGGAAGATATAAAAATGACAAAAGGTAGACTACTGAATCTACATTTAAAAAGGAACTGCTTGTTTTAAATAAGATAAGTAATGAAAATTTTTTTGTCCGAGTTTATCAAATATTACTGGACTGGACATTGTTAATATATATAATGGAATTTTTATCTGAATTTGTCAAATGTTAATGGACTAGATATTGTTAATGTAATTCTTGACTGTATATATTATATATACTTATTGGATAGTTTTTCTTGTATTAGTTATAAGCTTTTTTAAAATTTTAGACAAAAAGGGGGAAATGTGGTATTATGTTCACCCAAAATATTGTGCACCCTAATAAATTTATCTGGGCTCAGAGAACAGACAGCCACTAGATACAGAGGCTAGAAAATGGTGGCACTCAGGCCTTAATCCTAGCATTTCAGAGACAGAAATCCCTCTGGATCTCTGTGAGTTCAAGGCCACATTGGAAACAGCCAGGCATGGTGACACACACCTTTAATCCCAGGGAGTGATGGTAGAAAACAGAAAGGTATATAAGGCGTGAGGACCAGAAACCAGAAGCATTTGGCTGGTTAAGCTTTTGGCTTGTTAAGCTTTTAGGCTTTGAGCAGAGCAGTTCAGCTGAGACCCATTTGGATGAGGACACAGAAGCATCCAGTCTGAGAAAACAGGATCAGCTGAGGAACTGGCAAGGTGAGATAGCTGTGTCTTGTTCTGCTTCTCTGATCTTCCAGCATTCACCCCAATACCTGGCTTGGGTTTGTTCTTATTAATAAGACTCCTTAAGATTCATGCTACACATCTGGCACCCAACGTTCGTGGTATGAATTCATGAAAAAGCCGCTTGCCTGTGACCTTTCAGGCCCCAGCTCAGGCCTGAGCTACACTTGGCCAGTTGTGGTGGCACATTGGTTGGATTTACTGAAGAAGGCAGAGGCAGGAGGATCCCGAGTTTGAGGTTGGCCTAGGAGGCTTTGGCTGGGGCCTAGCCACAAATGGTGGCAGCTGTGGGACTATGGAGGCAGTGGCTGCTGCTCTGAGTTGCCGGCTTCTTCTCATCTTGTTGGTGACTGCGGTGATGCTGTTACCTGGGACAAAGAGTTTACTATTGCTGTTTCAGAGAAGAATTGCTAACAACTAGTTAACCATAGAGCTGGGTGGTGGACATGCATGCCTTTAATCCCAGCACTTGGGAGGCTCACCCATTTGATCCCAGCCTTGGGAGACCCAAGGGTGCTACAGCTGGGTCTTGGGGGAGATGGATTCCCAATTATCTAAGAAAGTGCCATATTGATTTCCAAAGTGGCTGTACAAGCTTGCATTCCCACCAGCAGTGGAGGAGAGTTCCCCTTGCTCCACATCCTCTCCAGCATAAGCTGTCTTCTGTGTTTTTGATCTTAGCCATTCTAACAGGTGTAAGGAGGTATCTCAGACTCATTTTGATTTGCATTTTCTGGATAATTAGGCATGTTGAGCAATTCCTTAAATGTCTTTCAGCCATTTGAAATTCCTCTGTGGAGAATTCTCTGTTTAGTTCTGTAGCATATTTCTTAATTGCACTGTTGAGCATTTTGATGTCTAATATCTTGAGTTCTTTATATATTCTGGATATCAGCCCTCTGTCAGATGTGGGGTTGGTGAAGACCTTTTCCCATTCTGTAGGCTGTCGCTTTGTCTTGTTGACCGTGTCCTTTGCTCTACAAAAGCTTCTCAGTTTCAACAGGTCCCATTGATTGATTGTTTCTCTCAGTGTCTGTGCTACTGGTGTTCTGTTTAGAAAGTGGACTCTGGTGCCAATTCATTCAAGAGTACTATCTACTTTCTCTTCTATCAGGTTCAGAGTAACTGGGTTTATGTTGAGGTATTTGATCCACTTGGACTTAAGTTTTGCTCACAGGTTTTATTTTTTGTTTATTTTTGTTTTTGTTTTTGTTTTTTGCCAGAGCTGAGGACCAAACCCAGGGCCTTGTGCTTACTAGGCAAGCATTCTACCCCTGAGCTAAATCCCCAACCCCTGGACTTAAGTTTTGTGGATGGTGACAGATATGGATCTATTTGCAGCCTTCTACACATTGACATCCAGTTATGCCAGCACCATTTGTTGAAGATGCTTTCTTTTTTTCCATTGTACATTTTTGGCTTCCTTGTCAAAATTTATATGTTCATAGGTGTGTGGGTTAATGTCAGGGTCTTCAATTCGATTCCATTGGTCCACATGTTGGTTTTTATGCCAGGTCCAAATTGTTTTTATTACTGTATCTCTATAGTAGAGCTTGAAGTCGGGGATTGTGATGCCTCCAGAGGTTGTTTTATTGTACAGGATTCTTTTGGCTATCTTGGTTTTTTTGTTTTTCCATATGAAGTTGAGTATTATTGTTTCAAGATCTGTGAAGAATTGTGTTGGTAATTTGATGGGGATTGTGTTGAATCTGTAGATTGCTTTTGGTAAGATCGCCATTTTTACTATGTTAATCCTGCCTATCCATGAGCATGGGAGATCTTTCCATTTTCTGACATCTTTTTCAATTTCTTTTTCCAGGGACTTAAAGTTCTTGTCATATAGGTCCTTCACATGCTTAGTTAGAGTAACCCCAAGGTATTTTATATCATTTGTGGCTATTGTAAAGGGTGATGTATCTCTGATTTCCTTCTCAGCCTGTTTGTCAATTGTATATAGGAGGGCTACTGATTTTTTTGAGTTGATTGTGTATCTTTCTATTTTGCTGAAAGACTTTATAAGCTGTATGAGTTCCTTGGTTGAATTTTTGGTGGTAGTGTGTGTGTACTCTTCTTTGGGGTTTACTGCTGTGTTGTTATCTATTGCCTGTGTTTTAATGGGTGTATCTGCCTTCCTTAGGTTGCAATTTTCCTTCTAGTGCTTTCTGTAGGGCTGGGTTTGTGGATAAGTATTGTTTAAATCTGGTTTTGTCTTGGAAGGTCTTGTTCACTCCATCTATGATGATTGAAAGTTTGCTGGGTATATTAGTCTAGGCTGGCATCCATGGTCTCTTAGTGTCTGCATTATATCTGTCCAGGTACTTCTGGCTGTCAAAGTCTCCACTGAGAAATCAGGTGTTATTCTGATGGGTTTGCCTTTATAAGTCGCTTGGCATTTTTCCTTTGCTGCCCTTAATATTCTTTCCTCATTCTGTATGTTTAGTTGTTTAATTATTATGTGGCAAGGGGACTTTTTTGGGGTCTAGTCTGTTTGGTGTTCTATAGGCTTCTTGTACCTTCATAGGCATTTCCTTCTTTAAGTTGGGAAGGTTTTCCTCTATGATCTTGTTAAATATATTTTCTGTGCCTTTGAGTTGGTATTCTTCTCCTTCCTCTACCCTTGGGAGACTCAGGCCTTAATGTCAGCACAATTGGGAGGTGGAGACAGGAATGTAAGGTGGGTGGAGACAGGATCTTGGCCCATTTGATCAGAGGATCCTGAGAGGGAAGAAGCCACTAGTGGCTGCTTCTTTGCTTCTCTGATCCTTTAGGTTATTACCCTGATATTTGACTCCTGGTTTTTATTGATAAGACAAAATACATTCATGCTCTAGAGGCTTGCTCTCTGGCACGCTACAGCTCCCAAACAGCAGGGCTAGCTCCCTAGTTTCCCAAAGACTGAGGCAAAGTGTTACCTTGTCTGTCCCTTGTTGATCTACATTCATTGGTCCAGTGTCTTCCCTTACCACACCTTCTACATACTCCTGAAGGAAGGGGCATTCTGTTGCCATTGTTCCTTGAAGAACCATTGTTTCTTGAAGTGCCCTGTTTATAGTACCTTTTCAAATGTCCTTGCTTTCCACATCCAAAACATCTGACATTCCTCAAACCTCTTGAAATTGTTTCTCTTACCCACATATTGTCATGATCATGAGCCTCCACATTAACTGTGCCTCTAATCCAATCTTCCAAGGGTGCAGATCTCGCCTTTTAACGGCATGATTATTCTCTTGCATGCTTCATTTGTGTTCTCAAAAGCCAAAGATTCAATTATTATCTGGATAGCTTCTGAATTTGGGACCATTCTCTTTACTGCTGAAGTCAGTCTTTGTAAGAAATCTGTGAAAGATTCTTTTGGGCCCTGTATAACCTTTGTAAATGACTCAGTTTTCTTCCCTGGTTCCTCAACTCTGTCCCATGCATTCAAGGCTGCCATTCGACATAGAACTAGAGTTTGGTTATCATATAAACATTGTGTTTGTACTGCAGCATATTGGCCTTCTCTAACAAGCTGATCCTGGAATATTTGTATAGCTCTATCCCTACATTGTTTTGCTATGATTTTAGCTTCCTCTTTGAACCACATTTGCCACTGGAGCTACTGTCTGGGTTCCAGAACCGCCTGTGCCAGCTCCTGCCAGTCCTGTGCTATAATCCTATTATAAGTTGACCAGGAGTTTAACATTTTCTTTACATATGGAGAATGCATGCCATAAGATACTATTGCTTCCTTAAACCTTAGTAAGTCTAACATTTCAATTGGAGTCCAAATATTTTGTGTATTCACTTGACCAGGTTGCTGTGGTGATTGTGTGAAAACAGGCTTTCTTTCTGTAACCTTATAATCCAATCCTGAAACAACTTCACTGTTAATTTCTTCTGTCTGAATCTGAATTTCTCTATAATTCATTTTAACAGGTTTAACAAGTTTTTCTAAATTTTTATCCTGGCACTTAAATTGACTGTCTTTTTAAATTGTAAAATAAGGATAAGAAGAATAATAATGTACATAATTCAATCAACATTAATCTTCTCATATAGTTGTTCCATTACCATACTGCCTAAAATTTCAAACGAAGCCCAATTTTCTTCCAATGTACACATAAAACCCATTTTTTTTTAATGTGGAAAAAAAATCTCTTTTAAATAGTTTCCTTTAAAATATCTGATATAAATGACTTACCAATTCTGCATAGAACAGTAGAAATCCGAGGGAATTTCAAAACAGCTACCTAGCGTCCAAGGTAGGAATCCAGAGAGAGAGAGAGACAGAGAGACAGAGACAGAGAGAGAGAGAGAGAGAGAGAGAGAGAGAGAGAGAGAGAGAGAGAGAAAGCAAGAAAGCATAGCCACATTCTGGCTAAAAGCTTGAATCCAACTGCTTCAATGTTCCCGTTTGAGCCAAGTAGAGCCTGGGCTCTGGCTTCCTTAAGCTCCCACCGACCACTTGCGCTGGTGTTTCAGCCAAAAGCAGCCCATCTGCAGTTGCGTGTAGCTACTGCAATTAGTGGTAG
Source organism: Onychomys torridus (assembly GCF_903995425.1). NCBI lineage: Eukaryota > Metazoa > Chordata > Mammalia > Rodentia > Cricetidae > Onychomys > Onychomys torridus. The sequence goes on from NC_050443.1 coordinate 127,499,159, forward strand.
CTCCCACAGGCCTGAGTTGTTGGTAGCACTGGCTTTTTAAACAAGTACCTCCAGCTGTGGCGGTACCGCTTGTAGCTAAGGTAGGTTGGGCCTGAGTCCTAAACTGAGCTAGGCCCGGGTTAGGCCGGGGCTAGGCCGGGGCTAGGCCGGGGCTAGGCCAGAGCTATGGAACTAGGGAGCCCGGGCCCGCCCAGGCGGGAAGCTGGACCCACTGCCAAAGCAAGCTGTTTTTTAATGAATTCTTGCCACGTTGGGCGCCAAATGTAGATGTAACTGGCTTGTTAAATAAGAAACACAGAACCAATTGCAGAGTTAAAAACCACGAGGTCAGAGCAAGAGCGGAAAACCTTACCCTTCACTGCTTCTGCTGTTCTGCCTCTCTGCAAGAGAGCTACCTCTCTATGTCCTATCTTTTTTATAGATTTTCTGTTCTGTTTTCTCATTGGTTGTAAACCCAGCCACATGACCTCCTCGTCACTGCCTGTTTGTACAGACCTCCAGGTCTTCTTTGGTTGGTATTGAGATTAAAGGCATGAACACACAGAGATCTACCTAGCTCTGCCTCCCAAGTGCTGGGATTAAAGGTGTGCCCCACTACCACCCAGTTTCTGCTCTGGCGTACTCTGACCTCAAGGCAACTTTATTAACATATAAATAAAATCACATTTCAATACAATAAAATATCAGTATACTATCCTGGGTTTTTGTTTTTCCACATGAAGTTGAGTATTGTTTTTTCTAGGTCTATAAAGAATTGTGTTGGTATTTTGATAGAAATTGCATTGAATCTGTATATTGCTTTTGGTACTATGTTAATCCTGCCTCTCCATGATGTGAGAACTACATGAGCAAACTGGATGTGAGGGGGGTGTAAGGAGGGACAAGGGTCAAGGGAAAGAGAGCTTAGGGGTGTGGAAGATCCCAGCTGGATCAAAAACAGAGAGGGAGGAAGAACAAGGAAAAGGAGACCATGATGAATAAAGACCACATGGGAATAGGAAGAAGCAAAGTGCTAGAGAGGCCCCCAGAAGTCCACAAAGATACCTCCACAATAGACTACTGGCAATGGCCAAGAGAAAAACCAAACTGATCTCCTATGGTGATCTGGATGGCCAAACACCCTAACTGTCCTGGTAGAACTCTCATCCAATGACTGATGGAAGTGGATGCAGAGATCCATGACCAGGCCCCAGATGGAGCTCCAGGAGTCCAATCTGTGAGAAGGAGGAGGGATTGTATGATTGAGAATTGTTGAGACCATGATTGAAAAAGCACAGGGACAAATAGCCAAACAAGTGGAAACACATGAACTATGAACCAATAGCTAAGGAGCTCCCAATTGGATCAGGGCAGTTGATTAGCTTGAACTATTTGGGAGGCACCCAGCAATTGGACCAGGACCTGTTCTTAGTGCATGAGCTGGCTGTTCGGAGCCTGGGGCCTATGCAGGGACACTTTGCTCAACCTGGGTGAAGTGGGGAGGGGACTGACCTGCCTCAATTGAATCTACCAGGCTGAGCTCAATCCCTAGGGAAGTCCTTGCCCTGGAGGCGATGGGAGGTGGGGAATGGCTGGTGTGAGGGGGGGCTGGAAGAGGGAGGACAAGAGAAACTGTGGCTGATATATAAAATTAAATTAAATTATTAATAAATTTTAAAAATCCATTTGAACATCAAAACAAAGAAAAAAATGCAATAGGACCAAACAATAACAACAACAACAACAACAAAACACAAGGCCAAAACAAAGAAAAAAATGAGACAAACCCTGCCCCTTAGCTTGATATGCCATGCCTTGCTGAAGCCTATGGGAGACCTGCCCCTTTCTGAGGGAATATGGAAGAGAGATGGATTGATCAGAGAGGGAGGGAGTGGGAGGAGAGGAGGGAGGGGAGGCTGTAGTTGAGATGTAAAATAAATAAATACATTATAAAAAAGCAAACCCTGCTCCCACTTCAAACCAATCCAGTTTGTCTTGTGTTGGTTCCACTTATTTAGTATCAGGAGCATGTGACTTATTTCCTTTCTTTGATGTTTAATCACATAGTAGTGCTCAGGTTCGTGAGCCCCATTAGGTACTGTAATCCCAAGGGTTCAGCCCTAAATGAATGGACTATGAGTAACACTAAATGGACTCAATAGGTTTCACATATATACATTTCTGTGTGTATGCAACAACAATAAATAAAGAAGAGATTGTGCATATTAGAGGAAGTTGAGGACATGGGAGGAATTGTTTGTGAGAATGGGGGGGGATTAGAATTTTTTTTTGTTTTTGTTTTCTTTCTTTCTTTTTTTTTTATTATATTTGTGTTTTAATTTTACATATCAGCCATGGGTTCCCCTGTCCTCTCCCCTCCCACCCCCATGCCCACCTCCCTCCCAGGCCCTCCCCTCCATTCCCATCTCCTCCAGGGCCAAGACTCCCCTGGGGATTCAGCTCAACCTGGTAGATTCAGTTCAGGCAGGTCCAGTCCCCTCCTTCCAGGCTGAGCAAAGTGTCCCTGTGTAAGCCCAAGGTTCCAAACAGCCAGCTCATGCACTAAGGACAGGTCCGGGTCCCACTGCCTGGGAGCCTCCCAAACAATTCAAGCTATTCAATTGTCTCACTTACCCAGAGGGCCTGATCCAGTTGGGGGATCCACAGCCTTTGGTTCATAATTTATGTGTTTCCATTAGTTTGGCTATTTGTCCCTGTGCTTTTCCAATCTTGGTCTCAAAAATCCATGCTCTTACAGTCCCTCCTGTTTCTTGACAATTGGACTCCTGGAGCTCCATCTGGGGCCTGGCGGAGGATCTCTGCATCCACTTCCATCAGTTATTGGATGAGAGTTCCAGCATGACTGTTAGGGTGTTTGGCCATCTGATCACCAGACTAGGTCAGATCAGGCTATCTCTCGATCATTGCCAGCAGTCTACAGTGGATGTATCATTGTGGATTTCTGGGGACCTCTCTAGCACTTTGCTTCTTCCTCTTCTCATGTGGTCTTCATTTGTCATGGTCTCTTTTTCCTTGTTCTCCCTCTCTGTTCTTGATCCAGCTGGGATCTCCTGCTCCCCTAAGCTCTTTCCCTAGAACCTTACCCTTCATTACTCCCACTCTCATCCAGGTTGTTCATGTAGATGTCATTCATTTCTCTGCCATTGGGCGATCCCTGTGTCTTTCTTAGGGTCCTGATTTTTAGGTAACCTCCCTGGAGTTGTGTAGCAGTCTAGTCATCTTTGTTTTACATCTAGTATCCTCCTATGAGTGATTACATACCATGTTTGTCTTTCTGAGTCTGGGTTACCTCACTCAGGATGATTTTTTTCTAGATCCATCCATTTGCCTGCAAACCTCATGATGTCATTGTTTTTCTCTGCTGAGTAGTACTCCATTGTGTATATGTACCATATTTTCTTTACCCATTCTTCAGGTGAAGGGTATCTACGTTGTTTCCAGGTTCTGGCTATTACAAACAATGCTGAAATGAACATAGCTGAGCAAATGTCCTTGTGGTATGATTGAGCATTCCTTGGGTATATGCCCAAGAGTGGTATAGCTGAGTCTTGGGGGAGATGGATTCCCAATTTTCTAAGGAAGTGCCATATTTATTTTCATACAATTCTCCTGTATTAATTCTAAAAAGTATATTTAAATTAGAAACAATTCTTGGGAGATTCTGGGCACAGCGGCGCAATATCCTCAATCAGTCCCAGTACTTCGCAGGAAAATGCAGGTTTAAGTTCAAGGCCAGTCAGGTTTATATAACAAATTCTTGGTTAGCCAGGACTACACACTGGTGAGCTGTGTCAAAACACAAAAGCAGCTGTTTCTGTGGTTTTTTCCCATCATACTCTTGACCCTCCTTGCTTTTATAATCCTTCCTCCTTCTCTTCATTGAACTCCAGGATTTTGGCCAAATGCTTGGCTGTGGGTCTCTGCATCTACATCCATCAATCGCTGGATGTAGGTTCTATAATAACAATTAGAGTAGTCACTAATCTGAGTGCAGGGGAAAGCTAGCTCAAACACCATCTCCACCATTGCTATGAGTCTTAGCTGGGGACAGTCTTGTGAGGTCCTGGGTTTCCCTAGCAGCAGATTTTTCTCCATCCGCTAAACGAAACACTCTGTGAAGGTATCTCTTTCATTGCTCTCCCTCCCTGTCTATCCTCCATTTTCCCACCCCACATTCCCTCCTATCCCTTCCCCTCTCTTGTCCCCTCCCAGTTTATTCAGGAGGTCTTAACCCTTTGCCCTTTCTGGAGCAATCCATGTGTGTCCCTCTTAGTGTCCTCCACTTTACCTACCTGCTCTGGGGTTGTAGATTGTAGCCTGGTTATCGCTTTCATTGCATCTAATATTCACTTATGAGTGAGTACATACCGTGTTTGTCTTTCTGGGTCTGGGTTACCTCACTCAGGATGGTTTTATCTAGTTACATCCATTTGCCTACATATTTCATGGTGACATTGTTTTTTACTGATGTGTAATACTTCATTGTGTAAATGTACCACATTTTCTTTATCCATTCTTCAGTTGCAGGACATCCAGGTTGTTTCCAGGTTCTGCCTATAATGAATAATGCTGCTAATGGGAAAAACCACAGAAAAAGCTGACCCAAGTTAATGGTACGCATGTAATCTGGACTGAGTGCTGGGGAGACTGCATGGGATTGAACTAGGCCCTATGAATGTGGGTGAAAGTTCCTTGGCTTGATGTTTTTGTGGGTCTCCTGGCAATGGGACCAGGACTTATCCTGGGTACACAAACTGGCTTTTTAGGGCCCATTCCCTATGGTGCAATGCCTTAGTCAGCTTTTATGTGGAAGGGGAGGGGAGTCTTGGTTTGGCCCCTATTTGGTTTGCCAGCCTGTGTTGACTACCCTAGGGAGGTCTTCCCCTCTATGAGGAGGGGATGGAGGTTGGTAGGGCAAAGCAGGAGAAGACGAAGGAGAGGGAACAGGGGTTAGTATGTGAAAGGAAAGAAAAAAATTTAAATAAAAAACTGTAAAATAAAATAAAAAACCACAAAAAACAGAAACAAAAAGAAAAAAAAACTACTGGGAGAGTTAGTAAACCCAAGTTCACCATGTACTTAATAGTTCATTCCTTCCTTTTATCATGAAAGACTTAAATGAACTGAATAAAGACATAAAATAAATGTTCCAGACTACTTCCTACTTTCTCTTCTATCAGATTCAGTGTAGCTGGATTTATGTTGAGGTCTTTGATCCACTTGGACTTGAGTTTTATGCATGGCAACAGATATGGATCTATTTGCAATCTTCTACATGTTGACATCCAGTCATGCCAGCACCATTTGTTTTCCTTTTTCCATGGTACAGTTTTGGCTTCTTTGTTGAAAACCATATGTTCCTAGGTGTGTGCATTAATGTCAGGATCTTCAATTTGACCCCATTGGTCCATGTGTCAGTTTTTATGCCAGTATCAAATTGTTTTTTATTACTATAGCTCTATAGTAGAGCTTGAGGTCAGGAATCATGATGCCTCCAGAGGTTGTTTTACTATACAGGATTCTTTTAGCTATCCTGGGTTTTTGTTTTTACATATAAAATTAAATATTGTTCTTTCCAAGTCTGTGAAGAATTGTGTTGGGTTTTGATGGGGATTTAATTGAATCTGTAGATTGCTTTTGGTATGATATTCATTTTTAATATGTTAATTCTACCTATTCATGAGCATGGGAGATCTTTCCATTTTCTGATATCTTCTTTGATTTCTTTCATCAGAGACGTAAAGTTCTTATCATACAGGTCTTTCACTTGCATCATTAGAGTTACCCTAAGGTATTTTATATTATTTGTGGCTATTGTAAAGGGTGATGTTTCTCTGATTTCTTTCTCAGACCATTTATTATTTGTATATAGGAGGGCTACTGACTTTTTTGAGTTGATCATGTATCCTGCCACATTACTGAAGGAGTTTATCAGTTGTAGGAGTTCCCTGGTAAAACTTTTGGGGTCTATTATGTGTACTATCATATCATCTACAAATACTGAAAGTTTTCTATCTTTCCAATTTGTATTCCCTTGTTCTCCTTTTGTTGTCTTATTGCTCTAGATAGGAATTCAAGTACTATACTGAATAAGTATGGGGAGAGTTGACAACATTATCTTGTTCCTGATTTTAGTGGAATCACTTTGAGTTTCTCTCCATTTACTTTGATGTTGGCTGTTGGATTGCTGTAAATTGCCTTAATTATGTTTAGGTATGTTCCTTGTATTCCTAGAAGAACATTTATCATGAAGGGGTGTTGGATTTGGTTGAAGGCTTTTTCAGCATCTAATGAGATGATCATGTGTTTTTTTTCTTTCAGTTTGTTTATATGGTGTATTACATTGACAGATTTTTGTATGTTGAGCCATCCTCCCATGCCTGGGATGAAGCCTACTTGGTCATGGTAGATACTTTTTTGGATGTGTTCTTGGATTTGGTTAGCCAGTATTTTATTGAGTATGCTTGCATCAATGTTCATGAAGGAGATTGGTCTATAACACTCTTTCTTTGTTGCATCTTTGTGAGGTTTGGGTACCAGGGTAACTGTAAACTCATGCTGTGGGATGTTCTGTATTGTCCCAACCAGCGGGATCTTCAGCAGAGACCCTAGAAGGGGGAATGGCAAATGAAAAGGACAAGAGACACAAAGAATTGACAGCAAGACAGTATTCTGATCAAGCTGCAAAAGTTTATTTTTCTCAGGTGGGTTTTATAGTAAGCAGATCGGGAAACTTTCTTTGGGAAAAGATTAGGGCACTGTTGAGTTGCCAAGCAATCCTAACCACAAAACATTGTTACTAATGGTCACTGTAGCAGAAAGATAAGGAAATGTTAAGTTATTTTCTAATAACTCAAGACTTGTCCAGGCATGTCAAAAGTTTTCTGGTTAGTGGCTCAATACTGGACAACAGAAACTTAACTCAGGCAGGCAATATGGCATGGCTCTTAAAAGTGTCCTTGGCATCTCCTCCCTTTATTTTATTTTATGAGGGAGTGTGTCCACCTGAACGGTGGTGGACCTTAACCAGCTGGGGGAGACATTGACCTGACTCCTCCTAGAGCCACTTCAGGCTTGAGAAAAAGGGTACCTTTTGGGGAGGAGAGGGCTTAGGCATTTTGGTGCCTCTAGATACCAACCTCTATGCAAGTCAGGTTTGTCTCTCAGGGAATCCAAACCAAGTCAGCCTTCCCCTGCAGTGCTTGGCCTTGCACCTTTGATGGAGAGGTGGGTAGGTGGATCCAGAGTAAGGGATTCCTTCTTTTTTCTTCTCTGATGGTTATTTGTTGCCAGAAGAGTCCTGTGGGGACATGGGATGTTGCAAAAGCAATGTATAACAGGGGGTCAGAATAGGATATCTGGAAAACAGTTTGGTTTTGAATAGCTTTATTGACTAGAGCCAGAGAGGCCTGGGCCTCAGGTGTAAGCTTTCTGGCAGAAGAAGGGTTTGAGTCTCCTTTTAGAATCTCATTAAGGGGGACCAGTTCATCAGTGCCAAGTTTTAAGTAAGGTCTCAGCCATTGAATGTCACCTAATAACTTTTGGAAATCATTTAAGGTTTGAAGATGGGAAGTTCGTAATTGAATCTTTGGGGTTAAGACTCGTTGTTGATAAAGCTCAAAACCCAGGTAAAGATAGGGATCTGGTAATTGGACTTTGTGAGGGGCAATCTGAAGTCCCCTTTTTGAAAGGCTATAGGTTAGCTCCTGATAGCACTGGAAGAGTGGGTCTTGATGTTGCCCTGCCAAAAGAATATCATCCATATTATGGAGAATGTAGATGGAAGGCTACTTTACTCTGATGGGGTCTATTGCTTGAGCCACAAATTTTTGGCATAGAGTGGGACTATTTGCCATTCCTTGGGGCAGGACCCTCCATTGGAAACGTGGCATTGGTCCCTGGAAATTAATTTGGGGGACACTAAAGGCAAAATGTGATTTATCCTCAGGGTGTAGGGAAATAGTAAAAAAACAATCTTTGAGATCAATAACAATTTTATGGTACCCAGAAGGAATTGCCACTGGAGAGGGCAATCCATGCTGCAAGGCACCCATAGGAGCCATGACCTTATTTATGGCCCTAAGATCTCATAATAATCTCCATTTTCCTGATTTCTTTTTAATAACAAAAGTAGGTGTATCCCATGGGGAGTTTGTTGGTTCAATATGACCTGCAGCAAGTTGTTCCTGTACTAACTCTGTAGCAGCCACAACCTTTTCTTTTGTTAAAGGCCATTGGTCAACCCAAACAGGATCATTTGTATTCCAGGTAATTTTATCTGCATGGGGTACAGGAATGTCAATGGCCATTAGGATCAATTTTGGGAAGACCTTAATCCAGCCCTATCATTTTTAACAGATATTGGGAAAAAGTGTTTTAATGCCCTGAGAATTTTTTCCTAAGCCCTTGCCAGGAAGGAAACCTTGTTTAAGCATCTGATTGGTGACAATTTCATTGGGACTGCACATAATGACATTCATTTGGGTAAGAATATCTTGACCCCAGAGATTAACAGGTAGGCCAGGGACAACAAAAGGTGTAACAGTACCAGAATTGCCTTCTTCATCAGTCCATCTAAGGACTTGTGAACTCATTTGAGGGTTTGAAGTCTGGCCAATGTCTTTAAGATGGGTATGGGATGTGGTAAGAGGCCACAAAGTGGGCCAATCTCTATGGGATATAACAGTGGTATCAGCTCCTGTGTCCAAAATTCCTTGGAAGGTTTTGACATTAAGCTTGAGAGTTAAGAGGGGGCAGGATTGGGAAATTTGTTGAAACCAATAAACATTGGAGGAACCGGGACCATCCTTGCAGTGGGCAAATTTTTTATACTTAAAGTTTGAATGTTGGAGAGGAAGCAATAAGAATTGGGCAATGTGGGTGCCTGGGTGGATAATCATGCCTGTACTTGTAGAGGCAAGAATCTTAAGTTCTCCAGTAAAGTCATTATCAATAATCCCTGAGAAAATTTGAATACCTTGAAAGGTGGTGCTAGCTCTTCCAATGATTAGGCCAAAGGTATCAGGAGGTAAGGGACCATAGACTCTGGTATTTAGTAGCTGAGGGCCTGTTTCAGGGTACTGACTGGGTGGTGGAACAGAGGTCCAGTCCTGCACTCCCTGCAGTTGCTCTCCAGAGATCTGAAATGGATTGGTGAGGTTGGGGAGTGGCTGAGTCTGGGCAGGGGGGACAAACCTGATAGCCCCTGGGGTTGTCCTCTGGGTGGGGGCCCGGGGCTGGCCCCTCTGGAAGTTTCCCTGTTGTTTAGGAGGTAAAGGTTGACCCTGTGCATTTGTTTTGGATCTGCATTCTGAAGCCCAATGTTTGTCCCTGCCACAGCGCCGGCAGAGAGAAGTGGGGGGAGGGCACAGTGCATTCTCGGGAAAAAATGGCCAGGTAGTTTGCAGTTAAAGCAGGTTTTAGGGTCTTTGTTGGCTGAACGGAGGGCAGCTCCTGGCGAGCCCCATGGCATGGGCGGAGCCAATTCCTGAGCATAGCCTGACATAATGAGAAAGTTCAGACTTAGCGCAATGAGGATGAATGGCGCAGCCTGACAGGCAGGGTTGGCGTTTTCAAATGCTAGATGTTTTACAAAAGCACTTTCATTTTCGCCATCGCCAAGAAGCCGCTCAGCAGCGTCATTCAGGCGGCTGACAAAGTCACTAGAAGGGTCATCAGGCCCCTGCTGAATCTTTGCCAGGGAGGTGGTAGCCGACTCTTTGGGGGGCAAATGTTTCCAAGCTTTTAGACCGGCATTTTGAATCTGTATTAATAAGCCTGGAGCAAAGTGGGCTTGAGTTTCATTTTCTCATAGGGGCTGTTACCCAGGAGCTTTTTAAGAGTCCATCTTCTGGAGGATGATTTTTTTGTGTTGCGTTGAGCCATCTCCCTACAATTTTCAGTAAAATCAGTTTTCCATAAAACATAATCTCCACCTGAAAGTGTAGCTCTAGCCAGGAAATACCAATCATTAGGTATAAGCCAATGGTCACTCACATTTTCTAAAAGGGCCAAAGTAAAGGGAGCTGTAGGACCATAATTGGCAACTACTACCTTAAGTTTTTCAAGATATTTAAGATTGAGGCGTTTATATTTTGGGAAGTATCGAGGGCTTCATCCTCAGAGTTGGAGCCCTCAGATTTGCTACCTTCATTATCTGAGTGTTCGGATGCTTCTTCACCCTCAGTATCAGGGGATGATGAGCTTGTAACTCCTACAGCCGAGTCAGGCTCTTCCTTAGCAGTCTAGCTACGAGTTAGTTAGTTACTGGGAAGGCATAAAGAGAGTGAGGCGCTTTAGCAGGAGGAGCCCTTTTTAGAATTGTTTTTGTGGGTACCTTTTTGAGGCTGTTTTTAGTATTCCCTGGGCTATTTTAAGGTCTTTTTGGGATTTTGAGGCTAATGTTGTTAATTCTTTGTCAACAGCGTGGAGTTCTTTTATGCGTTGAAGATGTTCACGCTTTTGTTGGAGGACCTCTTTGAGGGAAGAAACCTCAGTGAGGAGAAGGCTCTTGGCTCTTTGTAAGAGGGCAGCAGTTTCCTCATCCTCAATAACGGGCGCACAAAAGGAAGATGCAGAGGCCATCACACCCTGTGGTAGAAACTGGTAGGGAGGGTGTTTAAAAGGAGAAAGTTTAGTGGGGGGCATGTTTGAGGAGGGGGGCCAATCAGGATTATGATACTTGGCAGCTTCTTCTTCTAAGGAGGCTTCCTCCTCTGGAGTTAAATCATCATCAAAATTTCTGAGGGAAGGGTATTCATCCTGTGAGGGAAAGCGGGGAGGAGGATGTTCTGGGGGCGGGGGTGACGGGGCAGCCGGAACAATTTTAGACATGGGTGGTTCAGGAATATTAATACTGACAGAATGACAGACATAGGGTGGACGGGAGGACTCTTTTAAGGCTTTTTCTCCCTCCTTAATTAATTTTTGAACATCAGGGGAATGATTATAAGTTTTAAAGACATCATTAATTAAATTCCAGTAGGAAAAGGTTTGAACAGGGACCTTTTCAGGACCAAAGGTCTGGTAAAAATCATTTAAACAGTCACCAACCCGTCTCCAGCGTTTTTCATCTATGGTTCCTTCTTGGGGAAACCAAGGACAGACATCTCCAATGTAGTCAAGAAATTTTTTTAAAACTTTCTTTTTAACCCTAGTTCCTCGTGTCTTGAGAGACTGTTTTAGTCCCGAAATAAACAAATCCTGTTTACTAAATGCTTGTCCCATGGTAAACTTACCTTGCATTGTCACGTTAAAATTCCTCCGGATCTGTCTCACGGCCGGTCGTTTCCCGGGCGATCACTGACCGACCTTCGCTCGTGGAGCCGTCTTCCACAGTGGTCCAACTCTTAGGCAGGCCTGCCCTGGTGTGTGACGATGTTCACCACTCCTCCACATCCTCGAGCCTCACGCTGGGCGCCAGTTGTCCCAGCCAGCAGGATCTTCAGCAGAGACCCTAGAAGGGGAATGGCAAATGAAAAGGACAAGAGACACAAAGAATTGACAGCAAGACAGTACTCTGATCAAGCTGCAAAAGTTTATTTTTCTCAGGTGGGTTTTATAGTAAGCAGATCGGGAAACTTTCTTTGGGAAAAGATTAGGGCACTGTTGAGTTGCCAAGCAACCCAACCAAGCAACCTAACCACAAAACATTGTTACTAATGGTCACTGTAGCAGAAAGATAAGGAAATGTTAAGTTATTTTCTAATAACTCAAGACTTGTCCAGGCATGTCAAAAGTTTTCTGGTTAGTGGCTCAATACTGGACAACAGAAACTTAACTCAGGCAGGCAATATGGCATGGCTCTTAAAATTGTCCTCGGCACTGTATGTCAAATGTGTTGCTCTGATTGGTTAAAATAAATAAAGTGCTGATTGGCCAGTAGCCAGGCAGGAAGGATAGGGTAGGTAGGACAAGGAGAAAAGAATTCTGGGAAGTGAAGGCTGGAGTGGGGAGACACTGCCAGCCTCTGTCATGACAAGAAAGATGTAAGGTACTGGTAAGCCATGAGTCACATGGCAAAGTATAGATTAATAGAAATGGGCTAAATATAAGAATAAGAGCTAGACAATGATAGGCCTCAGCTAATGGCCAAGCAATTTAAATAATATACATGACTGTGTGTTTATTTTATAAATGGGCTACTGGACTGCTGGGGCTTAGTGGGACCTGGAGAGAAGCTCCCCAACTACAGGCTCATAAAAAGAGTTTGGTGATGTTCCTTCTGTTCATATTGTGTGGAACAATTTGAAGAATATTGGTATTAGCTCTTATTTGAAAATATGTTAAAATTCTGTGCTGAAACCATCTGGTCCAGGGCTTTTTTTGTTTGGGAGACTTTTAATGACTGTTTCTATTTCCTTAGGGGTTATTGGTCTATTTAAATAGTTTATCTGGTCTTGATTTAACTTTGGTATGTAGTACCTACCCAGAAAATTGTCAGTTTCTTTCAGATTTTCCAGTTTTGTGGAGTTCAGGTTTTTGAAGTATGACCTGATGATTTTCTAGATTTCCTCATTGTTGTTGTGTCTCCCTTTTCATTTCTGACTTTGTTAATTTGAATGCTTTCTCTCTGTTGTTTGGTTAACTTGGATAAGGGCTTATCTATCTTGTTGATTTTCTCAATAAACCAACTTTTTGCTTCATTGATACTTTGTATTGTTCTCTTTGTTTCTATTTTATTGATTTCAGCCCTCAATTTAATTATTTCCTGGCATCTATTTCTCCTGGGTGAGTCTGCTTCTTTTTGTTCTAGAGGTTTCAGGTGTGCTGTTAAGTTGCTAGTGTGAGATTTGTGTATCTTCTTTATTTGGGCATTTAATGCTATGAATTTTCCTCTTAGCACTGCTTTCATAGTGTCCCATAAGTTTGAGTATGTTATACATTCATTTTCATTGAATTCTAGGAAATCTTTAATTTCCTTCTTTATTTCTTCCTTGACCCATTGGTGACTCAGTTGGGCATTATTCAGTTTCCATGAGATTGTAGGCTTTCTGTAATTTTTGTTGTTGAATTCTAATTTTGAGCCATGGTCATTCGATGAGATATAGGAGGTTATTCCAATTTTTTGTATCTATTGAGATTTGCTTTCTGACCAAGCATGTGGTTGATTTTAGAGAAGGTTCCATGGAGTGCTGAAAAGAAGGTATATCCTTCTGTGTTAGGGTGGAATATTCTGTAGATAACTATTAAGTCCATTTGAGTCATAATGTGTGTTAGTTCCCTTATTTCTCTGCTAAGTTTTTGTCTGGCACATCTGTCAATTGGTGATAGTGGGTTATTGAAGTCTCCCACTACTAATGTATGGGATTTTATGTGTGATTTAAGCCTTAGTAATGTTTCTTTTAGAAACGTGGTTGCCCTTGTATTTGGTGCATAATTGTTCAGAATTGAGACTTCATCTTGTTGAATTTTCCCTGTGGTAAATATTTAATGTCCTTCCCAAACTCTTTTGATTGATTTTATTTTGAAGCCTATTTTATTAGATATTAGAATAGCTATAGCAGCTTGCTTCTTAAGTCCATTTGATTGCAAAGTCTTTTCACAGTCCTTTACTAGAGATAGTGTCTGTTTTTGAGGTTGAAGTGTGTTTCTTGTATGCAGCAGAAGGATGTATTCTGTTTTCATGTCCATTCTGTTAGCCTGTGTCTTTTTATATGTGAATTGAGACACTTGATATTAATGACCAGTGATTGTTAATTCCTGTTATTTCTTGGTGGTAGTGTTGTGTGTTTTCTTCTTTGGTATTTTTTGGTGTGGGACTATCTAACTTCCTTTCGTTGGATGTTTTCCTTAAAGTGCTTTCTGTAGGGTTGGATTTGTGGATAGGTTTTGTTTAAAGCTGGTTGTATCATGGAATATTTTATTTACTCTGTCTATGTTGATTGAGAGTATTGCTGGGTATAATAGTCTGAGTTGGCATCCATGGTTTCTTAGTGTCTACATAATAGCTGTCCAGGACCTCCTGGCTTTCATAGTCTCCATTGAGAAGTCAGGAGTTATTCTGATGGGTCTGCCTTTATATGTTACTTGGACATTTTGCTTTTTTTGCAAATATTAATATTTTTCTTTATTCTGTATGTTTAGTGGTTTGATTATTATGTTGTGAGGGGACTTTTTTTGGATCCAGTCTATTTGGTGTTCTATAAGCTTCTTATATCTTTATAGGCATTTCCTTCTTTAGGTTGGGGCAGTTTTTTTTCTCTGATTTTGTTGAATATATTTTCTGTGCCTTTGAGTTGGTGTTTGTCTCCTGCTTCTATCCCTATTATTCTTAAGTTTGGTCTTTTCATGGTGTCCCAAATATCCTGGACATTTTGTGTTATGACTTTGTTGGCTTAAGTGTTTTCTTTGACTAATGAATCTATTTCCTCTATTGTATCTTCAACACTAGAGATCCTCTTTTCCATCTTTTGTTTTCTGTTGGTTATGCTTACGTCTGCAGTTTTTGTTCATTTACTCAGATTTTCCATTTTCTGCATTTCCTCAGGTTGTGTCTTCTTTATTGTCTCAGTTTCAGTTTTCAAATCTTGAACTGTTTCCCCCATCTGTTTAATTGCTTTCTCTAAGGGATTTACTGATTCCTTCTGGTTTTTTGTTTTTTTCCCTCAATTTCTCTAAGGGAATTTTTCATTTCCACTTTAAAGACTTCTATTGTCTTCTTAAATTCATTTTTTAAGGTTCATTTTTTTCTGTTTCTTCTGCATTAGGATGTTTAGGTCTTGCCGATTTAGGTTCTGATAGAGCCATATTGGTTTTTATGTTGTTGACTGTATTTTTTTTTGCATTGGCATCTACCCATCTCTTTCTCCACTGGTGCAAGTGGTTTCTGTGTCTGAGGGAACCTCTCTTAGTCTGATTGGTATTCTTGGTCCAGTCAGAGCTCTTGGTCTAGTCGGGACTCTTGGTCTAATCATTGCTGATGGATTCTATGTCTCAGGGGGCAGCTTTTAATCCAATTGGCACTGGTGGGCTCTGTCTCAGGGAGTAGCTGCAGTCTTAGATGGTGGGTGGGTTTGGGAGGGGTGAGGCTTGTGGGTTACTGTAGATGTAACCGGCTTGTTAAATAAGAAACACAGAACCAATTGCAGAGTTAAAAACCACGAGGTCAGAGCAAGAGCGGAAATCTTTACCCTTCACTGCTTCTGCTGTTCTGCCTCTCCACAAGAGACCTTCTTCTGTGCGTCCTGTTTATTTAAAGATTTTCTGTTCTGTTTTCTCATTGGTTGTAAACCCAGCCACATGACCTCCTCATCACTGCCTGTTTGTACAGACCTCCAGGTCTTCTATGGTTGGTATTGAGATTAAAGGCATGTGTCTGCCATTCTGGCTGTGTCTTTGAGCACACAGAGATCCGCCTAGCTCTGCCTCCCAAGTGCTGGGATTAAAGGCGTGCCCCACTACTGCTCAGCTTCTGCTCTGGTTTGCTCTGACCTCAAGGCAACTTTACATTTCAATACAAATAAAATAACACTATATTCCCCCTTTTCTATTTTAATAAAAAGAAAAAAATGAAAAAGTTATAACTAATATAAGAAAAACTATATACAAAAGTACAATAACTATATACCATATATACAAACAATAAATACCTAAACAATGTCTAGTCTATTTGTATTTGACAAATTCAGAGAAAATAATTCCATTATCTATCCTATTTTGGTAAGTCCAGAATGTACCTGATTCACCTTTTATCCTAACTTACATTGCTAATGGAACTGTCTTATAACATCTTTCAAATTTATACACTTACAGCTCTTAGTGAGTTTTTCTGAAATCCTTAACAAAGATAATTATAACTATAACTAACTGATCTTCAACTCCCTCAGAGATCCAAGAAGGAAATAATACTACCTAATAAAAAATAAAAACAGGAAGTGCATGCAAGCAGCTTCCAAAAAAAAAAATGTGAGTTGACAGAAATAGCCAGCTGCCTGGACAGTCCTACCTGAGGTTTCTCCGAAGTGTTGAGGCATCATCTTCAGTCTATAGGCTTAGCGAATCTGACAGACTCTTTTGTGAACTAGGATGCATACACGGTCAACAGTTTGACCTCACATTTGGTGAGAGCAGTCCATGTACCAGAAACACCTGAATTCCATTAGTGTCATGTCATGATTCAGGATTTTAAATTCTGGAAATTATTGATGTTTTTTCAATTCAGCTGTCCATTTTTGTTGGCTGTGTATATGTGGCTTCATCTTGGCATCCTGTTCTTCTTCACATCCCTTTATTAAATGCCAGTCTACTATTGAGAGGAGTGAGCTTAGTTATTCTTCAAGAATAACTGTTTCATCTGTTGTTCCATTGCACATCAGAAGCCATTGGCCCACTCCCTGTTCAGCTGCCTTCAAAGAAAAGGGCACGGTACCTTTTCCAGATTGCAAAGGTCACTCACTTCAGGGATGGTGCCATATTGTCCTGGCTTCAGAAGATGCCTTTTGTTAAAGCCACAACCACACTTGTTTTGGCAAGAATTGGTAGTCCTTTGTTTCATGTCCTGTTTGTTCTGTTTGTGAGCAGTTGATTAGAGGATACTTTGTTGTGCAGTGGCTAACTTTTGCCACAATGAAAGTTAACTCCATATGCAGTTTCTTCAATGCCCATATTTTCTCTAAAGTAGATTGGTACTGCCAGGAGCCATCATGTCTCATAGTCATAGCAAAAAAGAAAAATTCTTAAGTTATTAAAACATTTTAAATACCATATTCTGTAGATCTCTGAAGGGTTTGAAGATGACCTGTCTATCTAAAATATATCTGTTTGATCTTGAAAACACACCTAATATGACTACAAGTTCAATTGTAATGTCTAACCACTAATATTCATTTCTATATATGAATTCTAATAGTTGGTAATACTAACATTCAAGGATTAGCAAATTGCATTACATTGTTAAATGAATGGTATAAATACAATATCTCAAGCAAGATTAGAAATATGTGTATGGTATATTCTAACAATCTCAATCTCAATAATAATTTGTATACAATATAAAACAATCCAATTGAATGTAAAGTATTTAAAACTAGTAATTGTCTTTTTTTTTAACAAGCACCTTTTGCCTAGCCCTTTTCCTAACCCTAACAACAACTTGTAACCAACCCTCCTAAACAATGAAAACTATCCCAGACCCAATACCCATCAAAAGACCAAAAAAACCACCCACCCCACCCCACCCCTTTGGGAATGTGGGCATCGAATTCTTAAAATTGCTTCCTGCTGGGTATGGGCGAAGTTATCTTTATTCTGAAAAGAAAAATTTTGGGTTAATTGACAAATTCTAGGAAAGATAACTATATTCTTTGTTATCCATAATGCCAAAGTTCAGGGTTTATCTCAAGTCCTTATTCAAGTAGTCTTTGAAACTGGATCATCTTAGCTAGCCATCTCAGAATTACTCTAAGTACTTTGTAGTCCAAAGCTGATCTGTAGATGATGTTTGTCAGCTTAGTGATATTATTTTCCACGTGGAATTGTCATTGTGGGGCCCCATTTTCTTCCTGGAGACTTCAGTTGAAGTTAGGCCTGGCCGTGATTTCCTGCAGAAAACTGAAAAGAGACTTGAACACAAAGACATGTATAGGCAGCTAATTGAAGCCTTTTCTCTAGAATTAATTAGTACTCTATATGACTATTATTATCTTAACAAAGTTTAATATATATATATATATATCTTGTAAATTTTGATATAAAATTCATACTTTAAGAAAAGTTTAAAGACTCAGAATAGAATCAAAGAATTGAGATTAGTAATAGAATAGTCCTTTAATTAATTTGGTTTTTCTCCTGTCGCCTGTCAGAAGATGGCTCTTTCTTCTGGTATGATACAGGGAGTTTTCATTTTCCTTTTAACAACATGCTTGAGTTTAAAGGAGGAGAGAGCCATTCTCCAACTCCAAAATCAGCTTGAAGCGTTAATTGAACTGGGACTACAAGAAGACTAAGAGTATTATTTTTTTTAGAGAAGAGCAGAAACAAACATTTAGAAAGATTTATGAAATTTTGTAGATGATATAACACTAGGCCATTTTACTCTTTTTCCTGGGACAGATGATTTGTCCTTTTTCTTCAGTTGTCTCATTTGTCCAGTGTTCTTCAGATTCCTTAGCCATCATTCTCATAAAAGACAAAAACAAAAACCCTTCCCCAAGACTAATTTTGGGGAGGTCCCCTTTTGGCAAGTTACATCTGATTAAATGAAAAGGCATGTATTAATGGTATAAGTGAGTTTAAACTGGATGGTCATGTTGGTTGATGAACTATCACCTCTTCTAATTAAGAGGTCTCTCTTGTTCAAATCGAACCTTTATCAGTTTTGATGGTACCCACAGCTTATCTTCTCCTGCAGAAACAAAAGCAAAACCTCATCCCCAACATAACACATACCCTGGTTTCCATTCTGAGGTCAGCACATCCTTGAAGTATATAGGCTGATTTAATTCTGTTGTTTTTTCTATTAACCAATGTCTCTCTGTAGCTGTTGTTCCTTTCTCATTAGCATTGAGAAAACTAAAGTTATTAGAGCATTGTGCAGTCGATTTCTGGGGGTTTTTGTTACCCCTTTCTGTTTATTTATCATGTCCTTTAGAGTTCTGTTGGATCTTTCTATAACTGCTTGGCCTGTAGGATTATGTGGTATACCTGTAATATGCTTTATATTATAATAGGCAAAAAACTGTTTCATTTTAATAGAGACACATGCTGGAGCATTGTCAGTTTTAATTTGTGCAAGTATACCCATGATGGCCATAACTTCTAGCAAATGAGTGATTACAGAATCAGCTTTTTCAGATCTCAATT
Source organism: Onychomys torridus (assembly GCF_903995425.1). Lineage (NCBI taxonomy): Eukaryota > Metazoa > Chordata > Mammalia > Rodentia > Cricetidae > Onychomys > Onychomys torridus. The sequence continues at coordinate 127,517,960 of NC_050443.1, forward strand.
CAGTTGCCCATTGAAATCCTGAATAAGTATCGATAGTATGGTGTACATATTTCAACTTACCAAATTCTGCAAAGTGAAACACATCCATCTCCCAGATTTCATTCCTCTGAGTACCCTTTGGGTTACATCCTGCTGGTAATGGTGTCTGATTGTAGAAGGAACAAGTAGGACATTTCTTTACAATTTTCTTGGCTTGTTGCCAGGTTATGGAAAAATCCTTTTTTAAACCTTTACTATTGACATGATGTTTCTTATGAAATTCTGAGGCCTCCAGCACATTTCCTATCAATAATATATCAATCTCATCATTACCTTGTGCTAGAGGGCCTGGCAGACGAGTATGGGATCGCATGTGAGTTATATATAAAGGATGACTCCTTTCCCTGATTGTACATTGTAAATGAATAAATAGTGAAGTTAATTCTGAAGCATCAGGGATAAATTCTGCAGTCTCAATATGTAATACCACTCTTTCAGCATACTGAGAGTCAGTAACTATGTTGAGAGGTTCTGAAAAATCCATTAATACCAACAGAATAGCATACAATTCCGATTTTTGAACTGAATTATAAGGACTTTGAACCACTTTACTTAAATTTTCTGATTTGTAACCTGCCTTTCCTTGTTTGTTGGCATCTGTATAAAATGTCCGACTCCAGATATGGGTTTTTCAAGCACAATTCGAGGCAAGATCCAATCAGCTCTCTTTATAAGATCAATTCTATTGCTTTTAGGATATTTGCTGTTAATTTCTCCCAAAAAATTACTGCAAGCTCTTTGCCAAGGTTCACTTTCTGTCCATAATTTTTCAATGTCCTCTTTAGTTAAAGGTACAACAATTTCTGCTGGGTCTATTCCTGCTAATTGATGAAGTCTCAATTTTCCTTTCAAAATTAAGTCAGATTTTTTCCACATAAGTTTTTAATTTTTTATTTTGTTTATTTGGTAAAAATATCCATTCCAATATAATATCTTCTCTCTGCATTAATATTCCTGTAGGAGAATACCTAGAAGGTAAAATAACCAAAATGCAATCCAGCTTTGGATCAATATGATCTACATGTCCTTCACGTACTTGTTTTTCTACCAAGGCCAATTCTTTCTCAGCTTCAGGTGATAATTCTCTTGGACTATTTAAGTCCTTGTCACCTTCTAAGGTTTTGAACAAATTATTCAGTTCATTATTTTTTACCCCAACAATATTTTGTAGATGAGAAATGTCCCCAAATAATCTTTGAAAGTCATTAAGAGTCTGTAGGGGATCTCTCCTAATTTGTACCTTTTGAGGTCTAATTTTTTGTAGCTCTATTTTATATCCTAAATAATTAATAGAATCTCCTCTTTGTATCTTTTCAGGAGCATTTTGTAATCACCAGCCAGGCAATATTTTCTTTACTTCTTCAAACATTCTTTCTAAAGTATCTGCATTTGAGTCAGCTAGTAAAATATCATCCATATAATGATAAATTACAGATTTAGGAAATTTTTTACGTATCACTTCCAAGGGCTGTTGTACAAAATATTGGCACAGGGTTGGACTATTCAACATTCCCTGTGGGAGGACTCTCCATTGAAATCTTCTAACCGGTTGAGAATTATTTTAAGTAGGCACTGTGAAAGCAAATCTTTCTCTGTCTTTTTCTTGTAAGGGTATTGAAAAGAAACAGTCTTTTAAATCGATAACTATGAGAGGCCATCCTTTAGGTAACAGAGTAGGCAAGGAATTCCAGATTGTAGAGAGCCCATTGGCTGAATTAATTTGTTAATTGCTCTAAGGTCTGTTACCATTCTCCATTTACCAGATTTCTTTTTAATAACAAATACAGGAGAATTCCATGGGCTAGTAGATTCTTCAATATGCCGAGCATTTACCTGTTCTTCTACCAGCTCTTCTAAAGCGAGGAGTTTCTCTGTTGTTAAAGGCCATTGATGAACCCATACAGGCTTGTCTGTTAACCATTTTAAAGGTAGAGCTGTTGGTGTCTTTGGAAGATCATCAGTTTTTGTGCCCTGTTCTTGTATAATATGGATGGCTGGGGACCACTCATTAGAATAATACCTTCTAATATTTCTCTCGGAAACATGTGCTAGTTTATGATTTATTTCTGAGGTTGGAGGGATGTTAATCTGAGTATTCCATTGTTGTAACAGGTCTTGACCCCACAGGTTCATGGCTATGTTAGCCACATATTGTTTTAATCTGCCTCTCTGTCCTTCTGGGCCTATACATTCGAGCCATCTTGTACTCTGTTTCACTTGAGATAATGTTCCAATTCCTAACAGTTGAACATTTACCTCCTGAAGAGGCTAAGATGGATGCCAAAATTCTGGTGCAATTATGGTAACATCAGCACCTGTGTCTACCAGACCAGACAACAAAACACCATTTATTTTTATTGTTAATTTTGGTCTTTGTTCATTTATAGAAGTTTGCCAAAAAATTTTCTTTATGGTTTCTCCTGAATTTTCTGTTCTCTCTGTCTCAGTTGTTCCATTACTCTGAGTAGCCTGGTTTATTCCAATAGGAATTTGGTTATGTAACTGCTCTGAGTAGGGGTCTCCTCTACGATTGCAGGAAAGGTCTGTACTAGATTCACTGTAGGGGCCTGCCTGAGGACCCTCTGGGAATTTCCCAAAGACTGAGGCAAAGTGTTACCTTGTCTGTCCCTTGTTGATCTACATTCATTGGTCCAGTGTCTTCCCTTATCACACCTTCTACATACTCCTGAAGGAAGGGGCATTCTGTTGCCATTGTTCCTTGAAGAAACATTGTTTCTAGAAGTGCCCTGTTTATAGTACCTTTTCAAATGTCCTTGCTTTCTACATCCAAAACATCTGACATTCCTCAAACCTCTTGAAATTGTTTCTCCTACCCACATATTATCATGATCACGAGCCTTCACATTAACCGTGCCTCTAATCCAATCTTCCAAGGGTGCAGATCTCGCCTTTTAACGGCATGATTATTCTCTTGCATGCTTCATTTGTGTTCTCAAAAGCCAAAGATTCAATTATTATCTGGATAGCTTCTGAATTTGGGACCATTCTCTTTACTGCTGAAGTCAGTCTTTGTAAGAAATCTGTGAAAGATTCTTCTGGGCCCTGTATAACCTTTGTAAATGACTCAGTTTTCTTCCCTGGTTCCTCAACTCTGTCCCATGCATTCAAGGCTGCCATTTGACATAGAACTAGAGTTTGGTTATCATATAAACATTGTGTTTGTACTGCAGCATATTGGCCTTCTCCAACAAGCTGATCCTGGAATATTTGTATAGCTCTATCCCTACATTGTTTTGCTATGATTTTAGCTTCCTCTTTGAACCACATTTGCCACTGGAGCTACTGTCTGGGTTCCAGAACCGCCTGTGCCAGCTCCTGCCAGTCCTGTGCTATAATCCTATTATAAGTTGACCAGGAGTTTAACATTTTCTTTACATATGGAGAATGCATGCCATAAGATACTATTGCTTCCTTAAACCTTTGTAAGTCTAACATTTCAACTGGAGTCCAAATATTGTGTGTATTCACTTGACCAGGTTGCTGTTATATGGTTACCAGATAAATTAAGGGTGATTGTGTGAAAACAGGCTTTCTTTCTGTTACCTTATAATCCAATCTTGAAACAACTTCACTGTTAGTTTCTTCTGTCTGAATCTGAATTTCTCTATAATTCATTTTAACAGGTTTAACAAGTTTTTCTAAAATTTTTATCCTGGCACTTAAATTGACTGTCTTTTTAAATTGTAAAATAAGGATAAGAAGAATAATAATGTACATAATTCGATCAACATTAATCTTCTCATATAGTTGTTCCATTGTCAGACTGCCTAAAATTTCAAACAAAGCCCAATTTTCTTCCAATGTACACATAAAACCCATTTTTTTTAATGTGGAAAAAAATCTCTTTTAAATAGTTTCCTTTAAAATATCTGATATAAATGACTTACCAATTCTGCATAGAACAGTAGAAATCCAAGGGAATTTCCAAACAGCTACCTAGTGTCCGAGGTGGGAATCCAGAGAGAGAGAGAGAGAGAGAGAGAGAGAGAGAGAGAGAGAGAGAGAGAGAGAGCAAGAAAGCATAGCCACCTTCTGGCTAAAAGCTTGAATCCAACTGCTTCATTGTTCCCGTTTGAGCCAAGTTGAGCCTGGGCTCTGGCTTCCTTAAGCTCCCACGGACCAAGTGCGCTGGTGTTTCAGCCAAAAGCAGCCCATCTGCAGTTGCGTGTAGCTACTGCAATTAGTGGTAGCTCCCACAGGCCTGAGTTGTTGGTAGCACCAGCTTCTTAAGCAAGTAACTCCAGCTGTGGCGGTAACCACTAGTAGCTAAGGCAGGTTGGGCCTGAGTCCTAAGCTGAGTGAGGTAGGCCCGGGTTAGGCCGGGGCTGGAGCTAGGGAGCTGGGCCCGCCCAGGCGGGAAGCCGGACCCACTGCCAAGGCAAGCGGTTTTTTAATGAATTCTTGCCACGTTGGGCGCCAAATGTAGATGTAACTGGCTTGTTAAATAAGAAACACAGAACCAATTGCAGAGTTAAAAACCACGAGGTCAGAGCAAGAGCGGAAAACCTTACCCTTCACTGCTTCTGCTGTTCTGCCTCTCTGCAAGAGGCCTACTTCTGTGCGTCCTGTCTATTTAAAGACTTTCTGTTCTGTTTTCTCATTGGTTGTAAACTCAGCCACATGACCTTCTTGTCACTGCCTGTCTGTACAGACCTCCAGGTCTTCTATGGTTGGTATTGAGATTAAAGGCGTGTGTCTGCCATGCTGGCTGTGTCCTTGAACACACAGAGATCCACCTAGCTCTGCCTCCCAAGTGCTGGAATTAAAGGCGTGCCCCACTACTGCTCGGCTTCTGCTCTGGCTTGCTCTGACCTCAAGGCAACTTTATTGACATACAAATAAAATCACATTTCAATACAAATAAAATATCACTATAGGTTACAGGGTCTGGCGGGGGATGGTGGTAGTCCGACCTGTCTGCACGAGGTCTGCCTGCTGGTATGAAACTGGGACTGCAATGACTGGTGGTGTGGGGACTCAGAGAGGTGCCCCTGGGTCCAAAGCCTAGTGCCTGAGGTGTTTGGGTGTGAGGACAAAGACTCACCTCTTTGTTGAATCAGCCTTGGCAGCCTCTTAAAACTGCTGATTTTAGTCTGGATTCAGATAGATATAGTTCTTCCCTTGCCTCTCAAAAACAAAAACAAAAACAATATTAATTCAGGGACTGTCCAATGCCATCTTTTCTGCTAGAATTTAAAATAGATTTGTTAGTGTGTAATCAGGTATTAAGCATTTGGAGTCTTCTGAAATTACATTGGAAAACCAAGTGTGTCTCATGAAGCTTGGGAGGAATTGGGAAATGAATTTCTTTTACCTACCCTATTCTAGCTTTCCTAGGTTGAAAAGCTAGGGTTTTCATAGACTCTCCTATGTACTCATTAAAGTGGACAGTATTTGAGATTAGACCGATTATCATATTCCCCAGCCCATGCTTCAGGGTCATTTTCAGGCAATGGAGGTTACTTATATGAAGGAGGCTCTAATAAAGAAACTGAGGGAGTTGTCACCAACATAATTATCAGTAATGCACTATTTATACTTTTGATTTTGCCTGACTGGGAAAAATCATCTTTATGCATCCTTCATCAGTTTTTTTTTTTTTTTTGGTTTTTTGTTTTGTTTTGTTTTGTTTCCAGACAGGGTTTCTCTGTGTAGTTTTGGTGCCTATCCTGGATCTCGCTCTGTAGACCAGGCTGGCCTCAAACTCACAGAGATTTTGCTCTGCCTCCTGAGTGCTGGGATTAAAGGCATGTGCCACTACCATCCGGCTCATTTCCCAGTTTTAAGCTTTGATCATCAAGTTTATATTCAGTCAAGAAATTAGCCATTTCTTCCTCATGATTAATAATCCTTTTGTCTTCCTTAAGCATTTTAGTAACAGTCTGAATCAATGCCCAGGCGGCCTAAAATGAAAGAGTGTCTTTTCCTCTTGCTTATATGCCTTTTCAACACTCTTTCAGACTCTCTACCATACTTTTCATTAAAATATCCATAGTTTCTTTATCTAGAAACCAGGGGTTATAATAATAAACAATTTGCAAGCACTCTGATAGTTGTGATTGTAATACGTGTGCTTCTCTTTACTTTAAGAAATGGTGCACAAGACTGACATGAGGCAAAGCTTCCCTGGTTTCTTCCCCACTATTCTCACTCACCTCCTTCTGTGAGGGTCTCCACTCTCTTATCTCCTAGCCCACTCCTGGTCCCTGATTGGTGATTCCAGATGTTTACCATCTGGAGGTGGTAAGACCTGGGGGAATGGAGTTGATAAATGGGGCAGACTAAAGTCTCATGTAGTAGCCAACTTTATTCAGAGTACCAATTTATACTCTGTGGGTTAAGACTGTTCAAATGAATAAAGAGTATGATCTCAAGAGGAAGCCACATGTATCAGATGAGCCACACATGACAGACAAGCTTCACTGGGCAAAACCACGTTTTTTCCTTAGAGGCACAGAAACAAGTAACAATAGCCAATTGCATTGGATAATCTGATATACCTAGCTCCTATTCACCTTAGAAGGACACAACAACACATTCCAAGAACAATTCTGTATTTTTGAAGAAACTGAGATCACAAGAAACTTGTCTTGGTTTCTTGGAGTTTTCTCATAAGCACTCAGAATCTGACATGAATCCATTCTTGGACTGTGCTCCCACAACATGGTAAAGAGGGTTTAAGGTAGATCTTGTGTGCAGAGATTTGATAGGAGGTGTATATAGGACCAACATTTAGAAACACAAATGTGTCTCAGTATTATTAAGAAAAGAAAGTTAAATTGTGATGTAATTTTTGTTCAGTGAAAAGTTCCTCTAAATACTCTGATAAGTCTTTAAGAATTAGAGAATGAATTTCCTATCTTTTTCTATTTGCCATTCATATAGACACATATTAACTAACAACCCCTGTTCCCTAGAGAAGAAGCCAATGAGACTCTGGCCCACATGGTGTGGAGACTCTGGTGGCAAGCAGTTGGGGCCTGAGCCAGGGGCCTGTAGGGCCACAGGTGGCTTTTTTGTCTGGCCATGTGCAGCTTGAGCCTGAGAGCCATGCAAGCAGCTTTTAAATAAATTCATGTCACAAATGTCAGGGGGTAGATGTAAGATGAATTGCTAAATGGTCTTATCAATAAAAAACCCAGAGCCAGATATTAGGGTCAAAACTGAGAGATCAAAGGAATAGGACAAGACATAGCTAACCTCACCTTACTGATTCCTCAGTTTCCAAAGAAACCTACTTCCTGTGTACCTATACCTATATGCCTCTCTGTTCTGCCATCTCACTTCCTGTCTCTACCCAGATACATCACTTCCTGTCTGTTTGTACAGTCCTCCAGACCTCTATGGTTAGTGCTGTGATTAAAGGTATGTGTCGACATGCTTGGCTATATTCCCAGTGTGGTCTTGAACTCACAGAGATCCAGATGGATCTTTGCCTCCCAAATGCTAAGATTAAAGGCATGTGCTACCATATTCTGACTTTTTGTTTACTACAGTGGCTGGCTTTTTCCTCTGATCCTCAGATAAGCTTTATTGGGTACACAGATAAAATATGACCACAAGAATAGTACATTTTCTCTTGATGATCATTCAATCTCCTCTTTATAAAGTAAAATAGGATTAAAAGAGTGTTTTTGCACATGTACTGTTTAGTTAATGACACTTTCTGGATGAAATAAATGTATGTTATTTTGGGGGGGGTCATATTTACTATTTAGTAGAAGGTTATTGTCCTAGTAAGGCTTACTACCTCCGTGATGAAACAGCAGGACCAAAAGTAACTTGAGGAGGAAATCTTTCATTTCACTCACAGTTCCATGTAACAGTTCATCCTCAAAAGTGGCAGGAACAAGAACGTAAGCAGGGCAGGAAGGAACCTGCAGTTATCATCTGATGCAGAGGCCATGGAGATATACTGCTAATTGGCTTGCTCACCCATGGCTATTCTAAACTGCTTTCTTTTAGAACACCAGCCTAAGGATGGTTCCACCCACTATAGGATGGTCCCCCCCCCCACCAAACACTAATTAAAAAATATTTTAGGAGGAGGGATGAGAGGGGGATTTGTGGTTGGTATGTAAAATGAATTTAAAAAAAAAGAAAAAAAATATTTTATAGGCTTGCTTACAGTCAGATCTTATGGAGGCATTTTCTCAGTTGAGGCTCTCTATTCTCTGGTGACCCTAGATTGGGTCAAGTTGATGTAAAATTAGCCAGTGCAGTTATGCACCATCTCCTACAAAGACAGCCTATGCTGGCCAATAATGATATATCAGCATCGAGTTTTAAATTTCATTCACAGTAGAGTACTTCAAGTAAGTTGTAGTCCCAAGAGTTCAAATTTTAAGTGGATTTGAAATGTACTAAATTAAATAATTCTTTAAATTTTTGACTACCAATTGCATGTTTTTCATCTTCTACTTGAACCCATTTAAATTTTAGTAATAGATTTCTTTCTTTGTCACAATATATTCTAACTCTGTGTCCACTCTTACTTCCCTACCCTACTGCCAAACTTTCTTATTCTTTAAAAATCTCTTTTCCATTTCCACTATAGTTTTGTTTTGCTTTTTATCCCACAAAGTATAGTTAGTGCCTTCTCTGTGTTCCAGGGTATTAGATTCCTGATGTTTTAGTCTTAAAGAAATTACTGGAAATCTTATTTATTTTTTTCTTAATTAATGACTATTAAGAAGTTAGCAACTTAGCTATACCCCAACCTGTCCACTATGAAGCTCTACTTTACCACAGGATAATGCAATGAATGAAACCGGCATGGGCTGAAAAATTTTAAAAATTATATATATATATATATAATTTGGATGAAACACACACACACACACACACACACACACACACACACACACACACACACGTTTGAAAAAAAGTGGCCCCAATAGTTTTATAGGGAGTGGCACTATTTGTAACGATTAAGAAGTGTAGCCTTTCTGTAGGGCTAGGGGCGGAGGGGGGAGGACAGGGGAACCCATGGCTGATGTGTAAAATTAAAACACAAATATAATAAATAAAAAAAGGAGAAGAAAAAAAAGAAGTGTAGCCTTGTTATAGTAGGTGTGGCCTTACTGGAGGAAATATTTCACTGGGGGTAGGCTTTGATGCTTCAGAATCCCTAGCTGGGTGCAGAGGCTTTTTGCTCTTCCTGCTGCCTGTGGATCTGGATGTAAAACTCTCAGATACTATGTGTCCCTTGGTGCTACCATGTAACCTACTATGAGCATAATTAATCAAACCTCTGAAACTGTAGGCAAGCCCCAATTAAATGCTTTCTTTTTATAAGTGTTGCCATAGTCACATTGTCTCTTCCTAGCAATAGAATACTAAGACTAGATGCACAGACACAGACACAGACACAGACAGACAGACAGACAGAGAGACAGACACACACACACACTTTCCCCATTTTTTGTATTTTATTTGTACATTTTCTTTTCAATGCAGCAAAAGAAAACATACTTATGGACTGTTAATAATATTTGGATAAAATTTAAATATTTTTCCAACTAGGTCATAGACATTTTTATTTTCCCCATAAACTATGTAAAACACACTATGGGCAAAAACTATGTGAAAAGAGAATTGTTATTTTCTCCATAAACTATGGAAGGAAACTGTTTCTCTGTCTCTGTTTTTCTTAGATTAAAAGTCAGAAATCTGCTATCTCATAGTTCTCTGGGGGAGAAATCAGGAATCAAGATGCTGCCTTGATTGGCTCTTAATGAAAGCATTCCTTTCCAGGCCTCCTTCCTTGATTGTCCATGGTGTCCTTTACCTTTGTCCTCACAGAGTCCTCCTTTGTGATGCATCTTCTAAATTATCTCACATGATGCCATTCTGATGGATTAAATCTTACAGTAATGATTTCATTTTGACCAAATTATAGACTTAAATCTCTAATTTATAAATAAAGTCTCATTTTTATTTTTATTATTACAAATAAAGTAATAGGAGTAAGACTTTAACATGTAAATGTCATTAATGAGGCAGAATCTATCATTTAATACATAGTAACTGAAATTTGTGCATATATGATTTGCACAAAAAGAATAGTTTGTTTTTATCAAAATTTGCCCTAATAGACAATAGCTAAAATTTGAAATTTAGACATAACTTAAAAATTTTTAGTAGAAGAACTTTCCATTAGTTTGTCTTTTAATATAATAATTCTTCTTTCAAATATGAATGTTTTGTTTTGATCAAATCCATCTGTTACTCTCCCCTAACTCTTCTTGGGCCCTTCCTCTCATACCTCTCCCAACTTCATGTCTTCCATTTATTTATTTATTTATTTATTTATTTATTTATTTATTTATTTATTCATTCATTCATTCATTCATTCATTCATTCATTTATTTATTTATTCTTGGTGACAAAGGCAGGCTATTATTTCTTTTTTTTACATTTCTTTTTTAACTTTTTACTTAAACTTTTCTTATATATTTTCTATTAAAAGATTTTCTATTTTACATATCATCCATGGATTCCCTTGTACTCTCCCCACTCCAAACCCACACCCCATTCCTACCTCCTCCAAGGCAAGGTCTCCCCTGGGGAGTCAGCAGAGCCTGGCACATTCAGTTGAGGCAGGTCTAATCCCCTCCTCCCTGCACTAAGGCTGAGTAAAGTGTCTCAGCATAGGCACTAGGTTCCAAAAAGCCAGCTCATGCACTAAGGACAGGTCCTGGTCTCATTGCATGGGGCCTCCCTAAACAGTCCAGGCTAATCAACTGTCTCACTTATCTAGAGGGCCTAGTCCAGTTCCATGGGGACTCCTCAGCTATTGGGTCACAGTTCATATGTTTCCACTAGTTTGGCTAGTTGTCTCTGCCTGGGGCTTGGCTGTGGATCTCTGCATCTGCTTCCATCAGTCACTGGATGAGGATTCTATCATGACATCAGCCATCCAATCACTAGAATAGGTCAGCTCAGGCAACCTCTCGACCATTGCCAGTAGACTATAGTGGAGGTATCTTTGTGGATTCCTGGGGGCCACTCTAGCACTCTGCTTCTTCCTGTTCCCATGGTGTCTTAATTAATCATGGTATCTCTTTACTTGTTCTCCCACTCTGTTCTTGATCCAGCTAGGACCTCCCACTACCCTAAGCTCTCTTTTCCCCAACCCTTGCCCTCCATTACCCTCCCTCACCCCCAGTTTGCACTCATCCATTTTTCCATCACTGGGTGCTCCCTGTGTCTTTACTAGCTATCTCCCATGGAGCTGTGAGTTGCAGTCTGGTTATTCTTTGCTTTATATCTAGTATCCACTTATTAGTGAGTCTATACCATGTTTGTCTTTCTGAGTCTGGGTTACCTCACTCAGGATGATATTTTCTAGTTCTATCCATTTGCCTGCAAACCTCATGATATCATTGTTTTTTCTCTGCTGAGTAGTACTCCATTGTGTACATGTTCCAAATTTTCTTTATCCATTCAATTTATCAATTTATCAAATGAATTTACCCATTCAATTGAGGGATGTCTTGGTTGTTTCCAGGTTCTGGCTATTACAAACAATGCTGCTATGAACATAGATGAGCATTTGTCCTTGTGGTATGATTGAGCATTCCTTGGGTATAAGCTTAAGAGTGGTGTAGCTGGGGCTTAAGGAAGATTGATTCGCAATTTTCTGAGAAGCACCATATTGATTTCCAAAGTGGCTGTAGAAGTTTGCATTCCCACTAACACTAACAGCTCCACATCCTCTCCAACATAAGCTGTTTTCAGTGTTTTTGATCTTAGCCATTCTGACAGGTGGAAGATGGTATCTCAGAGTTGTTTTGATTTGCATTTTCCTGATGAGTAAGGATGTTGAGCACTTCCTTAAATGTCTTTCAGCCATTTGAGCTTCTTCTGTTGAGAATTCTCTGTTTAGCTCTATCGACCATTTTTTTAAATTGGACTGTTAGGTATTTTGATATCTAGTTTCTTGAGTTCTTTATATATTCTGAATATCAGCCTTCTGTCAGATGTGGGGTTGGTGAAGATCTTTTCCCATTCTGTAGGCTGTCATTTTGTCTTATTGACAGTGACCTTTGCCCTATAAAAGCTTCTCAGTTTCATGAGGTCCCATTTATTAATTGTTGCTCTCAGTGTCTATGCTACTGGTGTTATATTTAGAAAGTGATCTCCAGTGCCAATGCATTCAAGACTACTTCCTGCTTTTTCTTCTATCAGGTTCAGAATAACTGGATTTATGTTGAGGTCTTTAATCCACTTGGACTTAAGTTTTGTGCATGGTGACAGATATGGATCTATTTGCAATCTTCTACATGTTGACATCCAGTTATGCCAGTACCATTTGTTGAAGAGGCTTTCTTTTTTCCATGGTACAGTTTTGGCTTCTTTATCAAAAATTATATGTTCATAGGTGTGTGGCTCTTAATATCAGGGTCTTCAATTTGATTCCATTGGTCCATATGTCGGTTTTTATGCCAGTACCAAGCTGTTTTTTTATTAGTTCTATAGTAGAACTTGAAGTCAGGGATCGTGATGCCTCCAGAGGTTGTTTTATTATACAGGATTCTTTTAGCTATCCTGGGTTTTTGGTTTTACGATTGAAGTTGAGTATTGTTCTTTCCAAGTCTGTGAAAAATTGTGTTGGGATTTCGATCAGGATTGCATTGAATCTGTAGATTGCTTTTTGTAAGATTGCCATTTTTACTATGTTAATCCTGCTTATCTATGAGCATGGGAGATCTTTCCATTTTCTGACATCTTCAACTTCTTTTTTCAGGGACTTAAAGTTCTTGTCATATAGGTCCTTTGCTTGCTTAGTTAAAGTTACACTAATGTATTTTGTATTATTTGTGGCTATTGTAAAGGGTGATTTTTCTCTGATTTCTTTCTCATCCCATTTGTCATTTGTATATAGGAGAGCTACTGATTTTTTTTAGTTAATCTTATATCCTGCCACATTCCTGAAGGTGTTTTTCAGCTTCCTTGGTGAAATTGTTGTGGTCACTTATGTATACTATCATGTCATCTACAAATAGTGAAAGTTTGACTTCTTCCTTTCCAATTTGTATCCCCTTGATCTCTTTTTCTTGTCTTATTTCTCTAGCTAGAACTTCAAGTTCTGTGTTGAATAAGTATTTGGAGAGTGGACAGCCTTGTCTTGTTCCTGATTTTAGTGGAATCACTCTGAGTTTCTCTCCATTTGCTTTGATGTTGGCTGTTGGCTTGCTGTAAATTGCCTTTATTATGTTGAGATATGTTCCCTGTATTCCTGATCTCTCCAGGACCTTTATCATGAAGGGGTGTTGGATTTTGTCTTTTCAGTATCTAATGAGATGATCATGTGTTTTTGTTCTTTCAGTTTATTTATCTGATGTATTACATTAACAGACTTTCATATGTTGAACCACCCTTGCATCTCTGGGATGAAGCCTACTTGATCAAGGTGGATAATTGTTTTGATGTGGTCTTGGAATCTGTTTGCTAGTATTTTATTGAGTATTTTTCATCAATATTCATGCAGGATATTGGCCTGTAATTCTCTTTCTTTGTTGCACCTTTGTTTGGCTTGGGAACCAGAGTAACTATAGCCTCATAGCAGGAGTTTGGTAACATTCCTTCTGTTTCTATTTTGTGGAACAATTTAAAGAGTATTCTTTGAGGATCTGGTAGAATTCTGCATTGAAATCATCTGGTCATGGGCTTTTTTTGTTTGGGAGACTTTTAATGACTGTTTCTATTTCCTTAGATTTTATTCATCTATTTAAATAGTTTATGTGGTCTTTATTTAAGGTAAGTATGTGGTACCTATCCAGAAAATTGTCCATTTTTCTTAGCTCTTTTTTTTTTTTGTTCATTTTATTTTTTGAGAAAGGGTTTTCTGTGTAGTTTTGTTTCCTGTCTTGGATCTTGCTCTGTAGACCAGGCTGGCCTCGATCTCACAGACATCCATCTGTCTTTATCTCTCAGAATGCTGTGATTAAAGGTGTGTACCACTGCCACCCATCCATTACTCTTAGATTTTCTAAATTTATGGAGTATAGGTTTTTGAAGTATGACCTGATGATTCTCTGGATTTCCTCATTGTCGGTTGTTACATCTCTCTTTTCTTTTCTGATTTTGCTAATTTGGATTCTCTTTCTGCCTTTTGGTTAGTTTGGATAAGGGCTTGTCTATCTTGTTGATTTTCTCAAAGAACCAATTCTTTGTTTTGTTGATTCTTTGTATTGTTCCCTTTGTTTCTACTTTATTGATGTAAGCTCTCAATTTGATTATTTCCTAGTATCTATTCTCCCTGGGTGAGTTTGCTTCTTTTTGTTCTAGAGCTTTCAGATGTGCTCTTAAGTCGCTAGCCTGAGATATCTCCATCTTCTTTATGTGAGTATTTAGTGCTATGAATTTTCCTCTTAGCACTGCTTTCATAGTGTCCCATATGTTTGGGTATGTAGTATATTCATTTTCATTGATCTCAAGGAAATTTTAATTTCTTTCTTTATTTCTTCCTTACCCATTAGCGATTCAGTTGAGCATATTCAGTTTCCATGAGATTATAGGCTTTCTGCTATTTTTGTTGTTGAAATCTAACTTTAAACCATGGTGGTCTGATAGAATACAGGAGGTTATTCTAATTCTTTTGTATCTGTTGAGATTTGCTTTGTGACTGAGGACATCAATTTTAGAGAATGTTCATTGAGGTGCTGAGAACAAGGTATATTCTTTTTATGTTCTGTTGATATCTATTAAGTCCATTTGAGACATAACTTCAGTTATGCCCCTTATTTCTCTGTTAAGTTTTGATTTGGCAGATCTGTCCAGTAGTGAGAGTGGGGTGTCTCCCGCTATTAATGTGTGGAGTTTTATGTATGATTTAAGCTTTAGTAATGTTTCTTTTATATATGTGGGTGCCCTTGTGTTTGGGGCATAAATGCTCAGAATTGAAACTTCATCTTGGTAGATCTTTTCTGTTATGATTATGCAGTGTCCTTCTTGATCTCTTTTCATTGATGTTAGTTTGAAGTCTATTTTACTGGATATTAGGATGGCTACTCCAGCTTTCTTCTTAAGACTATTTGATTGGAAAGACTGTTCTCAGCCTGTTATTCTGAGGTAGTGTCTAACTTTAAAATTGAGGTGTGTTTCTTGTATGCAGCAGAAATATGGGTCCTGCTTTCATATCCATTCTGTTAGCCTGTGTCTTTTTATAGGTGAATTAAGTCCATTGATATTAAGGGATATTAATGACCAGTGATTATTAGTTCCTGTTATCTTTTGGTGGTAATGTGTGTGTATTTCTCTTTTTTGGGATTTACTGCTGTGGGGTTATCTATTGCCTGTGTTTTCATGGGTGTATCTGCCTTCCTTAGGTTGGAATTTTCCTTCTAGTGCTTTCTGTAGGGCTGGATTTGTGGATTGCTATTGTTTAAATCTGGTTTTGTCTTGGAATGTCTTGTTCAGTCCGTCTATGGACAAATATACCTTTGCTGGGTATATTAGTCTAGGCTGGCATCTATGGTCTCTTAGTTTCTGCATTACATCTGTCCAAGTCCTTCTGGCTTTCAAAGTCTCTATTGAGAAATAGGGTGTTATACTGATGCATTGCCTTCATAAGTCACTTGGCCTTATTTTTTTGCTGCTCTTAATAGTCTTTCTTTATTCTGTACGTTTAGTTGTTTAATTATTATGTGGCAAGGGGACTTTTTTTGGGGTGTCTAGTCTGTTTGGTGTTCTACAGGCTTCTTGTTTCTTCATAGGTATTTTCTTCTTTAAGTTGGGGAAGTTTTTTCCATGATTTTGTTGAATGTATTTTCTATGCCTTTGAGTTGGTATTCTACTTTTTCTATCCCTATTATTCTTAGGTTTGGTCTTTTCATACTGTCCCAGATTTCCTGGATGTTTTGTATTATGACTTTTTTGGCTTTGGTATTTTCTTTGACTGACGAATCTATTTCCTGTATTGTATCCTCTACATCAGAGATTCTCACTTCTATCTCTTGTATTCTCTTGGTTATGCTTGCATCTGTGTTTCCTATTCATTTACTCAGATTTTCTATTTCCAGCATTCCTTCTGTTTGTGTCTTCTTCATTGTTTCTACTTCCCTTTTCAGGTCTTGTACTGTTTCCCTCACATGTTTAATTGCTTTTTCATGGTTTTCTTTAAGGGATTTATTGATTCCCTCCAATTTTTTGTCGTTTCCTCTATTTCTTTATTGATTTCTTCCAATTTTTTGTTTGTCTTTTTTTCATTTTTTCTTGAAAGAGCTCTAGCATCTTCATGATGCTATTCTTTTTTCCCATTTCATTTCTTTTTTTTCATTTTCATTTTATTTTATAATTTAATTTAATTTTACATATCAGCCATGGGTTCCCCTGTCCTTCCCCCTCCTGCCCCCACCTTCTTCCTAGCCCATCCCCCTTCCCATCTCCTCCAGGGCAAAGACTCCCCTGAGGATTCAGCTCAACCTGGTAGATTCAGTCCAGGCAGGTCCAGTCTGTGTGGAAACTTTGACTTACGCAGGGATACTATAATGCTATTCTTAAGGTTGCTTTCTTCTGTTCTTCTACATTGTGATGTTCAGATCTTGCTGTTGGAAGAGGGCTAGGTTCTTATGATGCCATATTGCTCTTTATATTGTTGTATCTATTTTTGCCTTGATGTCTGCCCATCTCATCTCCTTCTCTAATAGGTATAAAGGGTGCCTGTGTCTGAGCGAGTTTCTATTGGTCCACTTTGAGCTTGTTGTGTCTGTGTCTCAGGGGCCCCCTCTGATTCCAATCTTAGCTCTTGGTCTAATTTGAGCAGGCAGATTCTGTGTCTCAGGGAGCTGCTCTTGGGTCTACCCAAGCTAGTTGATTCTGTTACTTACAGAGCCACTCTTGGTCTTATCAGGAATCTTGGTCTAGTCAGAGCTAACAGATTCTGTGTCTCAGGAAGCCTCTTTTGATCCAATGAGAGGTGGCAGATTCTGCATCTCAGAAAGCCACTCATGGTCTAGTGAGCACTGGAGGATTCCCTGTCTCAGGAGGTTATTCTTGGTCCAGTGAGAGCTCTTTGTTCAATGAGACCTGGCAGTTTGGTCTCCATGCCTTAAGAAGTGGTGGGGTCTCAGGCAGAAAGGCATAGGGGCAGGGCATGTAGACTGCAGGGTCTGGTGGGGGTCTTGGTGAAGGCGGCCTTGACACAGCAGCCCTGCCTGCTGGCAGGCAACTGGGACATAGTCGGCTGGAGGTTCTTATTTTATTTTTATTATTGTGCAGTTTAATTTCAAATATCTTTCACTCCTGCTCCATAGTGTTTTCACCAGTGAAGGAGTGGATAAGATTTGGGTCTGAATCAACTCTCCTATTTTACCTTCATTCTAGCATTCTCAGTGTTCTCACATGTGCTAAGGCAGACGTTCAGGTGCAGGTGAATGATACACTTCTTTATCCATGTCCATCTCTGTTAAGATCAGAGATTCTTAGTGGTTTTTTTTCAATCCTGACAATTTCATCCCACTTTGCTATTGGGGTTCTATGCACTGACAGTAATGTCTGGAGCCCTCTCCACCCAAGAAAGACACCTTTAATTTCCTGCAAGAATCTTTTACTTTTGTCCTGGGGCTGGTACCAATATTTTGAAGGAGGGAAAGGGAATTTGTTACTGTAGTTGAGGGTCCAGTTTTGCAGTGCCTTTGCTAAATTACTGGCTGTGAACAGTCTCAATTGTTAAAGAAATTTTTAAATAACATCTAAAGAGATCTGGAGATCACAGTTGGGTTAATCATTTATGAGCAGAAGCCTGAAAAACTAGCTGTGAACAAAGGTCCTCAGTCCTGGAAGAGACCCAAGGTCTCAACTCCAATAAGCAAATGTGCAATGAGTTTTCAGATCTTCTTTTGTAGATGTATTCAGAACCTCCTGAGTAGAATCAGTGTTTTTCACATGTACATGTGTGTCAGGCTATCTACTGTAGTATGGGGAAACATATGTGGGTAACCCCCCAAAGAGACCTGACTTTCTCTTCACACTCATTCACTTCCTGGAGCCAAGGGCCATGGAAATATACAGCAGGTGACAACCAGTGTTTGGCAAGTTGACCCACCAGACGTTTCCCTGATGCAGAGCCCCACTTGGAAAAGCTGTAGGGTTACTGGCTGTGGAAACCAGCTCTTTTCAATCTGTAACTTTCTTGGGTGTCACTACTTTGCCTCCCTAATAAGAACAGCTGTGGGATTCCTTCCACAGCCCTTTGGTAGTGTGTTTTACATCTTTGGGCATCCATATTGAAGTGGACCGTCAGGTCATGATTTCTGTTTAGGTTGTATAATTTTGATGTATAGAAACAATACTAGGTTGTTTTACATTACTCAGACTGACATAGGATTCTTAGTCACAAATACAGCCTTTTACACAGACAGCTGACTTTAGACTTCAGAACAGATCCAAAGCAGGCAGTTTGCCCCTAGAGACAAATACACAGGGCCATTTTTGCCAAATGTTGTTTTGCTAATTCAAGGTCTGATGTTGAAGCAACTTTAACATAACTTTCTAAGTAACTGACATTTTTGCACACAGTCCCAGCCTCAGTTGATGCTACAGGCTCAAGGTTCAGCCAACCCTTTTACTTACTTCCTGGGATCCCTCACCAACTTAGAGCTCCATCCATGGGTCAATATGACATTACTATCCTAAGAATAACTACATGACTTATCTTGTGCATTGAGAATGTGCAAGGCTCTGAAACTTATAATTGTCCAGAGTTTGGTTGTGAGGGAGCCCCTTGGCAGGGTGGAGAGAGATGGCTGTATAGAGCTGTGTGAGAGCTGCTACAGAATGTGAATGAGGGGTGGTGTGTGTGTGTGTGTGTGTGTGTGTGTGTGTGTGTGTGTGTGCTGAGTTAGCATCAGAGATATATGAGGGAGTTAGTAAAAATGTGTTTAAACAATGAGTTAATATTGTAAAAGCAAGATGTGTGAATGAATGTGTGTGAGAGAGAGCTGTATGTAGAGGAGCTATGCCTAGCAACTGTGTAAATTGCTATATGTTGTGAGAGCTATGTAAATGAGATATTTAGGTGTGACTGTGTGGAGATTTGTAACAGTGTGGAGCCAAGAAGCTGAAGCTGTATAGGAAAGATATGTACACAAGAAATGTATGTAAAAGAATATATGTAGCCATGTAAATACACACACACACACACACACACACACACACACACACACACACACACACACGTAGCTGTATTCAACAGTGTGGAGATATGTAGCTGTGTGGAGACAGAAAGAATGAGAGCCCATTCTTAAGATGAAGTAAAAGAGAAAGTTATCATCAGAAAGCATGTGTGTTTTCTTATTTCACCAGTCATAGATAGATTAAAACATACTCCTAAATACCCTCAGATAAAAAAGTTTCCCATCCCTTACTACTCTGAGGCATTCCTTTTATTACACTGAGCTGATCTTAGGAGATGGTCTGCTATGGTCCATGTTATTATTCCATTAGCTTGTATTTAAACATTACACTTTTTCTTTCATATGTAAATGTTTTGTTTTGATCAAATCCACCTCTTAATCCTTCCTCCAACTCTTCTTGAGTCCCTCCACTCATCACTCTCCCAACTATAGGCCTATTTTGCTGTGGGCTGCAGGAATATATCATAAGAACTCAGCTGGTTATGGCAAAGTCACTACCTGAAGGGATCAAGGAATTCCACCAGAAGCTTTTGGTGTTACTTGGATTGTTATATATCAGCTGTATTCTGTTATGAAAATCATGTGTGCCTTCGTACTTTTTCCCAATTGACTTTTCCCTAAGAAGGGCTAACAGTGTGGACTGATCACTCTCAGGACATACACATTCCAGGTATTTGGAGAACAGCCCCGGGAAACGCTTTCTCTGGAATCAGATATCTCCCTTAGCCACTCTCAAGGACTAACAATAATAACTAGTCTCCTGGTTTAAGGTAAATTCCACAAGGAGACACTACCTAAGTCAGGTGGATGTTAAGTAATAGGTTTATACAATTTAGCTTGGACCCTCCTTTCTTACAGCCTTACTAACTTTATAGAACCTTAACTAAACACTTCTAGGAATATTTAGATAATTTTCTGTGCTAACAGCTATGCTCAGCCAGAACCCCAGTTCAAGCCTCCCTGTAATTATCATCATTGGCGGCATCTGGCCAGGTCCATCCCTAGATGGAGGAAAGTACCTTATCAGAGATACCTCTGTACTCTCTAAGAACAGACTTAAGCATCCAGTCTACCTGTTTGAGAAGGCCTGAGGGATGTGTCAATTAAGCTTAACTTCCTCATTCCCAAATCTTACCTCCATTTCCAGATCTCCCTTTAACTATCACCAGAGGCATCTAGCTGTACACAGATTGCCTAGCGACTGAGTACACTTTCTCCCACCCTGCAGAAAAACAGCAGATAGCTCAGACAGATAGGAACCACAGGAAAAAAGAAGGCAGTTTTATTTTCTCCCACTGACCTAGCAACTTATAGATTCTCAACATTTTCTACTAATCACGTTTAAGACTGTAGTTGAACACATAAGATCCCTCTTCTTAGATATTACCCGAATTTAGCCTTTAGTTAATTCATTCCCCATTGGTCACTTCCCTTTGGGGTTGCAAATGATAATTAACGGTTATTGCCCCTCTATGTGATTCTTATCACCCCTCCATTTGACCTTGGAAGCCTGGCTTTGCACTGCTAAGGGATTACTGCTTGGAAGTGTATATATACCAGGACTTCTAGGGCACTGGAGGACAGAGAAGAGAAAAGAGAATGGAAGAACTAGAATGGGTAAGAACTTGAGAGGAACAAACTGAGACGGGGAAGCACTAGATGTGATGGAAGCTGAGTAAGAACAAGATGAAGAAGAGAGAAGGAGAAGGGAGAGGAGCTGATATGGGAAAGAACTAGATGGATGAGAACCTAGAAGGGGCAGAACTAGATGAAGGAATTAAGATAGATCCTGGAGGGGACAACAGATAAGTATAAAGAGTTATTGGGTAAGAAAGGAGCTATATATGAGAGCAGAATATAAGCTTGTAACTGACACAGAATAATAAAGTTTATAGATCAAGGAATTTCATGTACATAGATTCATTTCTTTTCATTAAAGATCAATTACTAGCTGTTGGAGATTTTTCCCCAACCCCAGGAGGGGAATATCAAGGGGATGGACCCCTGTAGTCCCCAATACTTTCTTTTATTCTGTTTTTTATTATTGTACAGTTTAATTTCAAATATCTTTCACTCCTGCTCCATAGTGTTTTCACCAGTGAAGGAGTGGATAAGATTTGGGTCTGAATCAACTCTCCTATTTTACCTTCATTCTAGCATTCTCAGTGTTCTCACATGTGCTAAGGCAGACGTTCAGGTGCAGGTGAATGATACACTTCTTTATCCATGTCCATCTCTGTTAAGATCAGAGATTCTTAGTGGTTTTTTTTCAATCCTGACAATTTCATCCCACTTTGCTATTGGGTTTCTCTGCACTGACAGTAATGTCTGGAGCCCTCTCCACCCAAGAAAGACACCTTTAATTTCCTGCAAGAATCTTTTACTTTTGTCCTGGGGCTGGTACCAATATTTTGAAGGAGGGAAAGGGAATTTGTTACTGTAGTTGAGGGTCCAGTTTTGCAGTGCCTTTGCTAAATTACTGGCTGTGAACAGTCTCAATTGTCAAAGAAATTTTTTAATAACATCTAAAGAGATCTGGAGATCACAGTTGGGTTAATCATTTATGAGCAGAAGCCTGAAAAACTAGCTGTGAACAAAGGTCCTCAGTCCTGGAAGAGACCCAAGGTCTCAACTCCAATAAGCAAATGTGCAATGAGTTTTCAGATCTTCTTTTGTAGATGTATTCAGAACCTCCTGAGTAGAATCAGTGTTTTTCACATGTACATGTGTGTCAGGCTATCTACTGTAGTACGGGGAAACATATGTGGGTAACCCCCCAAAGAGACCTGACTTTCTCTTCACACTCATTCACTTCCTGGAGCCATGGGCCATGGAAATATACAGCAGGTGACAACCAGTGTTTGGCAAGTTGACCCACCAGACGTTTCCCTGATGCAGAGCCCCACTTGGAAAAGCTGTAGGGTTACTGGCTGTGGAAACCAGCTCTTTTCAATCTGTAACTTTCTTGGGTGTCACTACTTTGCCTCCCTAATAAGAACAGCTGTGGGATTCCTTCCACAGCCCTTTGGTAGTGTGTTTTACATCTTTGGGCATCCATATTGAAGTGGACCGTCAGGTCATGATTTCTGTTTAGGTTGTATAATTTTGATGTATAGAAACAATACTAGGTTGTTTTACATTACTCAGACTGACATAGGATTCTTAGTCACAAATACAGCCTTTTACACAGACAGCTGACTTTAGACTTCAGAACAGATCCAAAGCAGGCAGTTTGCCCCTAGAGACAAATACACAGGGCCATTTTTGCCAAATGTTGTTTTGCTAATTCAAGGTCTGATGTTGAAGCAACTTTAACATAACTTTCTAAGTAACTGACATTTTTGCACACAGTCCCAGCCTCAGTTGATGCTACAGGCTCAAGGTTCAGCCAACCCTTTTACTTACTTCCTGGGATCCCTCACCAACTTAGAGCTCCATCCATGGGTCAATATGACATTACTATCCTAAGAGTAACTACATGACTTATCTTGTGCATTGAGAATGTGCAAGGCTCTGAAAATCTAACTTAGAGTTTGGTTGTGAGGGAGCCCCTTGGCAGGGTGGAGAGAGTCTACAGAGGATGTATCATTGTGGATTTCTGGGCACTTTTCTAGCACTTTGCTTCTTCCTGTTCTCATGTGGTCTTCATATATCATGGTCTGTTATTCCTTGTTCTCCCTTTCTGTTCTTGATCCAGCTGGGATCTCCTGCTCCCCCAAGCTCTCTTTCCCTCAAACCTTGCCCTTCATTACTCCCACTGTCATCCAGGTTGTTCATGTAGATCCCATCCGTTTCTCTGTCATTGGGTGATCCTTGTGTCTTTTTTAGGGTCCTGTTTTTCTAGATACCCTCCCTGGAGTTGTGATTAGCAGTCTAGTCATCTTTGTTTTACATCTAGTATCCTACTATGAGTGAGTACATACCATGTTTGTCTTACTGAGTCTGGGTTACCTCACTCAGGATGATTTTTTCTAGATCCATCCATTTGCCTGCAAACCTCTTGATGTCATTGTTCTTCTCTGCTGAGTAGTACTCCATTGTGTATATGTACCATATTTTCTTTATTCATTTTTCAGTTGAAGGGCATCTAGGTTGTTTCTAGGTTCTGGCTATTACAAACAATGCTGCTATGAACATAGATGAGCAAATGTCCTTGTAGTATGATTGAGCATTCCTTGGGTATATGCCCAAGAGTGGTATAGCTAGGTATTGGGGGAGATGGATTCCCAATTTTCTAAGGAAGTGCCATATTGATTTCCAAAGTGGCTGTACAAGCTTGCATTCCCACCAGCATTGGAGGAGTGTTCCCCTTGCTCCACATCCTCTCCAGCATAAGCTGTCTTCTGTGCTTTTGATCTTAGCCATTCTGACAGGTGCACGGTGGTATCTCAGAGATGTTTTGATGTGCATTTCCCTGATAATTAGGGATGTTGAGCAATTCCTTAAATGTCTTTCAGCCATTTGAACTTCCTCTGTGGAGAATTCTCTGTTTTGTTCTATAGCCCATTTCTTAATTGGACTGTTGGGCATTTTGATGTCTAATTTCTTGACTTCTTTATATATTCTGGATATCACCCCTCTGTCAGATGTGGGGTTGGTGAAGACCTTTTCCCATTCTGTAGGCTGTCGCTTTGTCTTGTTGACTGTGTCCTTTGCTCTACAAAAGCTTCTCAGTTTCAACAGGTCCCATTGATTGATTGTTTCTCTCAGTGTCTGTGCTACTGGTGTTATATTTAGAAAGTGATCTCCTGTGCCAATGCGTTCAAGACTACTTCCTACTTTCTCTTCTATCAGGTTCAGAGTAACTGGATTTATGTTGATGTCTTTGATCCACTTGGACTTAAGGTTTGTGCATGGTGACATATATGGATCTATTTGCAGCCTTCTACACATTGACATCCAGTTATGCCAGCACCATTTGTTGATGATGCTTTCTTCTTTCCATTGTACAGTTTTGGCTTCTTTATCAAAAATTATTTGTTCATAGGTGTGTGGGTTAATGTCAGGGTCTTCAATTCGATTCCATTGGTCCACATGTCAGTTTTTATGCCAGTACCAAGCTGTTTTTCTTACTGTATCTCTATAGTAGAGCTTGAAGTCAGGGATGGTGATGTCTCCAGAGGCTGGTTTATTGTATAGGATTCTTTTGGCTATCCTGGTTTTTTTTTTTCCATATGATGCTGAGTTCTTTCCAGGTCAGTGAAGAATTGTGTGGGTATTTTGATGGGAATTGCATTGAATCTGTAGATTGTTTTTGGTAAGAATGCCATTTTTACTATGGTAATCCTGCTTATCTATGAGCATGGGAGATCTTTCCATTTTCTGACATCTTCAGTTTCTTCCTTCAGGGACTTAAAATTCTTGTCATACAGGTCCTTTTCTTGCTTAGTTAGATTTACCCTAAGATATGTTTATATCATTTGTGGCTATTATAAAGGGTGATGTATCTCTGATTTCCTTCTCAGCCTATTTGTCTATTGTATAAAGGAGGGCTACTGATTTTTTTAGTTGATCTTATATCCTGCTTTGTTGCTGAAGGTGGTTTTAAGCTATATCAATTCCTTGGTTGAATTTTGGGGTCACTCATGTATACTATCATGTGATCTGCAAATAGGGAAAGCTTGACTTCTTCCTTTCCAATTTTTATCCCCTTAATCTTCTTATGTTGTCTTATTTTTCTGGCTAGAACTTCAAGTACTATATTGAATAAGTGTGGGGAGAGGGGACAGCCTTGCTTTGTTCCTGATTTTAGTGATATTGCTTTGAGTTTCTCTCCATTTAGTTTGATGTTGGCTATTGGCTTGTGCTGTGGATATCACTCTGTATAAATAAAATGCTGATTGGCCAGTAGCCAGGCAGGAAATATAGGTGGGAAAAGCAGAGAAGAGAATTGTGGGAGGTAGAAGGCTGGGGAGGAGAAACACTACCAGCTGCTGCCAGGAGAAGCAACATGTAAAGACACCGGTAAGCCACAAGCCATGTTGCAAAGTATAGACTAACAGAAATGGGCTAAATATAAGAGTAAGAGCTAGACAATGGTAGGCCTGAGCTGATGGCCAAGCAGTTTAAATAATATGTGTCTGTATGATTATTTTATACGTGGGTTGTGGGACCGCAGGGGCTTGGTGGAACCTGGAGAGAAGCTCTCCAACTACAAATGGTACCCAACATGTTTGCAAGAATTTCCACCTAAAACCTGAGAAATAAGATTCTATAACGGAGCTAAAAACAGCTTCCTAGTTGTCTCTCTCAAGTTAGTAGCCGCCTGCCTGTTTGAGCTACTATGGCAGGTTCCTGGCCTGTGTGTCTGACCTTCAATGTGGTGGGAATGAGGTGTCTACAAGTGGCACTTTACTCTGCTGTGTGGTAGATTTAGCTTTTGCTAGTTAAAAAAAAAAAAAGGAAAGAAAGAAAGAAAGAAAAGAAAGTTTCTGGGCTATGCGCTGCTTTGATAGAACTGCTTCTGATAGTTGATGGTACACATGGCTCCAGACCCAGAGCTGGTGGTAAACTGTACCACCAACATGTTGGGAAATTGAGGTGGGCGGAGCCAGCAGCCACAGAGGTGTTTCAATATTACAAAGATGCATATTACACAGAGAATCTGGTTTGTGTTGTCTTTGGGATTTTTAACTGCAGAAAAAGATTTGATCATAAAAGCTGTTGAGTTAAACAAATATGTACATTTTAAAGGTAACTTGACTTCAAAATTTGAATGTAAGGATATGTTGCTTTGGAAAAGAGTCCCTGCTTTTGTTTCCACAGAAAGCCAGAGGCTATGGATATGTTCCAGATTAAGATACATCAGGTTTGATCAGCCAAGACCACCTGAAAGGTCTCCAATGACACCATGGCCCAGATGATCCAACATCCAGAATGTTTTCAAAGCAACTGGCTCAGAGGTTCACCCTCACGGACTACTCCATAATCCTAAAATTTTCTTTGTGTCCCCATAAGATACAGTGCCCCCCTCCAGAGGAAGTACTAAGAAAAACTAAGCCCAATTTCCCAAAATTATCAAGCTGGCTTTGGAGATGGAATTGGCTCACTCCTTCTCTAAACCCAAGCACATTGTTAAAAGAAAAGGTTAAGAGATTCTTGTGCCCCAAATCAGAAGAGTCCTCTGGTATGGGACAGAGAAAAACCAATATTTTTATTTAAATCAGGTTGATTATAAATGTGATCTCTTTCTAAAGAAGAAAAGGGGATATGATATAGATATAATAGGTTAAAAGTGTAGATTAAGGAACTTACTTCTAAAGAGCAACAACTTGTTTAAAATGTTTTACATTGGTATAGACTTTAGTCTATTGATACAAACTTAAAGTTAATTTTGTTATACTGTGTGTATATTTCTACTCTTGTTTAAGGTATTATGTTTATATAGCTCATTTTAAAATGTAATGGATAATTAAAAATAGATTATAATTAGTCATCTATGATGACTATGTTGACTATGATGACTATGATGACTATGATGACAGCCATGTTAGTTAATTCTTTTAGGTATACATAGAGATATTTCAGATAGATAGGTAATCTTCAAATACTTCAAAGACCTACAGAATATGGCATTTAAAATATTTTTAAAATTTTGACTTTCCAGACAGTGAGACATATCTGCTCCTGGCAGCACCGATTTACTTCAGAGAGGAGGATGGGCATTAAAGACACTTCATATGGAGTTTATCTTCACCTTGACAAAAATAGCCATTTGACAAGAAACTGTTCTTGCCTGGACTGCTTTCTATGCAGGACCCATAGAAAGATGACCACATATCTTTGCTTGGCAAAATGGTCTTTCAGGTTCCTGCTTCACAGAGGAAACTGCCAGACATTCTACAGGACACTGAGAGAAGTGACTGAGAGATTCTAGCCCTGTGGGCTGAAGACAAATGCCCTAACTTTACAAAGGAACATTAAGTGACTGTCCAGGCTGCCAGCTGTCTCTGTCTACCCTGCAAGACTCCCGAAAGTTGCTTGCATCCTTCTCCTGGTTCTCAGGTAATATTATATCCTTCTGAGATCTATTATGTAGTTGAAGACTAGATAGATATAATTTCCTCAGTTATGATAAAAGATAAATTAGATATAAAACCTTAGACTCACAACTATAAGATAGATAGGATATCTTCTTTAATATTGTAACTGTAATTTTTGCTTGATAATTGTTTTGTTATCTGTAATTTGACTATGTGAAAGTTAACCTTCCTTTTTTTTAACAAAAAAGAAAAGGGGAAGTGTTGTGGATATCACTCTGTATAAATAAAATGCTGATTGGCCAGTAGCCAGGCAGGAAATATAGGCGGGACAAGCAGAGAAGAGAATTGTGGGAGGTAGAAGGCTGGGGAGGAGAAACACTACCAGCTGCTGCCAGGAGAAGCAACATGTAAAGACACCAGTAAGCCACAAGCCATGTTGCAAAGTATAGACTAACAGAAATGGGCTAAATATAAGAGTAAGAGCTAGACAATGGTAGGCCTGAGCTAATGGCCAAGCAGTTCAAATAATATAAGTGTCTGTATGATTATTTTATACGTGGGTTGTGGGACCGCAGGGGCTTGGTGGAACCTGGAGAGAAGCTCTCCAACTACAGGCTTGCTGTAAATTGCCTTTATTATGTTTAGGTATGTTCCCTGTATTCCTGATGGCTCCAAGACCCTTATCATAAAAGGGTGTTGGATTTTGTCAAATGCCTTTTCTGTGTCTAGTGAGATGATCATGTGGGTTTTTTTCTCATTGAGTTTGTTTATATGGTGTATTACATTGACGGACTTTCATATGTGAACCACCCTTGCATCCCTGGGATGAAGCCTACTTGATCATGGTGGATAATTGTTTTGATGTGTTCTTAGAGTCTGTTTGCCAGCATTTTATTGAGTATTTTTGCATCAATGTTCATGAGGGAGATTGGTCTGTAGTGCTCTCTCTTTGTTGCATCTTTGTTTGATTTAGGAATCAGGGTAATTGTAGCCTCATAGAAGGAGTTTGGTAATATTTCTTCTGCTTCTATTGTGTGGAACTATTTAAAGAATAATGGTATTAACTCTTCTTTGATGATCTGGTAGAATTCTGCAGTGAAACCATCTAGTCCTGGGCTTTTTTTGGTTCTGAAACTTTTAATGAATGATTCTATTTCCTTAGGTTTTATTGGACGATTTAAATGGTTTATCAGGTCTTGATTTAACTTAGGTTTGTGGTATCTATCCAGAAAATTATCCATTTCTTTTTGGTTTTCCAGTTTTGTGGAGTAGGGGTTTTTGAAGTATGACCTGATGATTATCTGGATTTCTTCATCGTCTGTTGTTATGTCCCCCTTTTCACTTCTGATTTTGTTAGTTTGGATACTCTCTCTCTGTCTTTTGGTTAGTTTGGATAAGGGCTTGTCTATCTTGTTGATTTTCTCAAAGAAGCAACTCTTTGTTTCATTAATTTTTTGTATTGTTCTCTTTATTTCTATTTTATTGATTTCAGCTCTCAATTTGATAATTTCTTGCTGTCTGTTCTTCCTGTTAGACTTTGCTTCTTCTTGTTCTAGAGCTTTCAGGTGTGCTGTTAAGTCACTAGTGTGAGAATTCTCTAACTTCTTTCTGTGGGCATTTAGTGCTATGAATTTCCCCTTTAGCACTGCTTTCATAATATCCCATAAGTTTGGGTATATGGTGTATTCATTTTCATTGATCTCTAGGAAGTCTTTAATTTATTTCTTTATTTTTTCCTTAACTCATTGGTGATTCAGTTGAGAATTATTCCATTTCCATGAGATTGTAGGTTTTCTCTATTGACATCTAACTTTAAACCATGGTGGTCCGATAGAACACAGGAGGTTATTCCAATTGTTTTTTGTATCTGTTGAGATTTACTTTGTGGCCAAGTATGTGGTCGATTTTAGAGATGGTTCCTTGGGGTACTGAGAAGAAGGTATATTCTTTTTTATTCAGGTGGAATGTTCTGTAGATATCAATTAAGTCCATTTGAGTCATAACATCAGTTAAGTCCTTTATTTCTC
Organism: Onychomys torridus; assembly: GCF_903995425.1. Classification (NCBI taxonomy): domain Eukaryota; kingdom Metazoa; phylum Chordata; class Mammalia; order Rodentia; family Cricetidae; genus Onychomys; species Onychomys torridus. The sequence goes on from NC_050443.1 coordinate 127,547,171, forward strand.
TGTTAAATTTCAATATGGAAGATCTGTCCAGAGGTGAAAGTGGGGTGTTGAAGTCTCCCACTATTATGTGTGGGGTTTTATATGTGATTTAAGCTTTAGTAATGTTTCTTTTACATATGTGGTTGCTCTTGTGTTTGGGGCATAAATGTTCAGAATTGAGACTTCATCTTGGTGGATCTTTCCTGTGATTAATATGTAGTGTCCTTCATGATCTCTTTTGATTGGTTTTAGTTTGAAGTCTATTTTGCTGGATATTAGGATGGCTACACCAGCTTATTTTTTAAGACCAGTGGATTGGAAAATCTTTTTCAAGCCTTTTATTCTTAGGTAGTGTCTATCTTTGAATTTGAGGTATGTTTCTTGTATGCAGCAGAAAGATAGGGCCTGTTTTTGTGTCCTTTCTGTTAATCTGTGTCTTTTTATAGGTGAATTAAGTCCATTGGTAGTAAAGGACATTAATGACCAGAGATTGTTCATTCCTGTTATTATTTTATTTTTTGAAGGCATTGTGTCTGTACTTCTTTTCTTTGGATTTTACTGCTGTGGTGTTATATATTGCCTGTGTTTTGGAGGGTGTATCTGACTTCCTTTGGTTGGAATTTTCTTTCTAGTGCTTTCTGTTGGGCTGGGTGTGTGGATAAGTATTGTTTTAATCTGGTTTTGTCTTGGAAGGTCTTGTTCACTCTATGTATGATGATTGAAAGTTTTGCTGGGTATATTACTCTAGGCTGGCATCCATGGTCTCTTAGTGTCTACATTATATCTATCCAGGTCCTTCTGGCTTTCAATGTCTCCTTTGAGAAATCGGGTGTTATTTTCATGGGTTTCCCTTTGTAAGTCACTTGGCCTTTTTCCTTTGCTGTTCTTAATAGTCTTTGTTTATTCTGTACATTTAGTTGTTTAATTATTATGTGGTGAGGGGCCTTTTTTTTGGGGGGGGTGTCTAGTCTGTTTGGTGTTTTATAGGCTTCTTGTATCTTCATAGGCATTTCCTTCTTTAAGTTGGTAAAGTTTTCTTCTATGATCTTGTTAAATATATTTTCTATGCCTTTGAGTTGGTATTCTTCTCCTTCCTCTATCCCTATTATTTGTAGGTTTGGTCTTTTCATGGTGTCCCAAATTTTGGGTTATGATTTTTTTGGTTTTATTGTTTTCTTTGACTGATGAATCTATTGCTTCTACCGTATGTTCAACACCAGAGATCCTCTTCCATCTCTTGCATTCTGTTGGTTATACTTTCCTCTGAATTCCTGTTTGTTTACTCAGATTTTCTATTCCCAGCATTCATTCTGCTTGTGTCTTCTTCATTTTTTTCTATTTCCCTTTTCAGGTCTTGGACTATTTCACTCATCTGTTTCATTTCTTTTTCATGATTTTCTTTCAGGGACTTACTGTTTTCTTCTGCTTTACTTGTCCTTTCCACTAGTTTTTTTTTTTTTTTATAGCATTCTTCCCAATTTTTTTTGTCTGTTCCTCCACTTCATTTTTTATTTCTTCTATATAAGGCTCTAGCCTCTTCATGATGTTACTTATAAGGTTGTTTTCTTCTGCCTCTTCCATTCTGTGATGTTCAGGTCTAGCTGTTGGAGGAGGGCTAGGTTCTGGTGATACTGTATTGCTCTTTGTTTTGTTGTATGTACTTCTGCCTTGACGTCTGCCCATCTCCTCATGGATACGTTCTTGGTCTTATCAGTGCACTTGGTCCAGACAGATCTGACAGATTTAGGGTGCCTCTCTCTTGTCCAGATGAAAACTCTGGGCCATATGGGATCTCTGTTCTAGATGGGTGTGGTGGCCAGATCGTAGCTTGGGGCTGGTCTCTGAGTCTCAGGAAGTAGCTGGGGTCTCTGTATCTTGTCCAGATGGGAGCTCTGGGGCAGGATGGAAGCTCTGGTCCAGATGTGAGTTCCCAGGGTGGATGGGAGCTGGGGGCTGGTCACTGAGTCTCAGAACGTGGCTGGGGTCTCGGGCAGATGGGTGTGGGGGCAGGGTTTGGAGATTGAAGGGTCTGCCTGCAGTCTTGGAAAAGGGAAACCTTCCTGCAGGTTATGCCAAATGGCCAGAAACTGGAGCCAAGTTGTGCAGGTCTTCCCGGGATGGCTGGTGCCCAGGGGTGGGACCTCGAGGCAGGGACCTCTCCGACTATAACCCCAGGCACTCACCTCTGGTCCAGATGGGAATTCCAGGGCTGTTTACCAGTTTTACATGAAGCCTTATTCTTGAGGTTATTTAGGTAGACAAGGCTTATAGATTTATAGTCACCCATGCTTGTTATCTCTATAGTTATGTTAATTAAGTCATCCAGATTTACAGATACATAGGTCATATGGATAGGTAATCTTCAAACACTTCCTAGACCTAGAGAATATGGCATTTAAATAAGTTAGAATTCTGTCAATGTGAGAAACTATTGCACCTGGAAGCACTGATCTGATCCTGAGAGAATGTTGGGTTTTTATGACACTGCATTTGGAAGTTTTTCTTCTTCCTAGCAGATGATGGACTGCTGGGCAAAGAACTGCCCTTACCTTGGCTGCTGACAGTATGAATGCTGTACTTTATGGATGAGCAGGGCACAAGTGACTACTGAAACTTGCCAAGACAGGGCAAGATGGTCTTTCATAATTCCTGTTTCTGAAAATGGTCTGTGGTGGGCCCTCACTCCTATTCCTTGAATAGCTGTTGCCTTGCTTGCTGACCTTGCTCAGATGTCATCTCTGTGCTAATTTCCTGCCAGTTTTCTTCCTCCTGAACAGCTTATTAGAGGTTCCTTGTTTGTGTATCCTGCATATTTGGTGTAATATGCTAGGATACAAGCATATAAAACATCTGTAGCAAACTTCTGCCCTCCGGGTTCTCCCACTGGGCTGTAAGCCTATGTTTAGGGCCTCCTCCCTCCTTTAATAAAGGACATTCTACTGAGATGAATGACCTGCTGTCTTGTCTCTGTTTTTAATCCTCAGCCTTTCACTCAGACGTGGTGAACAGTGGTAGTATGGGCGCTACAGGTTTGTCAAATATTCTAGGCCTGTAGCCAAATTGAATGCCCCAACAGTGCTAAGAAACTTTAGGTAAAAGTCCAGGTTTTCCTGTCTATTCTCGAAAGATTTCAGAAAGTTGTTGTATGCATTTTCCCATTTTCTCAGGTATTATTATATTCCTCCTCAGGTCTTTGATGGGGTTGAAGACTAACAATTATAGTTACAATCTTCTCATCACTTAGCTAGAACATACTAAGTACTAGATTCAGATTTTCAGGATAGGACAGTTTTGGAATAATCTCTCTAACATACCATTTACCTATGTTCTGGACATCTCTGGATTTTAGTGTGTCTCTTGTTTGATTAGCTTAGGTCATTACTCATTATTTCTCCTAGACAATAGTTAATAGTTAATAATCATTCCAATTTTATATAGTTTTATGTTAGGTTAGAACTTTCTTATTTAGACAAAAGGGGGAGATTTATTGGGTAATTGTTTGAACCATTGCCTGAAGCACTGCCCCTAGTAAGGTAGCAGGGGAGTGCATGTCCCTGGGACATGGCCACCAGGGAGCCTTAAGACCTAGGATGCACATACTCAGCTCTTTTTATGTTTCATTACCTCACGGTTATGAATGCTAGTATGGGCAAGGTCAGATCTCGCCAGAGAACTGCATTGGACGATACCTCACCCTTCAAGGATCCTGCGAGAAATTCCCTTATTCTGTTCTGTGAGTTAACCCCAAAATAAATTTCTCCTGGCAGATCATTAAATAGACTCCATGGGTTAATCTCAATATAAGAGTGCAATGAGTTTTCAGAACTTCTTTGTATATGTATTTAGAACCTACTGAGTGGAATTAGTGTTGCCAACATGTACATGTATGTCAGGTTACCTACTGTAATATGGGAATCATACATGGATAGCACTCCAAACACTTCCTGAAGCTTCTCAACTAAGAGGGGATCTTGTAACAAGGTTTACTAAGGTGTCTATCCCTGAGGTATTAGCTGGCTTTCTGAATCCCATTAGTTATGATCAGACACCTTGTTTAGGATGTAATTCTTAGCTAGCTTCTTCTCCAGTAACATGCTTACCTGTTGCCATGCTTGTTACAACTGTTCTTCTTACCATACCAATAATGGATTAAATTTCTGCAAGGAACTTCTAATTTAAATGATTATTTTTATGAATTGCTTTGGTCATGGTTTCTGTTCATAGCAATAGAATAGTCATTAAGACAGTACTGGTACTATGGTCCGGGCATCACTCTGACAAGCCTAACTATACTGTTTGTTGGAAGAATACTAAAGGCCTTGATATTTGCACTAGAAAAGCAGTTGGGTGCTTTAAGTGGGATTTAATGGGCCATCCAAGTAATAGCATGGAAAACAGTATGGAGGGTGGTGTGAAAGGTGGGGACACTGCTCAAGTAGTTCCAGGGGGGTAGAATATTAGCAAGTGGCCTATAAATCATTCTTATATTTAAGCAAAGAATGTGGCTGCTGTTTGTCCTTGTCCTAAAATTCTGCCTGGGGCTAAATTGAAGAGCTGTGGATTAGTGGCTTTGATAGAGGAGGTTCAAAGATAGCATTTTTTGTTTGTTTTTCTTTTCTTGAGACGGGGTTTCTCTGTGTAATTTTGGTGCCTGTTTTGGATCTCCCTCTGTAGATCAGGCTGGCTTTGAACTCACAGTGATCTGGCTGACTCTGCCTCCCTAGTGCTGAGATTAATGACATGTACCACCAAAGCCTGGCTTCATATGGACTGGGTCATGTGGTTATTAATCATCATAACTCCTATTCAGATCTACAATGATAAGGAACAAGGAAAAGGTTATATAAACAGTTTGAAGGGAAAAGTTGCACCAGGAGGTGTAATGGAACTAAGTCCTGTGCTCAAGGAATAAAACATTTAAAGGAAAGTCTGATGCTAAGTGGAATAAAGGGAGTATGGCATCAGGTCAAGACCCCACCCAGATAAGCTTCTAACTTGTGAAAAATAATTTTAAAAAGCTTAAGCAGTGAAGGAGACCATTGATCGTAGAAGGCTCATGAAAATGTTTCATGCTGTAAAGCAGCTGAACTTTGTTGCTTCAGGCACTAGGTTCTGGCTTTAGAGTCAACAATACAATGGAGATCCCAAGATATTGTATATGCCAGAATCATGGAACACATGTGAAGGGGAGCTGCAGAGCCAAAAAGACGAGACGTATGTTGCAATCAACAGAGATGAAAGGAGTCAGAGATGAGATGACTGCTTTGACATCAGACATAGAAATGCATCCTTTGGAGCTCTCCCTGCTGATTTTCTGACTTGCATTTCTCCAGTATTTGTCCAGTATTTCCTCTCTATGTTCCCTTTCCCCTCCTTTGGAACAATAATGTACAATCTATGACATTGTATGTAGTGAGTATGTGATCTGCTTCTTTAAAATTTATTTATTTTTATTTTATGTGCATTGTGTTTTACCATTGGTGTTTGGTCCCCTAGAACTGGAGTTGTGAGCTGTCATGTGTGTGCCAGGAATTGAACCTGGGTCCTCTGGAAGTGCAGTCAGTGCTCTTAACTGCTGAGGCATATCTCTAGCCTGTTTCTTAATTTTTATTTTACTAGGGTTACTCTTAAGAGAGTACCATGGGTCTCAGAAGAGAATTTGAACTTAGGACTTTTAAACAATGTTGAGACTGTGGTAGACTATGGGGACTTTTGATGCTGGACTCAATACAATTTTGCACTGTGATATGATTACCAGCCTATTGGGTCCAGGGAATGGGATATGGCAGTTTGAATAAGAATTTCCTCCATAGACTCATATATTTTAATGCTTAATCTCTAGAGAGTGGCACTATTTGAAAAGAATAGAAGGATTAGGAGATGTGGCCTTCTTGAGGAAGCTTGTCATTGGGATGAACTTTGAGGTTACAAAAGTCCATGCCAAGTCCAGTCTCTCTATTGGCCTATGGATTAGGATTTAATTCCTAGCTACTTTTCCAGGGCCACACTTGCCTGTCACTATGCTCTTTGCTATGATGATAATGAACTAAATCTCTTAGATTGTATGAAAGACCCCAACTAAATCCCTTTTTATGAGGGTTGCCTTGATCATGGTGTCTCTTCACAGAAATAGAATAGTAACTGAGACAAAGGCAGAAAGGAACTGACATTCCTGCTGATGTTCAAGGGTTTTGGAACCCACCACTGTGGTTTTTTGTTTTGTTTTGTTTTTAAATACAATCTTGTGTTTCAGCCACACTTGTTGACCACATGTGTATTACTAATCATTATATGTGCCCATTTATTTTAGTGATGTTAGTGTCCTGCCACCTGTAATATATAATCCATTTGAATTTCTGTGTATATCTTCTGAACTTCAAGACAACTAGTGATATTTTATAGAGATATTTCCCCCAGCTAGGGTAATATTTTTGATGACATACACAGCTGGTCGGATGACATGAGAATTTTGCATAATTTGGGGGCAGAATTGTAAGGCTGAAAGTCCTAAGTAGGCTCTGTAGGTGAAAATTTCTCTCTTGCCTGCCTGTTCCCATATCTAGTTATATTTATCTATGTATCTATCTGTATCTCTATGTATCTATGAATCTGTCTATCTGTCTATCTATATTTTTTTTTAAACAGTGTAACCCAATTAGAGATTTGTTTCATTTCATTTTATTTTTTTGAATCTGTCTTATTGTTTATCCCTATTTTTTTTCTGACCACATTAGCATTTAAGCTGCTATGTGTGCTTGGCTAGGAATAATGCTGCAGCATTGGCATTTGGCTCTGCCCCCATCCTTGGTTCCATGAGAGGCTAGTCTCATGGCAGAGGCATGTTTACCACTAGCTCTGAAATCCATGTTTACCAATCCAACCCTGAGATGTTTTTGAGTCCATGCTACCAAGAACTAGTGTACCATATGCTGTTCATAACCTCCATTTAAGTGTTTTGATAGCAGTGTTTGGTATCCTCTTAAAAATACCACACAGCTTTTGCCACTAAGCTGAGTCAAGAAGCCATCTCTCTTTCTCTCTCTTTCGTTTTCTTTTTAAATTTTTTTCTCTTTTTTTAATTTAAGAATATTTTAATTTATTTTACATACCAACAACAGATCTCCAACTCATCCCTCCTCCCACTCCCCCTAACGTTCCCCCCTCAACCCACCCCTCATGCCCTCCTCCAAAAGGGTAAGGGCTACCATGGGGAGTCAGCAAAGCCTGGTACATTCAGTTGAGGCAAAACCAAGTCCCTCTTCTCTGCATCAAGGCTGAGCAAAACATTCCACCATAGGTAATGGGCTCCAGAAATCCAGCTCATGCACCAGGGATAGATCCTGATCCCACTGCTGTGGGGCCCCTCAAAAAGACCAAGATACTCAATATTCTCCCCTATGCAGAAGGCCTAGCCAAGTTTCAAAGAGGTACCACAGCTGTTGGTCTAAAGTTCTTGAGTTTCTATGAGCTTGGTTGTCTCTGTAGATTTCTCCATCATGATATTAAACCACCTTGCTCATATAATCCCTTTTCCCTCTCTTCAACTGGACTCCTGGAGCTTGGCCTGGTGTTTGACTGTAAATCTCTGCATCTGAGGAAGCTATCTCTTAAAGGAGCCATGCCTCGGCTCACTACAAGCAAACAAAGCCTATTGGAGTTTGGTAGTTACAAGAAGCTGTGTTTGACTAGATTTTATGTGTTTAGAATCTTTTTTTAAAGCTTTCTCAGGTTTTATGTGGAAAGTCTTGCCAAACATTTGGTAAGGTTCTTTCCTGTCTGCTTATTCCCAAATACCCAGCAGCCACTTTCCAAATAATTGACTCAATGGCTGAATATTACTATAAATTATTGGCTGGTAGCTCAGGCATATTACTAACTAGATCTTGCACTTAAATTGACCCATTAACTCCTACCTATGTTTAGCCATGTGACTTGGTACCTTCTCTCAGTTTGGCGTTCTCATCCTGCTTCTACTGCATCTGGCTGGCAACTCCTGACTCAGCCCTTCTGCTTCCCAGAATTCTCCTAGCCTACAAATTTCATGATGTCATTGTTTTGTACAGCCGAGTAATACTCTATTGTGTATATATGCCACATTTTCTTTATCCATTCTTCAGTTGAGGGGCATAATTTGGGGGCAAAATTATAAGGCTGAAAGTCCTATGTGGCCTCTGTAGGTGAAAGTTTCTCTCCTGCTATTATGAACATAGTTGAACAAGTGTCCTTGTGGTACGATTGAGCATCCCTTGGGTATAGGCTCAAGAATTGTATCAGTGGGTCTTGAGATGTATTGATTTCCAATTTTTGAGAATTGGCCATACTGATTTCCAAAGTGCTTGTACAAGTTTGCCCTGCTACCAATAATGGAGGAGTGTTCCCTTTGCTCTATATCTTCTCCAACATAAGCTGTCCTCAGTGTTTTTGATCTTAGCCATTCTGACAGTGTAAGATGGTATCTTAGATTCATTTTGATTTGTATTTCCCTGATGACTAAGGATTTTGTGCAATTCCTTCAATGTCTTTAAGTCATTTAAGATTCTTCTGTTGAGAATTCTCTATTTAGATCTGTAGCCCATATTTTAATTGGATTGTTTGGTATTGTGATGTCTAGTTTCTTGAGTTCTTTATATATTTTTGATAATAGCACTCTATTAGATGTGGGGTTGGAAAAGAACTTTTCCTGTTCTGTAGGCCGTCATTTTGTCTTATTCTTTTGTGTTTGGGTTGAATGTTCTTTAGATGTCTATTAAGTCCATTTGAGTCATAACATCTGTTAGATCCCTTATTTCTTTGTTAAGTTTCTGTATGGCAGACCTTCAAGAGTGGGGTGCTGAAGGCTCCCACTATTAATTTGTGGAGTTGATGCACAATTTAAGCTTTAGTAATGTTTCTTTTACATATGTGAGTGCCCTTGTATTTGTACCATAAATGTTCAGAATTGAGATTTCATCTTGATGGACTTTCCCTTTGATGAATATGTAATATCCTTCTCGATCTCTTTGGGTTCATTTTAGTTTGAAGTCTATTTTGTTAGGTATTAGGGTAGCTACACCAGCTTGCTTAATATCTTTTTCCAACCCTTTACTCTGAGGTAGTGTCTGTCTTTGAAGTTGAGGTGTGTTTCTTGTATGCAGCAGAAGGAAGGATCCTGTTTTAGTTTCCATTCTGTTAGCCTGTGTGTTTTAATAGACAAATTGAGTCCATTGATATAAAGGATATGAATGGTGGATGTCTATTATTTTATCTTATTTTTTGGTGGTAGTTTGTGTTTGTTTCCTTTCTTTAGAAACTTTTTGTGTGGAATTATCTATTCCCTGTGTTTTTGTGGGTGCAACTAATTTACTTAGGTTGGATTTTTCCTCTTAGTGTTTTCTGTAGGGCTGGATTTGTGAATAAGTAATGTTTAAATCTTCTTTTTTTCATGGAATATCTTCTTTACTCCATCTATGGTGATTGAGAGTTTTGCTGGGTATAGCAGTCTGGGCTGGCATTCATGGTCTTTTATTGTCTGCATAACCTTCTGGCTTTCAGAGTCTCCACTGAGAAGTTGGGTGTTATCCTTTATATGTTACTTGGCCTTTTTCCTTTGCAGCTCTTAATATTCTTTATGTTTAGTGGTTTGATTATTATGTGGTGAGGGAACTTTTTTTGGCCCTGTCTATTTGATGTTTTGTAAACTTCTTGTACCTTTGTAGGCATTTCTTTCTTTAGATTGGTGAAATTTTCTTCTATAATTTTGTTGAATATATTTTCTTTGCATTTGAAGTGGTATTCTTCTCCATCTTCTGTCCTTATTATTCTTAGGTTTGGTGTCTTTTCTTGGTGTCCCAGATTTCCTGGATGTTTTGTGTTATGACTTTGCTGGCTTTAATGTGTTCTTTGACCAATGAATCTATTTCCTCTATCATAACTTCAATGCCAAAGATTCTCTCTTCCATCTCTTGCATTCTGTTGGTTATGCTTGCATCTGTAGTTCCTGTTGATTTACTCAGACTTTCCATTTCCAGCATTCCCTCAGTTTGTGTGTTCTTTATTGTCTCTATTTCAGTTTTTCAAGTCTCAAACTGTTTCCTTCACCTGTTTGATTGCTTTTTTCTTGGTTTTCTTGACTTTCTTTAAGGGATTTATTGACTTCTTCCAATGTTTTGTTTATCTTCTCTTCAATTTCTTTTAGGGAGTTTTTCACTTACTCTTTAAGGGCCTCTATCATCTTCTTAAAGTCATCTTTAAGGTAGTTTTCTCCTGCTTCTTCTATGTTGGGATGTTGAGATCTTGCTGTGGTAAAACCACTAGATTCTGGTGGTGCCATATTGCTCTCTATTTTGTTTGTGGCGGTGAGGGTGTGTGTGTGTTTCCCTTCTTTTATGTTTGCTGATGTGAGATTATTTATTTCCCATGTTTTAATATGTGTAATTAACCTCCTTGGTTTGGATTATTTCGTCTAGCACTTTCTATAAGGTTGGACTTGTAGATAGGTATTGTTTAAACTTGACCTTATTATGAAATATATTATTTTCTCCATTTATGATGAATGAAATTTTTGCTGGGTATAGTAATCTGGGCTGGTATCTTTGATCTTTTAGAGTCTTCAGAACATTTGCTCAAGTCCTTCTGACTTTTGATGTTTCCATTGAGAAGTCAGGTTTAATTCTAATAGGTCTGCCCTTATAAATATTTGGTGTTTGTTTAGTTGGATGTTTTGTTCCTTCATTTCTGTTTCCTCCCTGGATTTTCAGAGAGTGTGTTGGCTGAGTGTTTCCTGTCTTCTGGCCTACTGGACAGGTGTGTTCACAGGGAATGCTTGTTGATTGTTAGAGGATGGGGTGAGTGGAGGTCTGAGAGATTCACAGGAGTCAAGTACACTGGGGAGGAGAAGCTGACCATGGTGTTCTGTTGCTGCACTAGGTAATAGAGAAAGAGGGGGAGGTACTTGGGCAGCCTATCTGATCTTCTGGTGGGCTTTGCCTGTGGTTGTTCAGGGGGGTTTAGATGTGTGGATTTTGGGTAGGGGCATAGCTATGAGGTGGAAAGAGAAGGGCAGTGGAGGATTGTCATTATGATCTACAGGACAATATGAAAATATGCCCTTTCTCTCTGCATTAAAGTTAGAATGTTTTTTCTTAATATGGGTTTCTACTTAAAATAATTATAAAACTAAAAAGAGGTATGGTTTTTAATAATGCCTGATTTTTTCTACACAAAATTTTTTTGAGACCCTCTTCTCTTTTTCTCTCTATCCTCTCTCCTTCTTTCTCCATAAAACACCATCACTTTTATTTTTAATTTTTAAAACATTAAAAACATTATCAGTTTGTGGTCAGGCATGGTGGTATACATCTTTAATTCCACCACTCAGGGGGTAGAGGCAGGCATATCTAGTCTACATGATGAGTTCCAAGCCAGTCAGAGCTGCATAGTGAGTAACTGTCTCAAAAATGTTGTCTGTTTGCTTTTCAGGCATTTTAACAAATCTCACTAGCCATTTGTCAAAGAATCAGTCCTTCATATTCTTCAACACAAAGCTCACTGAGGAGCTGACTTCACAGATATAAGCTGGATTTCAAGTTTTTAAAAATTATTTTTATTTTTGGAAATTAAAAAGTAATTACATCATTTACCCCTTCTGTTGCTTCCCTCCAACCATTCCCATGATCCCTCCCTTACTCTCTTTATTTCTTTAATTGTTGCAACACACACACACACACACACACACACACACACACACACATGCATATTTTACTAAATATATATAAATAACTTTCTCAGTCTATACAGTATTACTTGTATGTATGTTGTATGTCTGATGTCCTGGTGGAGAATGAACAATTTGAGGTTCTTCCTTGGAGAAGATTATTTCTCCTGTTCTCAGCATTCCTAGTGGCCTATAGTTCTCTGTCATGTGTTGTAATTTATCCCTTCCATTGGAAGAAAGACTGTAAAATAAAAATCAATGAAAAACTTTCTGATTCCAAGAGCTAATAGCCAGGGCACAGTTAGTCACAAATCTGGACAAAGCAAAATCAAATTTCAAAAGTGTAAAATTTGCAGTGAATGACACATGATCCTCTAGGCTCCAAAGGGACCCAATTTCCCAGTCTTGCTGTTCACAGCACACACAGTTTGTGGGCTCAGGCTTGCTGCCCTCCATAGCTTCTGCTGTCCTTGGCAGTCATTTGATGGTACTGTGTTACGCAAAATGCCAAATGGTCTTATTAATAAAATACCTAGAGCCAGATACTGGGGTGTAAGCTGAAAGATCAGAGAAACAGAACAAGCCACAGCCAACCTCACTTTGCCAACTCCTCAGCCAATCCTGTTTCCACAATCCCTTAGACTGAAAGCCTCTGTGTCCTCACCCCTGAGGGTCAGAGTTAAACTGCTGCTAAAAAGCCTCTGGTTCCTGGTCCTCATGCCTTGTATACTTTTCTGCTTCCTGCCATCACTTCCTGGGATTAAAGGAGTGTGTCCTTCCCAAGCAAAGACATGAGATCTCAAGTCCTGGGATTAAGGGCGTGCATCACCACTGCCTGACTCTTTTTCCAGTGTGGCCTTAACTCAGAGATTCAGATGGATCTCTGCCTCCTGAGTGATAGGATTGAGGCTGCGTGTGTCACCACTGTCTGTTCTCTATGTCTAATCTAGTGGCTGGCTCTGTCCTCTGATCCCCAGATAAGGTTATTTGTTAGAACACAAAATAATACTGTCTCCAAAATGCTGTGATCTCTACTGCAGCTGGGCTGCACCTTTGCCAATATAGCCTCTTCTGAGATCTCTTCAGGGTTTCGAAGCCTGTCATATGGTCACAAGCCTCAACTTCTCTCCATGAGTCCTTTACTCCTTGGGCTTCAGCTTCAACTGGGGGTGCAATTCCCCAACTGCCTGTCCTAGTTCTCATGGTGCCAAGCCTCATTTACTCTGGATGACCCCTTTATGCTTTCAAAGCCAGTACCATCTAAGAAATTCTTATGTACTACCAAGTTTGGCTTCCAGCACAAAGTTCATCCTTGGCTCCCTCTGGGCAACAGCTTCTGTGTGCTGACCCTGAGGAAATATTTCCCAAAAAATTTTCTCTCAATGGTGCTGTAACCTTCTTACAATTGCTCATTATGCTCTCAATGGCTTTCCCAGCCCAAAGTTCATATATTACTACAGTACTCCTCCAAACACCCGGTTAGGTCTGTCACAGCAATGCCTCACAACTGGGTACCAATTTCTATCTTAGTTAGCTTTCTATTGCTTTGATAAAATACCATGACCAAGAGTAACTTGAAGATAAAAAGATTTATTTCTGTTATGCTTCTACATGCCAGTATAGCATCAAAGGATGTTGGCAGAAACTCAGTGCAGGAACCTGGGAGGCAAGAACCTGAAGCAGAGGTTGTCTAGGAATGCTGCCTACTGGCTTGCTCACAGGCCAATCTGGTGGGGACATTTTCTCCACTGGGTTTTCTTCTTCCCAAATGGCTCTAGTTTATGTCAAGTTTATATAAAACTAGCCAACACAGTTATGTTTTTCCTTCTCTTCAGAGCAGAACATTGTTTTTGTATCTTCCTGGCTTGGTGGTCATATTTCTGTGGCCTGCTTTTATCATGGCTCTGGCCCCAAATCCTTGGTTCCATGAGAGGCTAGTCTCATGGCAGAGGCATGTTTACCACCAGCTCTGAAATCCATGTTTACCACTCCAACCCTGAGAGGTTTCTTTGTCTGGCCCCTTTACCCTATAGCAACCAACCCAGATGACAGTTGACAGCTGAGTGGATAAAGAAAATAGAAGAGCTGGAGAGATTACTCAGTAGTTAATAGCACTTGTTGATTTTACAAAGATTCTAGGCTTAGTAACAGCATTCACCCAGTCATTTATGATCATCAACAACTTCATTTTCAGGGGATCTGATACCTCCTTCTGACCTCAACAGACACCAGGAATGAATGCATGCAGGCAAAGCACCCACACATGAAATAAATCTAGAAAAAAGAAAATGTGAAGAAAATTAAATTATATCACTTGCAGAAAACTATAACATTGATTTTATTTTTCAGTTGCCACAGAGAAATGCATCTAAGAGTTTGCACTATACTTCACAGAAATCTTTAAAATTAAACTGTAGAGAAATGTGGGGAAAGTTTAGAGCTGTCGGGACACTGTAGAACAAATACATGGAGCCTTGTGGGATGAACATTGTCTTGGTCAGGGCTTTCATTGCTGAAATGAAACACCATGACCAAAAAGCAAGTTTGGGAGCAAAGTGTTTATTTGACTTTTACTTCCAGATCATAATCCATCATTGGAGGAAGTCAGAACAGGAACTCAAGCAGGGCTGGAACCTGGATTCAGGAGCTGATGCAGAGGACATGGAAGTGTGCTGCTTACTGACTTGCTCAGCCAAACTTTTTATAGAACCCAGGACCACAAGTGCAGGGATGACACCATCCACAATGGGCTATACCCTCCCCTCATTGGTCACTAATTGAGAAAATGCCTTACAGCTGGAAATCATGGAGGCATTTTCACAAGTGAGGCTCCCTCCCCTCTGCTGACTCTAGCTTGTGTCAAGTTGAACACAAAACAAGCCAGTACAAACATTCCCTGACTGCTAAGGGGCAGTTTGTTACACACTGGGTCATGGATGTTGCTAGCAGGTGGCATTTTGGGGAGGTGGTGGAAACAGGATGATGTCTTGGAGTGAATTTTAGCACTGATGTTACTGGGAACTTGGTCCCTTGCTGATTTTGTTTTGTTACAGTCATGAAGTTAGCAACTTAGCTTCACCACAGACTGTCTACTCTGCTCCACCAAAGGACAAGGCAGTAGACAAAGCAGTCACTGCGGGAATCTTCTGAAACTCAGGCAAAATACCTGTTTCTCACCCTTAGTTTTTTATACATTATTATACATATTTCAATGCTGCAATACTTACCAGTGTCTACACTATTATTATTATTAATCTTTATATAAACTTAAAATGTATTTTAATTAATTCCAAGTCTGGTGTTACTAATTATTCTTTTCTACCCCACCCTATCATTTTTTCCCTTTGGTTTTCGGGACAGGGTTTCTCTGTGTAGCTTTGCAGCTTTCCTGGAACTCACTCTGTAGTCCAGTCTGGCCTTGAACTCACAGAGATTCGCCTGGCTCTGCCTCCCAATGTTGGGATTAAAGGTGTGTGTCACCACTGCGTGGCTCAGTTATGCTTATTCCACCAGTTATTTTCCCCATGAATTCTGAAGGAAATGATACTTGTAAGCTAGTCTACCTTCTTGTTACAGCTTAGTTCTAGAGTATCCACCAAAGTCTCATCAGTTGAAAATGTTAGTATTATTTCAAAAGAACTAATAATTTGCAGGGGGCTCCTTCATGGATGGAGTAGATTAATAGGGTATGATTAAAAGGGTGTTTTGTTTGTGGAAATACCTCATTTCTTTTCTCCTTTCCACTTCTCCTCTTCTCTCTCCCCATCTCTGCCTTTCTGTCTCTCTCTGCCTCTGTCTCTGTTTCTATTCTCTGTCTCTCTGTTTCTGTCTGTCAGTCTCTCTCCCCACAACTGTCTTCTCAGATGCCATGAAATGGGCAGCTTCCCTTCAGCACACCCTTCTCCCATCATGTGCTGCCTCACATAGGCAATGAAGTAGTAGACTAATGTGGCCTTGGGAATGAAGCCAATGATACAGGAACCACCATAAATCTTTCTTCCTTATGTTAATTTTCCTCAGATATCTCATTACAGCAATGGGAAGATGGCTGATGGACTTTTCTTGGAGACACACAACACACACAGTGTACTCTCCTCAGAAAGGGAACCCATGACTGAACAAAGTAGTTGTATCAAAGCCCAACTTGGTAAACCAGTAAATTTTCTTGAGGCTACTAACAGGAATTTGGATGAGGGGTTGGTTATAGGGGCAGCGATGACTCAAAGAGCAGCTACATCACTGAAAAGCCCCCAACACCTTATGAAAATTGTTACCTGGGCCTCTCTGCACAGCTTCTGGGTAGCTCAACAGTCAATATCTCCTTAGAAGCTTGCCTGCTCAGTCTCCTCCTACAATACTGTTTACTCTTTTCATAAAGCTAGATAAGTGCCTTACAGAATCTTCAAATTTTGGTTTTACCTGACAGGTGATCTTTTGTTTACCTAGTGAGTCTTATGAGGTTTTCCCTCACTTCTTAGACTCCATGACTTAGAGGAAAGGTTTCAATTTCATGAAACTGCCATACACACTGATCCACATTCTGTCCTGAAACTTGACCAGTATCACTGACTACATAAATTTTGACCCAAGATTTCTTCAATATATTATGACTTTCTTCAAATATTTTACTGTGATTTATTATAGTTACTTTATATATGGTTAACTAGTATACTAATTTTAATTTAACTATGTACACAAATGGCTTATTGGAAAAATTTGCTAACAATTAAGAACAGTCCTAGAGTACTGTATCGTGAATGATATTTTCCTCCATTTTCCCCCTTGATCTGAGGTCAGTTGTTGAGTTCTTTAAAGTGGTGTCACTTTGGCGATAGCATCCTTCTTTGCCTCTCTTGAGCTTTTCCTCCTGAACAAATACAGCAAACACCATAAACACAAACAAAGTGGGAAAAGCCACAGAGAACCAATACTGTCTGAGTCTCACAACAAACACAAGAGTTCTTCCCTCAAATACACTGTCATGGGTGGCAGGTTCTTCAGTCTTGTATATAGTCTCTAAGTTAGGGAGTGACTGTCACATCCCAAGTGTGTAGAGACTGTTAACTTTAGAAAGCTTACCAGCCCTCACTGGTCTGAGGGATGAAATGCTATTTATATTTGTGTGTGATTGTGAAATATCTTCAAAGATATTTGTTTTCTAATGGGGCAAAGAAGACAGAAGGTACATGATCTTGTCAGGATATGTGTTTCATATTGGGTCAGAGTAAAACAGAGGACACATGAACTTGTACTATTTATCATAAAATTCTAGCACTACCTGGTCAGAGCTGACTCTTGAGATGTAGAGTTGGAAATACATTTGAAATCCCTATATAAAGGGATGTACAAAATGTCTCAATGCCAATGCCAATGACCATATATGAAAAAGCCTAATTGTCAGCTTACCAGGGAGAAACTTACTCTGAGTTCCCATTCACCTTCCTCATCACAGACCACTGGCACACAAGTACCCTAAGAAGAAGGTAGAGGTGTTCCTCACTCATTTTCCACATCTTGGATGGAGTCAGGCAGAGGCTGATTCTTGGTCTCAGGAAGGAGAAGGGCAACAAGGCCACTGATGATGGGGAGGACCCCATAGATGATCCAGGGCAAGGAAGCAGACTACATCATGAGGATCCTAAACAGGGGAGCCAGGGCTGCTCCAGCACTACCAGCAATTCCAATGACTCCTAAAGCAATTGCCCTTGGAGCATAAAATATACATCAGAAGTAATCTAGCAAATTCACACACAGAATTTGTGACTTTATCTCTCACATTAACTACAAGTCAATGAGCAGTGTAATTGACTTAAGGATGCTAATAACTTTCAAATTTCTGTTTTGTTTGGCGTTATCTTTTTGTCAAGGTCAGAGTGTTAAGACACTTGTGTATCACTTACAAAATAACATGCTATGGAGCATAAATACTACATGTGTTCTGTCACATGTGTAAGCTACTCTTTAGTTGACATGTATGTGTACATATGGGTTGAGGTCTGGGTATAGACTACAAAACTAGAAATAATGATCATAAGTGGTCAGGAGGAGGTCTTAAGTGGAGATAAGGATTTATAATATGTATGTGGCATGAAAGGAAAGGGGGTTACTGAGGAGTGGACTGGGAGTGCACATGGCAATGGAGGGACAGAGGAGTTAGAGAGATAAAATGATAGTATCTGAAAATGTTTTATTGGAACCCCAAGTTTCTATGCTAGTTTAAAGACATGCAGCTAATAAAAGAGGACATGAGTATAGGAAGTAGAAGTAAGGATGAAGGAGTTAGCAAGAGTGGGCAGAGAGAGGAGAAAGAAGATAAAGTACTGAATGTCACCATAACTGCATGAAACCATAAAAAAGTAAAAATACACACAATGAAAGACCAGTCCAAAATAAAACATTAAAAAGGTTGTGTGTCTCTTGTTAGCTGCATTCTTCTCGGTGGTTCCAAATTGTATGGGAGATGCTGGTTAGTGGTATGTTAGACTTGACAAAAGGAAACTTTCGGGACTCTGTGGCCATTCCTGTTATCACAATTGGTTGTTGAAGTTACCCTGCAGATTTTCTTTGTTCTTGTCCTGTCAGGAACAGTGAATGAACTGAGAAGACAGTCTGCTCTGATCTGAGTCTTACCTGATTATGGTGGGGACTAGCTCATTTGCATGAACAAGAGTGCTTGTTAAAGAGGCAGAAGAAATTGCTCCTCCCAGAGTTGTGAAAATTGTACGCAGGGTCTGCATTCCTGGAGATAGGAAGACAGGTGACAATCAGGTGGGACAGACACACGAATCTGAGTGTAGAAGTTTTCAGCTCCCCAGCCCCCATTGGAATATTATTTTGTTGGGAATTTGTATAGATCTAAATTTAGTGTAGGGAGACTGCAGAAACATGTAAATTGTCAATGACTACAAGCTGAGATAGGTGACCTATTTGCACACATTGGTTTACAATGAAGAAAAGCTTCTGAAAAGCGGATCCAGTGTCTCATAATTTACTTGAGAACATGTAGCTGCAGAAGGAAATTACTTTCAACTTTTGTCTCTAAGGTCTCAGCAATTTTTCATGCAGAAATGTAGGGCTGTCATGAAGAAAATTATGGAGGATTGTCAACACATTCAGATACACACAGCATTTAAATTCCATGGTCTATGTGCAATACTACAGAAGAGTGGAAGCACAGAAAGCCTACAGTGGTGGGGAAAGCTGGGGTATGGCTTGATTTGGAATAGTGCCTGACGACTCAAGGATAAGGACTCTTGTGAGGAAGACTGTCAAAGTTGTCAAACCATTCACAGGATCAATTTCCACCCAATTTAAAAAGTCTCATGAGGGTTTGATTCTTAGCACCCACATGGTTTCTCACAACTATCTGTAATTCCAGTTTCCAATGGATTCCAATGCCCTCTCTGGCATCTCTGTACACCAGGCACACATGTGGTACACATACATGTATGCAGGCAAAATACTCATAACACAAATTAAAATAAGTAAATTTTTTAAAAGGGCTATGAAAGCTGGAGTGTTTCTCAGGCAAGGAAGAAAATTAGCCTTCTGAGTCTGGGTTACCTCACTTGGGATGATTTTTTTCTAGATCCATCCATTTGGATATTACTCATTCATAGTAGGATACTAGATGTGAAACAAAGATGACTAGACTGCTACACAGCTCCAGGCAGGTTACTTAGAAAACAGGACCCTAGGAAAGACACAGGGATCATCCAATGACAGAGAAATGGATGAGCTCTACATGAACAACCTGGAAGACAGTGGGAGAAATGAAGGGCAAGTTTTGAGGGAAAGAAAGCTTAGGGAGCAGGAGATCCAGCTGGATCAAGAAGAGAAAGGGAGAACAAGGAATAACAGATCATGATAAATGATGGCAACATGAAAACAGGAATAGGCAGAGTGCTGGAGAGTCCCCAGAAATCCACAATGATACATCCTCTGTAGACTGCTGGCAATGGTTGAGAGAAGCCTGATCTGACCTAGTCTGGTGATCAGATGGCCAAACACCCTAACTGTCATGCTGGAACTCTCATACAATAACTGATGGAAGTGGATGCAGAGATCCTTGGCCAGGTTCCAGGTGGAGCTCCAGGAGGTCCAATTGTTGAGAAAGAGGAGGGACTATAAGAGTGTGAATTGTTTAGACCAACATTGGAAAAGCACAGGAACACATAGCCAAATGAATGGAAGCACATGAATTATGAACCAAAGGCTGTGGAGCCCCCAGCTGGAGCAGGCCCTCTGGATAAGTGAGACAATTGAATAGCTTGAACTGTTTGGGAGGCACCCAGGCAGTAGACCTGGATCTGTCCTTAGTGCATGAGCTGGCTGTTTGGAACCTTAGGCTTACACAGGGACACTTTGCTCAGCCTGGAAGGAGGGGACTGGACCTGCCTGTACTGAATCTACCAGGTTTAAATGAATCCCCAGGGGAATCTTGGCCCTGGAGGAGATGTAATGGAAGGGGGGCTGGGGATGGTGGGGGCGGATATGGAAACAGACAAATGAGGAAGCTTATATTTCATCGATTCATGGTGATATAATGTGAGAATTATGAGTAGATATATATATTTAGGAAATAAATTGTCACTGAAGCTAAAGTAATGAGGACCTGTGGAACAGAGGAAGGAACAGTGTGTTTTGGTCTGAACTGTAAGTTCTTAACCTACATATTTGCTGTGAAGTGTTGGCATTTCCCCAGGACCTGCCCTGAGAAATTCCTCCCCAGAGTCCTGGGGAATACACACGATGGTCAATGATGGATAATCTGAGTGAACAGAACCTAAGTACACTGGGATCTTTTGTCTCTCTACTTTATTTCTTTAATTAAGACAAAATTGTATCTACATAGATTCAGAGTTCCTCTCTGTCCCTTCTTTTTTCTGTCCTCCATAGCCTTCGGAATAACTAAATCGCTTATGTCTACAACCTCCTCCTTCCTCTGCCTTCTTAGTCCTGCATGTCTTCCTTCCTCTCCCTCCTCTGGTTGACCTGACTCAAATCCACCTTTACACTCGTAAAAACTTATCCCTTGAGCTGATTCCTATGTTCACCGAAAACACATTTGGAATAGAATGTAGCAGACACGTGATACATTGCCAATAAAGACAACCATCTGACCGAATTTTACTGAAATTTTGGCTGCTATCCTAATTATCTTAATAGAATAATGTGGCTATAAATGCCTGCGAACTCTCCTGTACAGCAATTCCATAGGATGGTTCCTATCCCCAATTTCTTATAGGTATGATTTGGGCAAATCCTAGAGAAAAAAGGATGGCTGTATTTTCTCTGGTAATCATGTGTCCTTTTCTTACCTTGAGGCAAAAATATGGTGGCCAAATGGAGATTCCCAACAGAGACATGAAATCATTTGTGTTGTTCTGCGGCAAGGTGGTTCATTGAAAAAGTTTACAAGAACATTAGCTGGGCATGGACAGCACACCATAAAGACATTGCAGTAGGAACACATTATTGCTCAGGTATTGGAGGTGGATAAGGAGGCTGAAACAAGATATTAATGACGTAAATCGTGTAGAGAAAAAAAAAAGAGGAAATTCCCATCATATGGTTTGGAGTAGTTGGTCAACACATGGTCATGTAAATATCCATGCAGCTCATTTTACGAGTTAAAAATATTGAGGCATGTATTTTCTTGAAAATTGATACATTTGTAGATCATCTGTAATCATTAAAACTATTGTCATGAACAAACAAGTTATCACTGTTAAATTTTTTTTAAGGGGTTAGGAAATTCTTGGAATACAAGCTGGGTCCATTCAGGGTTATAGAGTTTTTCTTAAAGCTTGATTCAGGATGAAAGTTATAACTTATATCTGTAGTATACTCATTGAAAGGTTACCCTCATGTAGTCATATTTGAAAGTTTTATCTCCTTTGATATGGAACAGACAAATGAGGAAGCTTATATTTCAAGTTTTTTCCTGTTACCCTGATAGTTCTAAGCAACAGTTTCTTGTGATTGAACTTGTCAGAGGATTGGATAAACCCTCCTACATCACAGTTAACTCTTGTGGTCCTAACCCTTGGATCCCCCTAGCTATAGAAATCCTCATCACATTACTCTCTAAAGTCTGTTGAATAAGAAGATAATATCTACACTGTTTTTTGAGACAGGATTCAATATATAGCCTTGGATGGTCTTGCACTCTGTATGTAGACCAGGCTGGCTTTAAATTCATAGAGATCTGCCTAATTCTGCCTCCTGAGTGTGGGATTAAGAGCGGGAGCTACCACTATACCATTTTCAGAATATCTGTGTGAAGCCTACCTCACAAAGGACATGAGACAGATCCGCTTACGTAGCTTGTGTGTTCGAAACACATCCAATGGGGAATGTGTTGTCTGTGCTGCCTCCAGTTCCTCTTTCATGGTGTTTCTCACAACCTTCAACAACATCAACAAACTGTTGTCACAAAATGATAAACATTGTGAGTCTTCTGGTAACCTACAGAAGACTAGATCAGTAATTATTATTTCTGACTGCTGAGCAATATACAGAAACCAAGAAAATAATGGCAGGCATGGAAGTGGTGAGAAATGTAAGTCCAGTAGTGAAAGGAAACTCAGGCATTTCCACAGGTAGGACATGTTAAACAGGATACTATAGTTGTATGTAGATTATTGAAAGGCAGATAAAGGTTAGAGATACTGATTAGAAAGGAAAACAGTGAAGAGTTATTTAGAATATGGTCCCCCATTCCACACAGAGCAGATGTATTTACATAATTTGGCATCTGAGCCTGATGCTTCACTGATATATTAAAAATATTTTAAAATAAAAATGTAATTACATAATTTTCATCCTTTCTTTTCTTCCATCCATTTACCCTATGTCACCCACCCTGCTTTCTCTCATATACATGACCTCTATTTATTTAATTACTGTTTTACACACACACACACACACACACACACACACACACACACACACACACTCACACCCCTAAATAAAGGGATGATCACTTGGCATTAGATAACCAATTTGGGCCTCTTCCTCATAGGATCTCTGTTTCTCCCAGCCTTCCTTAATCACTGCAATTCTTTGTCTATGGTTGGTGCTCCATGGAGTTTCCCCTTTCCGTTGATGGAAAGGTCATAAGAACAAGAGAAACAGAAAACTTTATGTGAGGTTTTTGTCTTCTAGTTATGTTAGAGAAACTAGATTCATGATATTCCATCAATGTGGCTGCTTCAACAAAATATGAACAAGAGTAACACCAATATACATGCTAACACAGAAGGGGAAATTCCACTGATTTTTTAATGATTGAAAAAATAGTCTTAGGCTGGGCACTGTGGTGTACTCCTTTAACCATAGCTCTTGGAGGCAGAGGCAGTAGGGTAACATAGTGTATCTCTGACTCAACCCACACCACCAAACCCCTCGAAAGAAAACAGTCTCAGGAGGATTAATTCTTTATAGAGAGTATTTATTTTCTTTTGTGATTCATTCTATTTTGAAGCACATCATGGCATGCTATACCCCCACAAGTAGCATGTCTAGAATGAAGTTGGAGGAT